>NC_092139.1:89675272-89983453 GCF_043159975.1 Macaca nemestrina | reverse complement strand
TCTTTTTCAGAGGTGTGTTGTTCAGTGTCCTCATTAGTTATGTTGTAAACAATGTCCTCATTAGCGATGTTTTCTGCAGTGTCCTCCTTCCAGATGTCCTCAGCATTCTCATTCGTGATGTTACGTACAGCAGCTTCATTACAGATGTCTCCAGCGTCATTCAAGATGTCAGGTCCAGCAGCCTCATTACAGATGTCCACAGTGTCCTCGTTACAGATGTCTACGGCGTCCTCATCGCAGATGTCATATACAGTGTCTTTGTCAGAGATGTCCTGTATAGGGTCCCCACAGGGGGCTAGGAGAACACAGAGTAAAGGTCAGTGCCCTGGTGGTGGAGACTGTGAATCACCCAGGGAGCTTGCTTGGTGTGGTGCATGGAGGTGGCTGATCACAGCATGGGCCGAGCTGATGCTGGGCCATCCTCCCGGGTGGACCTGCGCTAGAGAAGCTAAGGGATATGACTCAGAATGCTTTCTGCAGTGGGAATCAGCTTCCAGGTTCAGATATGCTTTATCCAGTGAAGTGGGGAAATATAAAAAAATAGAAATTGACAAATTCCTGAAAAGCCCTCCATGAGTGCAAGTGTGATTTTTTTTGTTAACCACTTTACATTCAGCATGCATTCACACATACTAAATATTTTTACAAGAAATCAGAAATCTTAATTTTTGTCAGTTATGTTAAATCTAAGTTAGCTGTCAACATATTCTATCTCATTTACTCTGTGGTCGCCAGAAAATCTAACACATAGTAAGTAAACCAAAATATTTATTAAACGAAAACACAGAGCAGGGGCAGGGGGGAAGCTAGGCAGACCGGGTTGCACCTGATTACCTGGATGATAATAAACTGCACAAAACCTCGGTCAGATTAATATTGAAACTGCCTTTTGCTTCGGCTCTTTTTCCTTGCAGAAGAAGGATGACCAATAAGATGAACAGGAAAGAAATGAGAAACAGAGGTCTTTGCTTAGGAGCTAAAGGCCACCTTCTGTGTAACACAAAATAGTCTACAAGTGGCCTTGAACTCTGCCGTGATTCAGTGACAGAGTTCCCTCATGTCGTCTACCCACGTTGAAGTCCAGCGACACTGCGACTGTCTTCTTTACAACTTGCAAGACATGCTGCTTCTGCATTTGCCTGTTGTATGAGATTTACACCTGTTTTAAAGCCACGTTTTGTTTCAGTTGGGCTGGTGGCCATACACCGCACTAGCCAGTCAATAGTGAGATGGCTCCTCATGGAGGCAGCTTGGCTTGAGGCTGAGGGTCTTTAACCCACATGCACAAGAGAGTTGCCACAAGGGGACGGAAGCCAGGCTAATAACCAAGTGCTGCACAGAGTTCCCATCTGTCCCTCCTCACCATTTTCAGCTGGCAGGATTTCAGCATTTTAGGGCTTGGGAAGATAATATTACTAAATCTACTAAAATACATCACCCATCCTTATAGGCTTTGGCCAGTTGCTGAGCAAATTAACTTCACAACTGAAGTGGGCCACATTGGCCTGCATGGTCCCCCGCTTCTCTTAGAATCTGTGAGTGTGGGGCCTACTGGAGGGTGGGAGGTGGGAGGAGGGGGAGGATCAGGAAAAATAGCTGATATTAGGCTTAATATATGGGTGATGAAATAATCTGTACAACAAACTCTTGACACATGTATATGTATGTAGCAAACCTGAACATCCTGCACATGTACCCCTGAACTTTAAATAAAAGTTAAAAAAAGAAAAGTCTGTGAGCTGACCCAAACCCCCGGGGATCCTTGTGCTTTTGACACACTGATAACTACACCGGTCCGTGGGGAGATGCGCCTATAACTGCCCTGGGTCGTGTGACCACGGAGGCCACTTTATGGTGATGGGCAGTGTCTGGGACCTCTTAGGCTCAGTGCTTTAGTGCTTATACATGAATGCTGGACTCCCTGTGCGGTGGGGAACACCCCATGACTAAGTGCATGTCAGCATCAGCACTGGCCCACACTCCTGGGTTCGTGTTTTCACTTTTTCATTCAGGAACTTGGGAGCTGGGGCCACCCCCTTGGCCCTTCAGGTTCTCCACCTGAGCAGTGGGGATAAGAAGCCAGACCCAGGGATGGCTCTGGTGAGGGTGGAGGAGTCACTGTACAGAGAGAGTAGAGGGGGATGGATTTTATTGTTGGAAGTGGACACTGGTGATTGAGTTGTATAAATGGGAAATCTCTCCTGAGAAAACACAAGCCTCACCTGTACAAACACACGCACACTCACACACACTCACACACACTCTCACACACACACACTCACACACACACACTCTCACACACTCACACACACACTCTCTCACACACCACACACACGCTCTCACATACACACTCACATTCACACACACACTCACACACTCACACACACACACACACACACACACCCCCCACATGATGCAGCCTCACACAAGACACCACCAATCCTCAAGCACCCAACTCAGTACCACCCAAAAAGGAGCACAGCTGCTTCCTCAAAAATTGGCCATAATTTTTTCCCTGGGGAACTCGGGTTTTTTTTACAAACACTTCCACTCTGCTTATTCCTATCACAGTCCCAGGCTCAGGGTGGCTCTTCACATTGAAACCTGCAAGGATGCCACACCTTTCTTTGCATTCAGATTGCTTTCTTTGCAAGTAATTCCAGAATACTTACTAGAGTCAAACCTTAGAGGGACCACCTGCACCACCTGCAATACAGAAACAAAGCTTTATGAGGGGTACGTCGTGTTGTGGATTGTTTGTACAAGGCTCTGTTTCTCTCAGTGAATACTGAAAACAAGATCAGAAAGTGTGGTCAACTTCAAGACCCCCCAAACAAGGGTAGGATACACACTAGAAAAGATATCAGCTTCTGGGTGGTGGATCTCTCAGGTCCACGTAGCTTGGCAAGTGCAAAATACTGAATCCAAGGAGAAGACATTGCTTCCAAGGACAAGGACCCCAAGGATACAGTCTACAACCTGAAGCTGTCACAGGTATATGCCATTTTGGATTATGTATCAGTTGCTAAGAGTCGCTTCTTCCACCCCCTCAGAAAACTGCATTTAATACCTGTAATGTACACTGTCATTTTTTCACACGTAAAGTCAATTGAAAAAGAAAGACGCCAAGAAAGAAGCATTTCTGTTTCAGGGAAAGCAACGCAACCTTACCCTCGCGTTGACCAGCCTCTCTCCATCTCCTCTGTCCTTGTGAGTTGGAGACTCCTCAAGGGCTAGAAGGACACAGAGCAACAGTTAGTCACAGATGCTTTTGTTCATGAGTTATTCAGGGAGCTCTGCTTAATGTGGACAACAGGACAGTGTGTGCAGATGTGTTTCATTAAAAGCACAGCTTGAGCTGCTGCTAGAAAATCTTCCCTCATGGAAAGACAGGCAAGAACAAGGAACTGAGGAGCGAGAAACAGAGTCCCTGGCATTTTGCTGATGGCAACTTAAGGCAACGGGAATGAGTCAGTCTACAAATGGTACTGAAGCACATGCTATAATCGGATGAGAGTCCCACTGCTCACACCGTGAGGTTTGAAACCCAGCTAAATGGTTTTCTAAACCCTGTAAAACAATATTAGCTTGTAGGATTGATGTCTCCCTTTGTGTACAACTTTAGATTCACAAACTTCATCAATTTGTATGAAATCCTCAGCAATTGACCCCAAACAGATAAGACTGAAACAATATTTCAGGAATAGTTGAAAGTATTATCACCACAAAACATAGGCGTAATCAAATGCTGAAAGTTACACGTAAGGCACGATGACAAATAAAGCAGCAAAAGACTGTTCACATGAGGGTCTCAGGCTGCACAGACACCCACACTGGCTGAGGGGTCCTGGTTTTCATAAAGGGTGTGGCTCAGCCAGGCCACCAACAAGCAGTTAACAAACAGTAGTGTAGTAACACGACACTTTCCAAAGACCTTACTTGAGTAACATGGTGATCCTTACAAATTTCCAATCAGGATGGTGGCACAGTTCCTCCTGCTTTAGGACACAGAGCCTGCCTGTGGTCACAGGGGGTTAGGTGCAGACTCTGAAGATGCACTTCGGTCAGAGACTCTGCTGAACTCTGTCTACTGAGGGTCTCTGTCCTGTCTGCTGACCACAGGCCAGAGGTGCAGGCTGCACTGGGGAGTGAGAATGTCACCTCTCAATGTTAGGAAAACTCCCTGCCAGAACTGAGAATGGCCCTTTCTAAGCAGAAAGCAAACTCAGACTAAAGGAAGAGGCCGACCACATCAGGCTGCCAGATTGCCGAACATTCACTCAGGGAGAGCCCACATCCTGGGCCATCTTGGATGGTGGCAAGATGAGATAGATCACCGCTTTTGCAACACACACCTGACAACAAAAAATCAACAGATGTAAAAGAGCCAGAAAAATCCCCAAATATTTGCAAATTAGCAATGCATTTTTAAATAACTCATGGATTAAAGTTTCAATAGAAAATTAAAAATACCTTTAACTACATTAAATGAAAATGTGACTTGATGAGATTTCTGGATGTAACAAAAGCAGTCCATAGAGGGGAATTCATGGCATTGGATGCAATATATTACAAATTACAAAATCTAAAATCAGTAATATCATGTTTCAATTAGGAAACTGTAGAAAATAAAGGAATGCAATGTAAAGCAAGTAGAAGTAATAAACAGCATCACAGAAGTCAATAAAATTAAAACACTGAAATCATCAGAAAATCATTAAAACCAAAAGTTGGTTATTTGAGATGCTAATTACAATGAATGAACTTCTACGCAGGCTAACCAAGAAAAAGAAGATAACACAAATGACCAATTTCAGAAATAATACAGGAGCCATCTCGACTGAACTGTTGGGCAGTAAAAGGATAATCAAGGAATATTATGAACAATTCTATGACCACAGTTCGATAACCTCAGTGAAATGTATCAAGTCCTTAAAAGACACTCTTCCTAAGGTCACACCAGAATCCTAGATAATTTTAATAAGCTTATGTCTATTAAATAGGTTGAATTCACATTAAGAGCATTCCAAAAAAGAAAGCACCAGACCCAGATGGTTTCTCTCATGAAATCTACCAAATTCTTCAAGAGGTGAATAAAAAGACAAAAATCCATTTAATGCAATATTATTTGGTGATTTAATGTGCATTTTATGCCATTAAGGTATAAAAAAGACATGAAGGAAACTTAAATATACATCAATTTAGTGAAATAAATTCATCTGAAAAAGCTACATAATATATGATTCCAACTATATGACATTCTGGAATAGGCAAAACTGAAGCAATAGTAAAAATATCAATAGTTGCCAAGGTTTCTGGAGAAAGAAGACAGAGATTAATGAGTGAGAAGAGGGGATTTTTAGGGAGGTGAGCATATTCTTTATGAGAACATAATGGTGAACATAATTGTTATAAATATTTCAAACGTCATATAAATGTGGAACAGAAAGAATGACATTATGCAAATGATAGACTTCAGATAACAATGTGTCAATATTTTCTCATGATCTTAGCAAATGTACCATAGTAATGTAAGATGTTAATAATAGGTGAAATTAGGAAGTGAGGGTGAGGAGACAGAATAATATGGGAACTTTGTGTATTATATGCTCAATTTTTTTTTTTTTTTTAGATGGAGTTTTGCCCTTGTTGCCCAGCGTGGAATGCAACGGCATGATCTTGGCTCACTGCAACCTCTACCTCCCGGGTTCAAGTGATTCTCCTGCTTCAGCCTCCTGAGTAGCTGAGATTACAGGCACCTGCTATCACACCTGGCTAATTTTTTTGTATTTTTAGTAGAGACGGATTTTCACCATATTGGCCAGGCTGGTCTCCAACTCCCAACCTCAATTGAGCCGCCCGCCTTGGCCTCCTAAAGTGCTGGGATTATAAGCATGAGCCACCACACCTGGCCATATGCTCAATTTTTATGTCAATTGATTTATACTTACTTTATATTAATTTAAAAATAATAATATCGCACCATTCTTTCAGGAAGATCTATGCTAATGTTTAACAACCAGGTAAGTTCTAGACATTAGCTTGAAACATTGTCTATCATTAAACATGAACCAAAATTGACTTTTAAGTGGATATTTACTTTGTGGTTGTCGTAATATTTGCTGACTCCGCAAATCAGAATGCTGACACATTAAAAAATATAGCTTAGTCTCTTCATAGTTTCCTCTTACATATGGGACACTGAATACTCCCCACAATTGTGATTCTAGAATCAACTTATTTAATGAATTTCCACAGTACCTTCTACTGGGTATATTCCCTTCTTTACCCAGGAGCTACGAGTTCTCTGACCCTGAGAGGTGGATACGGCATATCTTCTTAAAATACCTATCAGAGAAGATGCTAGTTAATGCATTTACAATAGAGAGGACTGTTGACATCTTGCTGACAGAAGACCAGAGGGAAAATAGTGATAATCTAAGTTTAAACTTATGATCCTGTCCTTTACAGGCTTCCAAGCAGAGCCTGCTGAATCAAAGTTGGATTTCAGGAAGATCATGGAGTTCAGTGAGCACCCAACACCTCTATCAGACAGACTGTGGGCAGTGCCTTCACGGAGAGAATACAGCAGGACGACTGCGAGTGCAGGGCTGGTGCAGAGTGCGGGCCCGGATTCAAATTCCACTAAGTGATGTGGACCTGGCAAGCTCATGTCGTCCCTCTGCCCTCAGTCCTCTGCACTGTCATAATGAAATTTTAGCAATACTTTTCAGGCCCTACTTCTTAATATCACAGTATAGGGCTAAAAAATCACTAAATACAGGAAAATCTTAAGAGAAGACTGGTACTTCAGTAGTGTTCTCTAAGTGTTTACTACATGGCAGGAGGAATAAGCTGGACACTTAGTAGTGGCTGAATATGGAGAGGGTGCTTGGATGGCTCCGGGGCAGTGGCGCATGGTTTCCTGTTTGGCTTTTCTGTGGGCCTGATGCCTTATGGCTTATGGAGAACGTCGGCCCTGCCGGGACAGCAGAGGAGGGGCTGTGGCTGAGATTTTACACTTGAGAGTGTTGGCATTCAGCGATGGTGATGAGCAGAACCCCAACCCCAGTGAGGAAGGATCTGAGATGGGAAATGTATTTGGTTCCCTAGAGACAGAGATTCCTGAACAACTGACACCTCTACATCACGCCCTGTGCCAGAGACCCAAGAGACCCCCTCACTGTCTTTCTCCAGTCCTCCTAGCCCGAGGTGTGTGGGTGGACAAAGGTGATGCTCTGGAGGAGATGCCTGAGACAAAGACAGGTCCTTAATGATAAAGAATTCTCCTTCCTCTATCTTTCAGATCCTTGACCCCCCCCAACTCAATATGACAGTTTATTTTAAAGGCTGTTATCTCTGTGGCCTTCTTCCCTTCTCCCTTCACCCTGCCAGCTGCCTGTCAGTGACTGTCTCCTCCAGTGACTACACTGAGGGACCAGGGTCTCCTTGCCTCCCAAGGCTGCTCAGACCTTCTGACACTGCAAAATGCTTGTCAAAAGATGGGTCTGCAAAGAGTAACTTCCCTTTCACTGATCAAACCTGAATATGCAAGCTACTTTGAATTAACTGGAAAAGTGGCCATGTGGGCTGATGCTTTGGTGGTTTAATGAATTAAGTCTGCCACCTCCACTGCCTCCTTGACTATTGATCAGAGCCGCCTGCAATAAGGTCTGGCTGAGAATGGGCAGTGGCTGCGCCAGCTCTGGGTGCGTCTTCTCTGCTCATTCTTTCCACAGCCAAATTCAGTTTCTAATTTACACACTCCACATCCATCCCTAGACCTTGCTGTGACAGGGGACAGAGTCCTGTCTCTTCTTAGGGAGACCTCTCCATAACCACAGGATCCTCTCTGATGTTCGCCCCAAGCTCTGTTTTCCTCTGTCACCAAATGTCCCTTCCATTAACCCAAAGGCCCTGTCTCTTCTCCCAATCCTTTAAAAGTGATCTCAGAAAGCTACTGATTCTCTCCCCATGAACCCCAGCGAAAACCCCCATAAAATCTCGTTTTTCTTCCTTTCTGAGAAAAAGTCTGATGCTAGATTGCTAATGTTTGCTTTCAGGGTTTGACTTCTACCTTCAGAAAAGTGTTTCTGTCCTTCCCCTTTTCTGTAATGTCTGTTATTGCAGGAGTGCAATCACGATTCCCTGGAAATAATCAAGCAGTAAGGCTGTGTTTACTCTGTGTATTCTCTGGAAATGTGTTCACAAGATTGGTGCTATGTTTATTCTACTATTTGGTAGAAATAAAAGGAAGCCACATGGTCCTGATATTGCATTGTGAGTTTTAAAGATTCTTATATTTTAGTTGTCTTTGTCAAAACTCTAGATTTTTAAAATGTACATCTTGATGTTTTCTTCTAGATTCTATAAACATATGTATTACCCACATTATTTATTTCTCTGCATTCTTCTGTGACCCCCTGGCTTGCTCAGAGACATCCTAAATCCAGAAAATGGAGACCTCATTTTCCTTTCTCAGAGCCTTCTATGTGACTTAGAGACTACCATGTCCCTGGCTTTAAGATTAACTCCATATCACAGAAAGACAACTTAGATCTTTCTTCCCAGAAGTCCAGTAGTCTTCAGTGGACCCCCCATTCTTATACAACGAGGTCATCCAGGTCTCAGGCAAAAGCCCCCAGTATTTTGTAAAATTTGAGCTATCACAACTTTACAAGCTTTTATGTTATTACAAAGCTTTGTCCTCTTTTAGTGAGGATTTTAGCAACAGTGACCTGGTTAACAAAAAATAGAAGGGGCTGGGCACAGTGGCTCACGCCTGTAATCCCAGCACTTTGGGAGGCCAAGGCGGGCAGATCACAAGGTCAGGAGATCAAGACCATCCTGGCTAACATGTTGAAACCCTGTCTCTGCTAAAAATACAAAAAATTAGCCAGGCGTTGTGGTGGGTGCCTGTAGTCCCAGCTACTGGGGAGGCTGAGGCAGGAGAATGGCATGAACCTGGGAGGGAGAGCTTGCAGTGAGCTGAGAGCACACCACTGCACTCCAGCCTGGGTGACAGAGCGAGACTCAGTCTCGAAAAAATTTTAAAAAAAGAAGGAACTACTGGAAGAAAGCATGGAAAGAACACACGAGGTAAAATTTGACCTAAAATGACCAGTCTCATTCACTAACCTCACCATAGTCTTATGGGTTCAATAGACCTGTCCAATCCTTTGCTCTGTTCCCTCCAACACCTTCCTAATTGTCCTCCACCACTCATGTAATAGAAACATTGCACAGGGGAGCTAATCACCTCTTTTATCCCCCACTTCAGGTTCACGTATAAGTTTATAGTAAAAGCCTTTTCAAATGACTGCTTTAACTGCTGCTACGGCATGTATCATCAGTTGAATGGAACCTCACATGTGACTTTAACCAAGCCTTTTTTGAGACACAAGATTCAATACGAGGGACAGTATTCTAATGTAGTACATCGTTTATTTTATGTTATGAAGATTATCAGTTATTGAAAATGTGTAAATAATGAAGCCCAGCCTTACTGCTCAATGCTGTGTGTGTGAATCCACTGAGCGTGCTGACCCCCATGCCTGCACCTACCTGCTAACACAGGGAGGGTCCACCCAGAAGGGAGGCACAGCTCCAGCACTGACACTCTCCCACCAGCTTCACAAGAGAGTTACCATAAGGACGACAGATACCCGGATAACAACCAAGTGATAATTTGAGTACTTAATGGTCATGATCCCTAAAGTGTGTAGCTCAGAGGGCTTGTGGGGAACTGTGGCCAAGACTCTAAAGCATCTCCCCAATTCTTACTGGACTTGAGCCTTGTCTTGAGGAGACCCAGCCATGACATGCAGGCACCACACTGTCCTAATTAATGCCTCCCTTAGTGTTTCAGAACCTGTGATTTGATCAGAAACACGGGCTTTCTATGTCGGTTTCACACTAAGGACTACGTGAAACCTGCAGGGAGATGCCTACATAGCTACCTGGATTCTGAGATCACTGAGGCTCTCTTATGTGAGGGATGGCGTTTGAGATCTCTGCAGGCTTGGGTAATTCCAGGCATAGAGGGTGCTGGAGCTCCCTTGCATGGTGAATAGTGATCCCTTCACTGGCTGGTAAGTAGAGGCTGTAGTTCAGGCCTTCAACACTGGGACCATATGAGTAAACATCTTGGCTCCTCACTGCGTAGCAAGTGAGCCGGGGCACATTTATTTCTGTGGCTTAGTTTCTCCATCTGGCATGGAGGTTCAATAAACAAGCTAACAACATATGTCCATGAGGAGGTTTGAACTAATGTAAGTAAAGTATGTGATCTGATTTGTTAAATTAAGAAAAATGGCACTGAGAGTTGTGCTGGGCAAACACATTTTTTTCCTGGGGGAAACACACACAGACACACGTTCACAAGCGAATCATGCAGACTTGCACATAGACCACCCCCACCCCGCACTAATACACACTCCCACACAACCTAATGTGAGCACGTTCCCAGGAACTATACGTAGATAAAAGGAGTTTGTCACCTGGAAAACCAGTTTCTCTTACTATACCCCACATCCTCATTCCCACCAGGTGTCTTGGATCATGGAGGCTCTCCAGGCAAAAGCCAGCAGTTAGGCTCCACATTTCCTAGAGAGTTTTTTTCTAACAGCCAGTGAGTGATTCCAGAATACGTACCATCAAGGGTGCTCAATGAAGACACCTGTAATTAGAGAAGGAAACACTCTGAGAATGAGGCCATGCTATGGATGGTTCGCACAGGTCTTCTGTTCACTTGGAAACTGAGTAATGAAGGTGGGAAAGAATGTCCAAGTCAAAAGCCTCAACTCTAGAGTAGAGTTCCCTTAAGAAAGCACAGGGGCTTTTCCTGAAGAATGCTTCTGTCTAGATAATTTTTGGGTGGCAATGACAGAATTCTTATCTAAAGTGGAAAACTTGTTCCTGAAGAGAATATCCCTTAACACACCCTGTACTGTCTGACACTGCCAACTGTGGTCGTCCTCTGGAATCAGGCGTCAGTTGGTAAGATACACCTCCTCCATTCCCAAGGAAATATTATCTAACATCTATAATGTACCGGTTAATTTTCCCATAGCTGATATCAACTGAAAAATAAAGGAACCAAGAAAACAACATTTACATCTTAGGCAAAGACAGGCTACTTTACCGTCGAAGTAGAGTAGAGCTCCCTTTTCACATGCTTTTTGGAAGGCTTCTTCGAGTCACCTAGGGGATGTGGAAGGACACAGCATGGCTGTCAGTTCATTGGTGGTGCTATTCATGAATGACTAAGGGACTAGAACTTAGGGGTGTGCCTGGTTAACAAGCATGGATTGAGCTTCTCCTGGACCATCCTCTTCATGGACCAAGGAAGGCAAAGAAAGAGCAGGAAGGAAATGAGAATGGAGCCCCTGGCTTTCCAGGTAATGGCAAATGAAAGCAACGTGAAATAATCAAACTCCAAATGAACAAATACTAAAATACATGCTAGGATTCAACCATAGTGTCCTGTCACTTCTTCAGACCCTTTAAAAACCCAGCAGGATGGCCACTACCTTCTTGACATCTACCAAGTCCCTTTCAACCTCCACAGACCCACGTACAGTGCTGCTGCTTCTATCATGGAGGGTATAGGGTTCTGCTCTTGTTTATGTGTGAATTTTTTTTTTTTTTAACAGAGTCTCGCTCTGTCGCCCAGGCTGCCATATGTCTGTGGTGATGATTCGACGTAGGTAAAGTGTACAGTATAAGTGCTCATGAGGCTTAATTATCAGTGAAATGTCTTGTTTTAAATTTCACAGCTGATAAGCTTAATAAGCTTAATCAGAGGCTTATTCAAGCCCAGGATTCTGAACTCCCAAGTCATTGGTTCTATGAAATACACCTGCTTGGCCTAAAACCAACCACTTTATCATAATTCAGACCCAGTTTTGAAAGAAGCAGATGAAGTCAAAAGTGCTGTGTCTGCCTGAGCGCACACTCAGTGCCCTCCACACAAATGGCACCACTGTCTGTCACAATGGCCCAGTGGCCTGGCTGGCACAGACTGTGGCAAAGGGCAAGAGATCACTAATCCCATCACCATGGCGATAGGGCATCATAAACTTTCCAGGGTGAAGGCACAATCCACCTTGTGAGGTCCAGCTGCTGCCATGCAGACACTCGTGCTTTTACATGCACAGGAAGGTCACTGAAGATAAGTGTTTTACATCCATGGTCAACAGATGAGATGACCATGAAATGAACACCAGTGTATGGGTGGAGCAGCTTATTTATTCAGTCTTCTGCACTAAAACCTGTGAAACGATATCATCTTGCCTTATTTACTAACACATACAAGTGCCTCTAAACTTAGACAGTTTCCAAGTCACGGAACTGATGACCACTGAGCTCCTGACTGTAACTGACAATTCTATGATTTTGGATAACTCCCAAAGCATAAAAAATAAATGTTTTATTTAACACATAGGTAATACACATTCTTATTTCTTTTTAAAAAAGTAATATGTGAATGGAAATGACATACTACAAATTTATTAAACTAAATACACATTTCACAAAAAAAGAAAAAACACATTAAAAACAAAGATAGGTACATTTTATTGTGTGAAAAGCTTCAAACCCATCTGTACTACTGTGGCTTTGCTCCAAACTTTTTGAAAGTAATGATTTCGTAGGTTCTTAATTAGGTTAAAAATTACATTAAAATAGACTTTGCCATATTCTCTCCAAGGGAATAACTTAATTTGGACGCGGGGGAACGTTGAAGGGTGCAGGATGTAAAAGGAAATTATATATATATTTTAGGCCGGGTGCAGTGGCTTAAGCCTATAATCCCAGCACTTTGGGAGGTCGAGGCGGGCGGATCACCAGGTCAGGAAATCGAGACCAACCTGGCTAACGTGGTGAAACCCTGTCTCTACTAAAAAAAATACAAAAAATTAGCCAGGCATGGTGGCGGGCGCCTGTAGTCCCAGCTACTCGGGAGGCTGAAGCAGGAGAATGGCGGGAACCCGGGAGGTGGAGCTTGCAGTGAGCCGAGATCATGCCACTGTGCTCCAGCCTGGGCGACAGAGGGAGGCTCTGTCTCAAAAAAAAAAAAAAAAAAAAAAAAAAAAAAAATATATATATATATATATATATATATATATATATATGTTTTAAATGTAGAAAAATTTCAAAGGTACCCTGCTTGATACAAGAATCAAATTTACAAATTGAGGAATAAAACATAACCATGAAACATTTATAACTGCATATGGAAAATACAGAAGTTAATTTTTTAAATAACATAGTTTGAAAGTATTAACTAGTAATTTGAAAAGACAGCATTTGACAGGCCAATATGAACATACCTCGAATGCAGGAACACAGGTTCCCCATAAGAAAAATCAAAATCAGGGAAAATTAAAGCAAAAAGGTTCAATCTGCTCTGACCTTCGAAAAACTCAGCACAGACAGTGGCACTTACGACCAAGGGCAAGAGATCCCTAATCCCATCACCATGGCGATAGGGCATCATAAACTTTCTGAAGGCACAATCCACCTTGTGAGGTCCAGCTGCTGCCATGCAGACACTTGTGCTTTTACATGCACAGGAAGGTCACTGAAGATAAGTGTTTTACATCCATGGTCAACAGATGAGATGACCATGAAATGAACACCAGTGTATGGGTGGAGCAGCTTATCTATTCAGTCTTCTGCACTAAACAGTATCACCTTGCCTTATTTACTAACACATACAAGCACCTCTAAACTTAGACAGTTTCCAAGTCATGGTACTGATGAGCACTGAGCTCCTTGAGAGAGCTCTGGATGACGGATTGGTAGAACTAAGTCATAAAAATCCATCCAAACAGCATTAACAAGTAAACAGGTTTTCAAAGCTCTCTACATGCAAACTTATACAATTATCCCTTTAATTTTTATCTTCATATATACATACATGATCTACTTGTTTCTCAGTATAAATAAAACTGTATGTTCTTAGTTAACAGTCTCTACCAATTCATTCTATTTATCTTTCTGAGTTGAAATACTGCATTTCATTGGGACACAGAAAAAAATATTTGACTAAGATTACTCTGGAAAGGTGAGTAGGTTGGGTGATTGACTGCAATTCACAGTTCTGTGATTTTGGATAACTCCCAAAGGACAAAATAAATGTGTGTTTTATTTCACATATAGACAATACACATTCCTACTACTTTTTAAAATTAATATGTGAATGGAAATGACTTACTACAAATTTATTAAATACACATTTCATAAAAAAAGAAGGAAAAACATGTTAAAAAGAAAAATAGGTACATTTTATTGTGTGAAAAGCCTCAAACCCATTCATACGACTGTGACTTTGTTCCAAACTTTTTGAAAGGGATGATTTCATAGGTTCTTAATTAAGTTAAAAACTACATTAAAATAGATTTTTATTTTATATTCTCCCCACAGGAATAACTTAATTTGGGATGGGGAGCATTGAAGGGTGCAGGATGTAAAAGGAAATGACACATTTTTTTAAATGAAGAAAAAGTTCAAAGGTACCCTGCTTGATACAAGAATCAAATATATAAAGTAAGGAATAAAACATAATCACAAAACATACTTACAACTGCATATGACAAATACAAAGGATTTTTAAAGTAACATATTTTGAAAATATTAACTAGTAATTTGAAAAGACAGCATTTGACGGGCCAGTACGAATATACCTTGAATGCAGGAACACAGGTTCCCCATAGGAAAAATCAAAATCAGGAAAAATCAAAGCAAAAAGGTTCAATCTGCTCTGACCTTCGAAAAACTCAGCACAGACAGTGGCACTTAAGACCAAGGGCAAGAGATCCATAATCCCATCACCATGCTGATAGGGCATCATAAACCTTCCAGGGTGAAGGCACAATCCAGCTTGTGAGGTCCAACTGCTGCCATGAAGACACCTGTGCTTTTACATGTACAGGAAGGTCATTGGCGGCTCAGTGTTTTATTTCAAAAACTGAATCCCAAGTCCACACATTATTATTCTGTGCTTCTTAAAATAAGTTATCAGATGGGAAATAGGGTATCCCCAAATATAGTCAATAGTGAGAATTTCAAATTGAAGAGGGGCACAACTGATATGTTGAGAACAAACAGAGATTCCACTCTGTTTTTCAACTTTTATGTTAGATTCAGGGTGTACATGTGCAGGTTACCTGGCTATATTGTGTGCTGCTGAGGTTTGGGGTATGAAAGATCTCAACACCCAGGTACTGAACACAGTACTCAGCACTTTTTCAACCTTTTCCTTCCTCCCTCCCACTCCCAGCAGTCCTAGTGTCTATCGTTACCATCTTCATGTCCATGGGTACTCAGAGTTTAGCTCCTACTTATAAGAACATGAGGCTGGGCGCGGTGGCTCAAGCCTGTAATCCCAGCACTTTGGGAGGCCGAGACGGGCGGATCACGAGGTCAGGAGATCGAGACCATCCTGGCTAACACGGTGAAACCCCGTCTCTACTAAAAACACGAAAAACTAGCCGGGCGAGGTGGCAGGCGCCTGTAGTCCCAGCTACTCGGGAGGCTGAGGCAGGAGAATGGCGTGAACCCGGGAGGCGGAGCTTGCAGTGAGCTGCGATCCGGTCACTGCACTGCAGCCTGGGCGACAGAGCGAGACTCCCTCTCAAAAAAAAAAAAAATAAATAAAAAAAATAACATGAGGTGTTTGTTTTCTGTTACTACATTAGTTCACTTAGTGGCTTCCAGCTCTAGCCATTTTCCCTCAAAGAACATAATTTCATTCTTTTGTAGCTGCATAGTATTCCATGGTCTATATGTACCACATTTTAATCCAGTCCACTGTTGATGGGCACCTAGGTTGATACCATGTCTTTGCTATTGTAAACAGAGTTGCAATAAACATAGGAGTGCACATGTCTTTTTAGTAGAATAATTTGTTTTCTTTTGGATACATAGTCAGTAATGGGATTGCTGAGCTGAATGTTAGTTCTATGTCCTTTGAAAAATCTCCAAACTGCTTTCCACAGTGACTGAACTAACTTACATTCCCACCAACAGTATATAAGCATTCCCTTTTTTCCTTAAACTTGCCAATATCTGCTATTTTTTGACTTTTTTTTTCTCTGAGACGGAGTTTTGCTCTGTCGCCCAGGCTGGAGAGCAGTGGGGCAATCTCGGCTCACTGCA
Organism: Macaca nemestrina; assembly: GCF_043159975.1. Classification (NCBI taxonomy): domain Eukaryota; kingdom Metazoa; phylum Chordata; class Mammalia; order Primates; family Cercopithecidae; genus Macaca; species Macaca nemestrina. Next base: position 89,967,292 of record NC_092139.1, on the reverse strand, counting down.
AGCTCCACCTCCGGGGTTCTCCTGCCTCAGCCTCTCGAGTAGCTGGGACTACAGGTGCCTGCCACTGCACCCGGCTAACTTTTTGTATTTTTAGTACAGATGGGGTTTCACCGTGTTAGCCAGGATGGTCTTGATCTCCTGGCCTCGTGATCCACCTGCCTCGGTCTCCCAAAGTGCTGGGATTACAGGTGTGAGCCACTGCACCTCGTCTGACTTTTTAAAAATTGCCATTCTGAATGGTGTGAGATAATATCTCATTGTAGTTTTGATTAGCATCTTTCTCATGATTAGTGACGATGAGCATTTTTTCATATGTTTGTTGGCTGCATGTATGTCTTCTTTTGAGAAGTGTCTGTATCTTTTGTCCATTTTTAAACGGGGCTGTTTTTTGCTTGTGGAATTAAGTTCCATATAAATTCTGGATATTAGCCCTTTGTTGTATGATGGTTTGTGAATAATTCCCCCCATTCTGTAGGTTGTCTGTTTACTCTGTTGATGGTTTATTTTGCTGTGTGGTGGCTCTTTAGTTTAATTAGGTCCCACTTGTCAACTTTTGTTTTTGTTGCAATTTCTTTTGAAGACTTAGTCATGAATTATTTCCCATAGCCCATATCCAGAATGGTACTTTTGAAGTTTTTATTATAGGATTATTGCAGTTTGAGGTCTTAAATTTAAATCTTTAATCCAACCTGGGTTAATTTTTGTATATGGTGAAAAATAGGTGTCCATTTTTGGGGGGTTTTTTTTGTTGTTGTTGTTTTGAGAGGAGTCTTGCCCTGTTGCCAGGCTGGAGTGCGGTGGCACCATCTCCGTTCATGGCAACCCTCTGCCTCCTGGGTTCAAGTGATTCTCCTGCCTCAGCTTCCCGAGTAGCTGGGATTACAGGCACATGCCACCACACTCAGCTAATTTCTGTATTTTTAGTAGAGATGGAGTTTCACCATGTTGGCCAGGCAGGTCTCCATCTCCTGACCTCGTGATCCGTCAACCTTGGCCTCCCAAAGTGCTGAGATTACAGGTGTGAGCCATCATGCCCACCCAATAAGGTGCATTATTAACATCTAAAAACCTCAGGGAAGTGAGCTTTCATCATATTTTTATTTAATTTACAGTTTTCCCCAGAGTGTTTGGAATACATTCCTCCATGAGCCAGAGAACTTCCAATGTTCACTGCAGTGTCTTTAAGTGGCAGTAGCAGTTGTGGGTTGAGAACACAAAAGTCTTCCACTCTTCCTTTTAGAACCAGCAATTCACGGTGCTCTGTTTTTATTTGGCATTGGGTAGGAGCATCTGGGTGCTGGGCATGGCACCAGTGCCCCATGGAGGAGGGAGCCAGGAAGCTCCTTTCTTCCTTCTCTAAAACCTTTTTTTTTTTTTTTTTTTTTTTTGAGACGGAGTCTCGCTCCGTCGCCCAGGCTGGAGTGCAGTGGCGTGATCTCGGCTCACTGCAAGCTCCGCCTCCCGGGTTCACGCCATTCTCCTGCCTCAGCCTCCCGAGTAGCTGGGACTACAGGCGCCCACAACCGCGCCCAGCTAATTTTTTGTATTTTTAGTAGAGACGGGGTTTCACCGTGGTCTCGATCTCCTGACCTTGTGATCCGCCCGCCTCGGCCTCCCAAAGTGTTGGGATTACAGGCGTGAGCCACCGCGCCCGGCTAAAACCTTTTTTTTCTTTATGTAGATCCAAGTTTCTAGCCTGTATCATTTTCTTCTCTCTGGATAACTTCTTTTAACATTTTGACAGATCTACTAACCATAAATTTGTGTTTGTATGAGACAGTTTTTATTTCTCTTCACTTTGGAAGGATAATTTTGCTGGATACAGAATTTTAGGTTGGTGGTGTTTTTCTTGCTTGCTTGCATGGGTTCTGAAGAAAAGTTTGATGTAATTTTTATTCTTATTCTAACGTGTTAGGCCTGGTAAAGCCCAAGGTGGTTAGACTCTGGTGAAATGGTCTCCCTGGGGCAGGCTTCTGCTAAGGAGAACAGAACGCCCTGGGTCTATTTCAAAGTAGTTACTTTTCCCCTTCCCTGTGGGAAGCGGGAGGGAATTTTTCTCTGTTCACAAGAGCCTCTGGCAGAGCTCTTGGAGGTTTATGAGAGTGTAGGGCCCCCTAAGACTGGGCTCCCTTAATTCTTAATTCTCAAGTTTATGTACACGGAGCCTCCAGCAGTTTGTCATGTACATTTCAGTCTTCCCACTGTGGTTCTGGCTCCAGTGGCCAGCCTCCGATCCTGTTAGGCTGGGACTCACTGCCTGTCCAATTTGGGGAACAATGGTTTGCCCTGTTAACCTCAAGTCTCTGATGGATCTAAGAAAAGTTCATTTTCAGTTTGTTCAAGATGTTTTTTGTTGTGACAGCTTCCAAGCTGGAAAAAAGAAGTCATATTTGGGTTTTGTTTCAAAATATTTTTCCAATTAGAAAGAATGATGCCTCACACACTTCTATACATGTCTTTTGATGCAGCTGTGCATGTGTTTCTGTTGCCCGAAGAGCGAAATACCTGAGTCCTAAATGTGCTACTATTTAGAATGTAAGTATTCAATGCCAAACACAGTATCCCCTCCAGCAGGAGATGAGAGTTATTGTTGCTCCAGATTCTCTCCAACACTTGGTGTTCTCAGTCTTTTAAATTTTAGCCATTTTGGAGGATGTGTTATCTTGCTGTGATGTTAATTTGCATTTACATGAATATTAAGAAAGTTGAACACATTCAAATATTTGCTTCTATAAAATACATGTTTATGTCTTTTACTCACCCATTTTTCTTTCTTAGTGATTTTTTTTTGAGACAGAGTCTCGCTCTGTCCCCAGGCTAGAGTGCAGTGGCGCGATCTCGGCTCACTGCAAGCTCTGCCTCCCGGGTTCACATCATTCTCCTGTCTCAGCCTCCTGCGTAGTTGGGACTACAGGCACCTGCCACCACGCCCAGCTAATTTATTCTATTTTTAGTAGAGACAGGGTTTCACTGTGGTAGCCAGGATGGTCTCGATCTCCTGACCTCGTGATCCGCCCGCCTTGGCCTTCCAAAGTGCTGGGATTACAGGTGTGAGCCACCACGCCCAGACCTCTCTTAGTACTTTTTAAGACTTCTTTACATATTCTGAATGTGAGCCCTCTGTCAGTTCTGTGTGTTCATAGATCTGTTCCCACTCTGCAACTTGCCTTGTCACTTTCTTAGTGGTGTCTCTTAATAACAGAAATTCTTAATTCGAATACAGTCTAATTTATCAATTTCTTCCCTTAAAACTAGGGCTCTTTGTGATCTGTTTAAGAAATCTGTCCCCACTCACAGTCATAAACATCGACTGGGCATGGTGGCTCACGCCTGTAATCCCAGCACTTTGGGAGGCCAAGGTGGAACTGAGGTTCAGTTGTTCGAGACCAGCCTAACCAACATGGTGAAACCCTGTCTCTACTAAACATACAAACATTAGCCGGGTGTGGTGGGGCCATGACCAGGCTGGGACCTGCTGGAGCTCTTGTGTGTGAGGCTGGAGGAGCTGCTGGGGTGGGGGACATCGGGGCTGGGCCTCAGTGGGGTCTGCAGCTCCTATCTTCCCAGTGTATAGACCTAAACATCAAGGTTGAGAATAAACCATTCTCCCGGGCCACGATGGCCTCCAGGAAGCACCGCCTCCTCCCACCATCTGCCTTTCAGGATGGGCCTCCCTGGTGGCTGTCGCTGGGACTGCAGGGGCCACTGGGTATATCTGGGGCTCTGACATAAGCGAGATTGTTCTGGGGCCTGTGCTGCCCTGCCTGTTCCCCAACAGCTTGCTCTGGAGGCAAGGGGCCTGGCAGGAGCTGCAGGGAGCCAATTATCCCTGAGGCAGGCTGGCTGCAGGTAACTGGGAAGACAGGTTTTTCACCGACAGCCGAGCTCTGGGGCGCATTCGCCACACCAGGACTTGGGACTTGAGGACCCAGAGATCTGCAAACCCTACACCTAACTGGGAGCCCCACGTGCTGCCTTCTACCAGGAGAGGTGGCATTTTCTTGGCAACTGAGGGGGGAAGCCAGGTGCTGAGGTGTGGCCCAAGGGACGGCTTGCCTCAGGACCTCCCAGCCCTCCTCCTCTGCCTCCCAGGGGCCTCCTGTCTTTACACATGGAAACCTCCAATGTCTGTCCCAGGGCTCCAGGTTAGGGGTCAGTGCCAACCCCAGCCCAACTTCCTCTGGGAAATGTGGGGTTCTCCTTGGCGCACTCGGGCCTCTTTCTCACAGGGCTTCCCAAAGGGAGACATCCAGAGGAAGACAAAGGCTGCAGTCAGGTAGACCCCACCAGGCGCTCCTGCCATCTCTTTCCATCTACATCGAAAGGCAAGCTGACTACCCCCAATGCAAGATGGACATTAACCCTGAGTGACTAGCACTCAGCTCCCAGGCTGGCCGGAATGCGGCGGGGTGGAGTGGGGTGTGGTGGGCTGGAGAGCACCTGGTGGGGTGGGTTTCAGGTGCTGCTTGCCCAGGGCTCAGCTCTATTCCTCGGGGCTCCCCCAGCCAACAGGCCCACCGACGCTCTGGGCAGCCCCAATAGGTGTGTTCTACCCCAGCCAGCTGTCAGCCATCTGCAGCTCCTCCCTCACTGCCCTACCCTGGAGCATCACGGTGCCCAGGGCAGGCTGCGGAGACCTGGCTAGCCCATGGTCTGCTCATTCCTCACTAGCTGTTGTGGCAGACACAAGTCTGTGCCAATGAGCCGAGCCAACCAGCTTGCAGCCCTCGGGAGAAGGTCAGGCGCAGGCAGGCCTGGTGAGCAGGTGTGGGGACGGGTGCTCATGTGCGGGACGTTTTTCATGAGCAGGTGGAAGGAGAATGGAGAGGGGACCAGTGAAGGAGAGTGGAGGGCAGGACAAGCTGGGGCTGGTGTTAGCTGGGTTGCGTGTGTGGGCCTGGCAAGGAGCCCGGCATGGGAGCAGGTCCCAAGGAGTGCTAGGTTGGAGCCAGGACCATGGGCCTCACAGTCATAGAAGCCTCACTTCAGGGCAGAAGGAGCTGACAGACTGGGCTGACCAGAAGGGGAGCTTCCTGTCACCAGAGGATACAAAGGTACCACTAGTGAGTGGCCCAGACCACAACGCTCTGGGACCCTCAAGGTGCTGGGCTCGATTGAGGTGGGCCCAGCCCATGGCCGCCTTTGTGGGGACCCCACAGGAAGAGGCTGGCCTCTGAAGATGCTTAGACCTGGTTCAGCGTGGCCAGATCCTGACTCAGCCCGAGGTCAACACTGGCTGCTGCCCTGGGGGCCAAGTCTCTGTCTCGCCCTGTGATGTGGTGCTCACACTATGGGCCAGTGTCAACCCTTTGCCCACACCTCGGGAGGCTTGTGTGTCCATACTCATGGCTGAAAGCCTGCGGTGGGGGTCTCTGCATTGGGGGAGGTGGGTCCAGGGTGCATGGCCCCTGGGATTGTTCATCATGAGTGCCACTTGGAAGGTGCTGGAGTCTCACCCTGTCCTCCAGGGCCCAGAGTGTTTTGGGGAGATCCGGTGCTGGCATCTTGGCTGGGCGAGGATGGTGTCTAGGAGGGACCGTTGGGAGGGAAGAAGGGCATCAGGGGGACTGGTGCTGGGGTGGGTGGCAGGAGAAGCCTGGAGGGCAGTGGCCCAGGATAGTGGCTGAGCAGGTGTCAGGAGGGAGACAGGTGAGGCCTGGCCTCCCTCCCGCAGCCAAGCCAGGGTCTGGGGTGTCCTGGGGTGGGACAAGGCCCAGGTCAGAGGCAGAGCTGCTTGCATGCAGGGTGGCCACATCCTGGCCTGGTGAGCACCAGCTGCTCAGTTCTATGGCCCTCTGCTGCCCTCCGCTGGCCACCTCTGTCCTGCAGGCCCAGCCATCTTCAGGGATGGCCCAGGCCGCTGCCTACCTGCAGGTCTGGACAGACCCTCAGAGCCCAGGCTGGGAGGTCTCAGGAGCCAAGACAAGGTTGAATCCCATTTGAGGCCATCTGAAGGAGTGAGAGCCTGTGTCAACTCCCTGCCCAGCCTTGCCTCGGCCAGCGGCTCCCAGGGGACTCTGGTGGCTAGTGGCTAAAGACGACACAGGGGCTCAGAGAGGCTGAGCCGCTGTGTAAGGTCACACAGTGAGCAGGGGCTGAGACAGCAGCAGGAAGATCCTCGGCATGGCCACAGCCCAGGGACAGGAAACCCCTCTGCTAGGTTCCCCCACCAAGTAGCTCCCATTCCCAGCCCTAAGGGCATCTCAGGAGAGGCTCTGGGGAGGGTCCTATCTGCCTCCTGCCTTCTCCCCCAACCACACCCTAAATGGATCCCAGGTCCCCAGCCCCTCCCACCAAGGGCTCACCCGCCAGAGCTCAGGGAGAGGCCCTTTAGGGCGGCTGTTTCTCCATGTGCTGCAGTCCTCTGGACACTGAAAACCAATCCCATCCATCTTAATGGCATTTAATATGCACAGTGAAATTGGCAGCCACAGCCATGGGGGTGTGCTCAGAGCGAGATTTACATGCATATGCCACCAGGCTTTGCTCATGAGTGGCCTCCTGGGTCCCAGGAGACGTGTGGGGTGGGGGTGCAGCTGGGTGAGCCATGGTAGCAGAGACCTGGGGAGAGGGATATGGGAGGTAGGAACTGGGTTAGGCAGGGATTCAGGGGAGGCTGAGGCCTGGAAGAGGGAAACTGAGACCTAAAGGAGACTGGGACATTGGGAGTCAAGACTTGGGAAGCTGGGACATGGACAGGTGGAGACAAGGGGTTTAAGAATGAGGATCTGGTGCAGACGTGAGTTGTAGCCCAGCTGCTGCTGGCCCCACATGACTGCAGAGTTTGCTGACCCCAGGGTGGCTGGAGAGTGTGCTGTTGATATGGAAGGGAAGTGCCAGAATGGGAAAAACATGGTCCATTTAAATGATACAGAAGCGGGGAAGGGAAGTGCTGGGTAGAGGAGAGTGTGGTCCCTGGCTAGGACTCCAACCCCATGGACCTAGGTGAGGACAAGCACATCCTGCCCAGATGTTGCATTTCGCGTGACCAACCTGGCCTGCCACACCCCTCCTTCCTGTGCCTATAAAAATCCCTGAGACTCTAGCAGGCAGACACAGGCAGCTGGATGTAGAGAGGAGCACATCAGCGGAAGCACACACAGGCGGCTGGACGTTGAGAATAAACACACTGATAGGCACCGGCATGCTGGCAGGCCACCGACTGGGAGAACCACGCGGAGTATGGCTGGGCAGTTGGAGGAGAGCCCGGCAGCTCAGCAGCTCCACTCCAGGCAAAACCTTCCCACTCCACCCCCTTCTGGCTTCCACTCAATAAAGCCCTGCACTCATTCTCCAACACCACATGTGATCTGATTCTTCTGGTACACCAAGGGAAGAACCCCAGGAAACAAAAAGCCCTGTGACTAACACAAGCCGCCCTATAGACGGCAAACTAAAAGAGCCCCCATAACACAGGCCCACTGGGGCTTCAGTTGTAAAAATTCACCCCTAGAGACTGCTGTGGTGTCGGAGCCCCAGAGCCTGGCCGTCTGTAAGCTCCCCTAGAGGTTCGGGCAGTGGGGCACTGAAGAAGCGAGCCACTCCCCTTGTCGCACACCCTGCAAGGGTGACAAGCGAACTTTTCCCATTTCACTGGTCCATCGTGGCTGGAGAGTACTGGCCCCACGGTAACTGGAGAGTGTGCCGTGCTCCTGGGCTTCCTCCCTGATGTATAAAATGGGTCAGCGGGTCCTGGGGGCTGTTCCCACAGTGATGTGGTGGAGGCTGACCCTGACAGCCACCCCTGCCGAGCACTCGGTGAATGGTGGTCACTGTCAGGAAGCGCCATTGCTGTCCTCCATCAGTGTCTGTGGGGTTGGGTGACTCTTGGAGGATGCCTCCAGCAATGTGGCACTGCCAGGACAGAGGCCATCCACCTGTCTGGGCTTCCTGGTGTGAACAGATGGATGGACAGGTGGGCCTGCTGCGTGCAGGGAGCTGAGGCTGGATCTTCACCTATGGGCTAGGAGGCCATGCAAGGCTCGGGGAGAGAGCGCACTGTGGCTGGGACAGAGCCCATGTGATGAGACGCCCTTGGTGCCCCAGGCCTCCCTCCCAGCTCCTGCCCCTCCAGGACATCACCCAGAGCCCCCAACCCTGCTCTTTTGGGGGAACGGGTGTCTGTGGTTGCTGTCACTTTTGATCCCACTCATCCCGCAAGTTGCTGGCGGGACACGTGCAGGAGGCATCTCATGGCTTTTCCTGGGATCTCTGAATCCGCTGAGAGCCGGGAGCCACACAGAGCCTGCCCAGTGTCCTGGGAACTCACCCTGTCACTGCCACTTGTCCTGGATCACCCTGGGGCTCACTCCTTGCCGTTCAGACCCCTGTGAGAAGAGCACTGGCTGTGAGTTGCTGTGTGGCCAGGGACGGTGAGGCAGGACCTGGAGTAGATCCATCACAGAGAATTCTTAATGAAATGGGAACGTGTCTCCCAGGAAACGCACAGGGGCCTGCAGTGATAGAGTGGCCTCAGGTATGTGCACAGCTGTGAACACGCCTTCCACAAAGGGCGGTGGATGTGCACATGCCTCACACACACTGCGGGGCAGGGCAAATGTCCCACACATGTTCGTGCTTGTGCACCTGTGGGTGGGCTGTATCTGCACGTGTCCACATGATGTGTGTGTGCACACCTGTGTCACTCCTGCAGAGAAGACAATGGAGAGAAATACGCCCGAATCTCCCCTCTAGATCCCTGGCCTGGATGCTGGGATGTCAGGCCAAGTTATTGTCTCCTTTATCCTTTCCCCATCCACCACGCTGTCTACCAAAGCACACCTTCATTTTATCATCAGAAATAAAATGCACAGTTTCAAGAAACCCATGGGCCAACTCCTCTGTGCCCTGGTGTTGGCAGGGGCAGTGGGACGGGATGCATAGGGGAAAATTAGCTTCGTGCGGCCATGGGGCCAGGGAGGCCAAGGGCAGCTTGCTCAGCACCTGGAGGTACAGCAAGTACCAACGACAAAGCCTAACTTGACCGCGGAAGGAAAATCAAGGCTGGGCATAAGGACTGACCACAGACTCACTGGGAACACTGTCCACTGACATCAGAGCTGCTCACAGGTGAGCTTGCCTGTGAGCTTGCCAGGGAGCCCGGCTGCCTGTGTTCAGAACAACCCTAGTAGGCAAGCACGGGCCACTTACCTGACTCCACTTGGAGCCCTTCCCAGAGTGGAGACAAAGGCCGTGAACAGGTCTGGAGGCACTCCCTGCTAGCGCCCCCCAGGCCTGGCTGAACAAACCTCAAATACCCCAAAGGGCCTGGCTCCAGTGGCCCCTGCTACGGGTCAGCCTCAGGGGGATGCTCCTCTCCAATTGGCCCTGACTGTTCCACATTACAAGATAAACTACAGAGTTATCTCATGGCATTATTACTTTGTAAAAAATGGTGAGTCTTAATTTATAGAAGAGCAGTCGATGCAAAAACATTAGCACGTAAGACTGGAGTCCTCCAAGTCGTGTCTTCCTCGGTTCCATATCCTTACCCCTCCATCTACATATGGCCTGCATGGACAGACAGCTTCACACACTCAGACTCTTCCCTCCCCATGCATCAGGGATGTGTGTCCCTGTTACTGACATGCAGGGAGGGGCTCATCATCTTGGGCACACCCAATGGTGCTCTGAGCCCATCAATACCTATGGTGGACATTGAAGGAATTCCCAGGTTTTCTTTTTCAGGAGCCCTGACTCGGGCCACTGCCTGGGAGGGCAGAGGTTGGGGTACAAGGGGACTCACTAATGGTGCCACCTTGTACTCAGAGAGCCAGCCCAGGGAACCAGGCAGGCCTGGCTCTGACTGTGCCGCTGGGTGACCACTGGCTGAGACCTGGGCTAAAGCACTTTCCACACCAGCCAAGGAGACAGGCTCTGCCTGAGGCCTGAAGCCCTTGAAGGGCTCTGGGACAGGAGAGCTGCAGCCTTCAGTTGTGATGTGCATAGCACCGTCTGTCCCTGTCCTCGATCCAAGGAAACTCACCTTGGCGACCCTGCTGGAAGGCACAGGTTGCTGACATTCTGACACCTGGGAGGGGGCCGGTGGGAGCCCCCGATGCCCCCAGTGCATGGACCTCCAGCAGAGCCTGCATTTTGAGACCTTTGGTTCAGGAGCTGGGACTGATGGGGGCCTTTGGGGATTCCTGTGCTGCTGGAGGAAGACAGGGGCATGGGGGTGTCCATGGCAAAGAAGTGAGGGGGTCTGCCAGCCCCCCACTCTTACCCTGTGGGCGGCAAGCCACCCAGGTGCTGAGGCAAGAGATCAACGGCACGAGCTGTTCCAGTATAATAAAATACATAAAATAAGAATAGTTATACTAAATATAGATAATAGGATTATATATGAATATCATTAATCATTAGTGTGTAGCAATCACTCTTTCCTCCAATATTATAATAATCGTTGCTCTACAATTACAACCTAGGAAAAACCAGGCCATACAGAGATAGGAGCTGAGGGGACATAGTGAGAAGTGAACAGAAGACAAGAGTGTGAGCCTTCTGTTACGCCCGGGCAGGGCCACCAAAGGGCTCCTTGGTCTAGCAGTAACACCAGCGTCTGGGAAGATGCCCATTGCCAAGCGGACCATGGTCTAGCGGTAGCGTCAGTGTCAAGGAAAAACACCTGCTACTTAGCAGACCGGGTAAGGGAGTTTCCCTTTCCCTGGAGGAGTTCAGAGAAGACTCTACTCCTCCGCCTCTTGTGGAGACCTGACATCGGTCAGGCCCGCCCGCAGTTATCTGGAGGCCTAACCGTCTCCCTGTGATGCTGTGCTTCAGTGGTCATGCTCCTAGTCTGCCTTCATGTTCCATCCTATACACCTCTCTTTGCCTTCTAGATAGCAGTAGCAAAATTAGTGAAAGTACCAAAAACCTGAAATGAAGAAATAATGGCGTAGGCTGTGTCCTCTCTCACTATCTCTCTGCCTCGGCTGCCAAACAGGGAAGGGCCCCTGTCTAGTGGACACATGACTCACGTGACCTTGTCAATCATTGGAGATGGCTCACACTCCTTACCCTGCTCCTTTGTCTTGTATCCAATAAATATCAGTGCAGCCAGGCATTCGGGGCCACTACCGGTCTCTGCGTCTTGGTGGTAGTGGTCCCCCAGACCCAGCTGTCTTTTATCTCTTTGACTTGTGTCTTTATTCCTACCATCTCTCGTCTCCGCACATGGGGAGAAAAACCCGCCGACCTGTGGGGCTGGACTCTACATACCCTGCCCTGGCTAGAGTGGGCAGGCTTGCGGGTGAGTCTGGGGTGCTGGTTTCACCCTCTTGTGCCAGTCTCCCTGTGCCCCCTGAGACCCTGGTTCTCCCTCACCAGCCTGGGTCCTCCTCATCTCAGCTCAGATCTCACCTCCTCTGGGAAGCCCCCAAGTCCTTGAGCGGGTGCCCAGGAGGCACCACCAGTGCTGAGGCTACAAGCCCTGCTGGCACCCGGCAGGGCACACAAGGCCAGGTCAAGCTCTGGAGACAAGCTTATCCCTCCACATCAGGGACTGCCCACCTTGCAGAGAGCTGGGTCAGCCTGAGGGGACCTCAGGGGATGGCCGGGCACCCCCCACCCACCCGAAGAGAGCTCCACCTTCACAAGGGTGTCACTGGGTCCACTCCGGATGCACGCACAGCCTCAGATGGGCTGAAGAGAGGGTGTGGCCAGGACATGGGATGACCATCCTGGGTGGCTGGCCTAGCGTCACCAGACATGTGGCTCCATTAAGCATCTCGACTCCACAGGAGCCCGTGTGGTATGTCTTCTGACCTCCCTTCTACCTCTGAAAGGGGCAGCCCTCTGAGATTCTGACCGTGATCTGTCAGCCCGCCTGACAAGGTCCCTGGTGCCTGGCCATCACAGGCCAAAAGTGAACATTCAGTCTCCAGGAGGGCACCAAGCCCCAGGCAGACACCAGGCCCCAGGACAAGACCAAGATACAAATGGACATCAGGCCTCAGGTGGATACCAGGCTCCAGGTCTACATCAGCTCCCAGGTGAATACCCAGTCTGAAAGCAGACAGCAGCCACCAGGTGGACACAAAGTCTCAAGTAGACACCCAGTCCCCAGGTGGACACCAGAGACTGGGCAGCCTGATGAGGCTCCAGGCGGACACCAGACTGCTGGTGGTAACAGGCTCCCAGCTGATACCCAGGCCCCAGGGAAACACCCAGGTCACAGGGAGACAGCAGGAAGCTAATACACTACCCAGGTAGATATGTAGGCCCCTGGTGAACATCAGACCTCAGCTGGACACCCAGGCCCCAGGGAAACTCCCAGCCCCAGACGTCAGGTCATCAGGTCCCATATGGACAAGTACACCCCAGGAAGTCATCAGGCCCTGGTGGACACTGAGACCCCAGACGAATATCCAGTCCCAGGTTGACACACAGGCCTCAGGTGGACACCAGGCCCTAGGAGCACTCCAGGCCCCAGCTGAAGATCAGTGCCCTAGGTGAATGCCCAGGCCCTAGCTAACTACCAGTCCCCAGGATTCCATCAGGCTCCAGGTTTTCATCAAGCCCCAGGTGGATACTAAACCGTAGGTGGACAGCTCCCAGGTCAAAACCGGGCCCCTGATGAACACCCTGAGCCCAGGTAAACATGAGGCTTCAGGCCAACATATGACTCTAACTGGACACCAGGTGCCACATGGATAGCTAAAGCCCCAGTGAACATCAAGCCCCAGGTGCACATCTAGGTCCCAAGTAAACACCTAGGCTTCAGAAGTCCAGACATCAGGCCCCAAGTGGAAATCTGGGTCCCAGGAAGTCCTTAAGCGCCAGGAAACACGCAGGCCTCAGTTGGGTATCCGGTCCCAAGTTGATACCCAAGCCTTCCATGGCTCATGTGGACACAAGGTGCCAAGAAAAATATCAGGCCCCAGCTGAGATCAACTCCTGGGTGGTTCGCTCACGACCTACCTAAATACCAAGCCCCAGGTTTACAGAGGGCCCCGGGTCACATTAGGCTTCAGGTAGACACTGGACTCCAAGTAGACTCAGACTCAACTAAAACTCAACCCAGACACCAGTCCCCAGGTGGAGAATCTAGGCCCCAGCTGGACATCAGTTTCCAAGGAAACACCAAGCCCCATTTGGGCATCTAATCCAGAGGTGGACATCCGGCACTATGTTGACACATAGGCCACACATAGATACTTATTCCATAGGCGGACATGAAGCTCCAGGTACATAACCAGTCTCCAGGTGACTATCAGGCCCTAGGTGAACACCAGGTCCTAGATGAACATCGAGACCCAAGTGGATAGCCAGGCCCCTGGGAAACATCAGGCTCCAGGTGGACACCAGGACCCATGTGGGTAACCAGATCCAGAGGTACATCAGGTTACACATGGACACCCAACCTCCAAGTGGATCCTGAGCCCCCGGTTGGAAACACCAGTCCTCTACAACCGAAAGGTAACGTATACTCTGGCCAAATGCAACACAGTAATCTCCCCATAAAACATGAAGGACGGAGAGTTCTTGGATGATGAAGGGCAGGGCCAGGAAAACTCCCCACCCATTCTCCCCAGGGCAAGGGCCGGTGCATGAGGACACACCCCTTTCAGGTGGACAGAAGGCCCAGTGGACACCAAGGAGCCAGGAAAACATCAGGCCACAAACAGACACTGGACATCAGACACCACGTTGACAGCAGGTCCCAGGTGGACACAAGATCCCAAGGGGACTCCAGTCTCTGCATAGACATCAGGCCCCAAGTGGACAAATTAGGTCACAGTTTGGCATATAGGCAGGTCCGAGGTAGACACCAGGCCCCCAGCTAAATATCAGGCCCCAGGTGGACACGAGGCCCCACGTACACACCAGGTCCCAGGCCAAAACCAGGTCCCAGCTGGGACATCAGGCGTCTTGGTATATGTCAGCTCCCAGATTGACACATAGGCCCTAGTGGAACACCAGGCCCCACTTGAACTCCAGGCTCCTAGTGGATGTCCAGGACCCAGGTAAATATCAGGCCCAAGGTGAACAGGAGGCCCCAGATGGACATCAGGCCCCAAGTAAGCGCTCAGTCCCCATGCAGACATCAGGCCCCAAGTAGACACCGGCCCCCAGATGGACATCAAGCCGCTGGTGGACACAGTCTCAAGCTGTACATCAAGCACCGGGGTCACATCCAGGCCACAGCTGGATGCAAGCTCATAGGTGGACAGTTGTGCCACAAAGGATACCAAGGACTCGGGTGATCATCCAGCATCAAGGGGAATATGAGGCCCTATGTAGGCAGCAGGCACAGGATGGATATCAGACTCAGGTAAACACTGAGGCCCCAGGAGGACAATAGGCCTGAGGTGGATACCCAGTCCCCACCTGATTATCTATCCTCATGGGATGGCATGTTCCACACGGACACCAGGCATCAAATAAACGCCTAGGCCCCTGGTGAGTGTCAGGCCCCAAAGGGACACTCAGAGACACTCAGACCAGAGCTGAACATGTGGTCCTAGGTGGACACCTGGGACCCAGGTGGATACCTACACCTCAGGGTGACATCAGGACCCAGAATGCCAGGCTTCAAGGGACCAGCAGGTCCCAGGTGGCTTATGAGGCCCCACGTGGATATCAGAAACCAGACTGACACCCACGGTGGCATAAGGCCCCAGAGAAACAACAGGTCCAAGGTGGACATAGGCCCCAGGTGCACACCAGGTCCCAGGAGGGTATCTAGGATCAAGGTAAACAACAGCAACCAAGTAGATACCCACACCCCGGGTAGAAACCAGGCCCCAGCAGGACACCAGGAAGTTCTGCTGAATATAGAATCAACATATGATCCAGCAGTTCTACTTCTGGGAATCTACCCCTGAAAGCAGAGTCTCAGAATATTTGTACCTTCATGTTAATAGCAACAGTGTTCACAATGTTAATAGCAATAGTACTCACCATGGTCGGAAAGTGGACACAACTATGTAACCACCAATGGATGAATGCATAAACAAAACATGGAGGCCGGGTACGGGGGCTCACGCATGTAATCCTAGCACTTTGGGAGGCCAAGGCGGGCGGATCAAGAGGTCAGGAGATCGAGACCATCCTGGCTAACACGGTGAAACCCCATCTCTACTAAAAATACAAAAAATTAGCCGGGCATGGTGGCGAGAACCTGTAGTCCCAGCTACTTGGGAGGCTGAGGCAGGAGAAAGGCGTGAATCTGGGAGGTGGAGCTTTCAGTAAGCTGAGATTGTGCCACTGCACCCCAGCCTGGGCAACAGAGACTTCATGTCAAAGAGAAAGAAAAAAAAAAAAAAACATAGCATAGATACACAATGGCATGTTACTCAGCTATAAAGGACAAAAATTGTGACACATCCAACAACATGAAATACATTATGCTACGTTAAACCAGTCACAAAAAGACACATACTCTACAATTCCACTTACATGGGGTACCTAAAGTTAGAGACAGAAAGAAGGGTGATTGGCAGGAGCTGAGGGTGGGAAGGGAATGAACAGTTGTATAACGAGCTCAGAGTCTGTTTTGCAAGATGAAAAGAGTTCTGGAGACTGAGTGCACAGTGCCATTAATAGGCTTAACAACGCTGAATGGTGTGCTTAAAGATTAGGATGATAAATTTCATTTTATGAGTATTTTAACACAACTATTAATAATTTTTGGCTGGGCACGGTGGCTCAAGCCTGTAATCCCAGCACTTTGGGAGGCCGAGGCAGGTGGATCACGAGGTCAGGAGATCGAGACTATCCTGGCTAACATGGTGAAACCCCGTCTCTACTAAAAATACAAAAAACTAGCCGGGCGTGGTGGCGGGCGCCTGTAGTCTCAGCTACTTGGGAGGCTGAGGCCGGAGAATGGCGTGAACCCGGGAGGCGGAGCTTGCAGTGAGCCGAGATCACGCCACTGCACTCCAGCCTGGGAGACACAGTGAGACGTCTCAAAAAAAAAAAAAAAAAAAAAAATAATAATAATAATAATTTTTAAAATAATTTCAAAAATATCCCCAATGATTCTTATAAAAATTCCTTTAAGAACTCTTACATAAATAAAGTTCTTTCCTCTAAATTTGCTCTATTGTATCAAATTATGTTTGGAATGATAAGTTATAAGGCAATATTTTGACTAGTAAATATATATTGTAAAATACTTTTCATACCACTTTATAATTGTTGGTCTACTTAATTAAGGTGCTTTTTATAACTCTTCCCACATATGATTATTTGTAAATTTGTTTTATAAACAAACAATTCTAACGTATTGTTTATTGCTTAAATAAAGCACTGAAAAGCTGGTAAATACTTCAATAATTTACCGTTAATTCAAAACATTATTTCTTCTCAGAATACATTTTCTGTAAAGACATATTAGGTTATTTTACTTCTCACATGACTGCATGTCTAGTTCTTTCAACAGGGCAAGAAGTGTCACTTTTGTGCAACAGGCTCCAAATTATCAGTTCATCCCATAGGAATTTTTATAAAAGGATAAGGTTAATGAACATTCAACTAGGGAGGGTTATTCTGATAAAAAAAGCTCTTAAAATTCAAAATGTCTTCCTCTCCCTTTGTACTTACCACAGGCTACACAATACCCTCAGAGGATTCATTATGAGAAAAATAACACGGTTTTAATAACTTACTTTGGAAAAAACTAACGAGAAGGCAAATTGGAAGGTGAGACTTCATCTTTGCTTTTTTTTTGACTTTGAAAAAATCTGATTTAACTTTCTGAATCAAAAAGAAGTATTTCATGTTAAATTTAGACTGTTTAGCTTTCCACTATCTCAAGATACTTTCCAGATACTAACAGTACTCAGAACTGTGTAAAAAGTGAACAACCGGTACCATGTTTTAACAAAAAAAGTTTAAATGTAAGACTAACTCTTGGGGACATTACTAAACGTATTTCTAAGAAACCTTCCTCAAAGGTCAAAGTATTGGTAATTCTAATTTAAAAATGTATAATTTGTAATTACTGGAAATTTAAGTAACAATAGTTTCAAGAGCTAAGAATCAGATTGCTTTCTAACAACAGAACTTTTTTTTCCCTGAGGGATTCATACTTGACAACAACTCCAGTTAAACCTAATACTCCACCCAAATCCCAAATTCAAATGCATTATTTCACCTTGAAATAGTAATATTTTTTTTTTTTTTTTTTTTTTTTTTTTGAGACGGAGTCTCGCTCTGTCGCCCAGGTTGGAGTGCAGTGGCCGGATCTCAGCTCACTGCAAGCTCCGCCTCCCAGGTTTACTCCATTCTCCTGCCTCAGCCTCCCGAGTAGCTGGGACTACAGGCGCCCGCCACCTCGCCCGGCTAGTTTTTTGTATTTTTTTTTTAGTAGAGACGGGGTTTCACGGTGTTAGCCAGGATGGTCTCGATCTCCTGACCTCGTGATCCGCCCGTCTCGGCCTCCCAAAGTGCTGGGATTACAGGCTTGAGCCACCGCGCCCGGCCGAAATAGTAATATTATAAAATGGAATGTCTAAATTACAATCTATATATACATAATACACCATTTTAACTGTCATATTTATCAGAATTATTAAATAAAAAACATATTCTACATTCAAGGGATAAATGATAAATGCTCTTTCATTGTTTTAGGAGTTCATTCCATTCTTTGTTGTTTTCTACTCCCACACATTTTAAAATTATGATCAAATGACCAAAGGCCAAGTCAATCCCATATCCCTGAACCCAACTGCCAGTAGGTACTGGCCCTACATATGCGTCCTTTAACAAGCCCCGTTCTCAAAATGCCGGGGGTATTTATATAAGAACTTATTCCAAAGTGACTCTAAAATCCACATTCCCAAGATCTAGTATGGGCTATTCATGTGTTCTGAGGCATCTCCAACATGTAGGCAAACTTATCTGTTCAAATTGAGGTAAAACAGACAAAAAACACAATATTAACAGAAGCTACACAATTAAAACTAACCTTTTGCTGCTTATTTAAGCTAATTATGTATTCTTACAAAACAGAAACCCTCAGGTCAATAATGTCTTTGATTTTAGTCACCCCCAAATTAAGCCTCCTCTTTCAAAGCCATTATTAGTTAACAAAAGTTTTAAAATGAAGAAAAATATTTTTTCCAGAACCTGTAATTTTGTAATTAGTATGATACAATTTCTTTTTATTTTTGAAACTTAGAAATAACTCATATATGAGTACTATTTCATATTTTTTTCAGATACCAAGGAATACCTACAGGATTCATAAATAGGATTTTCTGACACTGGCAGGGAAGTCTGCTAACATTTACAAAATACCAAAGACTCTTCTTTCAAACTTCAAAGATGGCTGAGAATTAACAGTTATGATTAGTTTTTCAGTACAAATAAAAAATTTAAATCTTGATTTTTTTTTTTTTTTGGCCAACATTCTAAACAGTGAAATTTTACTCTACTTCCAGTTTTCAAACCAAAACTAACAAAAAACTAACGAAAATTACCCAACTAGCAGTAAGTCCCGTATTCCAACGTTATTTTTAAACCAATTATAGGCCGGGCGCGGTGGCTCAAGCCTGTAATCCCAGCACTTTGGGAGGCCGAGACGGGCGGATCACGAGGTCAGGAGATCGAGACCATCCTGGCTAATACTGTGAAACCCCGTCTCTACTAAAAATACAAAAAACTAGCCGGGCGAGGTGGCGGGCGCCTGTAGTCCCAGCTACTCCGGAGGCTGAGGCAGGAGAACGGCCTAAACCCGGGAGGCGGAGCTTGCAGTGAGCTGAGATCTGGCCACTGCACTCCAGCCCGGGCTACAGAGCAAGACTCCGTCTCAAAAACAAAACAAAACAAAACAAAACAAAAAAAAAACACAATTATAACCTACTGCCAGTAATTATTTGTAAGTACCTGCTTCTTTTATTAAGCACTGGTCAGTTACATAAAAAAATAATTTGCAAGAATGACACTTGGCAATGGGTCACCTTAATGCTTCTGGAATAAACAGAAGCATTAACAAAACACCAGATCATAAGCACTTTTAAATCTGTAATCTGAATTACCAAAAGGATTTTTAAATGTTACTTTTCCATTGATAGATGGTAGGAAGTCTAGTCCCAGCTAACACAGTTGATTTTAAAAAACACACAAATCCCTAAGCTACATAGTAACGGAATACTACACTTGTGCTTTTTATATCATATGGAAACAGCTCCAGGCAGAGTACAAGAAGAAACCTGCCAAATCAAAGTACAGTAAATAAAGTTCCTCTATGTACTCCAGAGAGAAAACCTTAAAAATAAAAATCAGAAGACCACCTACTGTTGCCCCCCCACCCCAACAAAAAACACCCAAAACATTTTCGTTTTGAACCTAACATTTCCCTAAGATGTTCACAGGAGAAGCTTTAAGGTAATTAAAGCCGCAGCAGTACAGTTGAAAGCGCCACACTACAGGGGAAATGCCCTAAAGGGTTCAGCAGCTGCCCACCCATCCCGAACCACCCCCCATCTCAGTAATATGTAAAAGCTCCTGTTTTTTTTTTTTTTTTTTTAATGCTAATAAAGGCATACTACCTAGTGTGCTAAAGATTACAACTAGCAGCATTAGAGTAGTAAAGTGAAAATAGGAAGCCTACAGGAATGATCTGAATGACCACTTTGAAGAAACAAAGCAGCAGACAGGACCCTTAGCCCTCTTGTTTATGTAGGGAAGCAGTTGAATTAAACTCAGATTTACCCACATTAACAAAAATTTAACAAAGCTTCCCCAAGACACCAGAATAAAACTTGACCTTTCCAGTCTAAAAGGCAGAGAGAGGCCTCTACCATGTCCTGGAGTTGAATGAGTTCAAAGATTGGCAATAAAGGAAAAAAGAAAGCATTACGGGTGTGATGCCAACAAGCTTTGGAGTTTTTCGAACAGTCACACCAAGTTTCTCCAGCACACGGGCACCCTTTTCCTGGTACTCTTGTCGGGTCATCCAAAAGTTGTCTTTGGCTTTCACGGTATCTGCTAGAACTGCACCACCCAGGAATACCATGTGCTTTCTGCTGGGTGGGTCTCCAATGCTGATCTCAAATTTAGAAAGTTTTTCCACATCACCCTTTAAAACTCATTCTAAGTAAAGCTGTTTAAGTTCTCGTCCCAACGGTGAAGGCACGATACATAGTAGACCCTCCAGAAAGCACAATGTATTTGTAGGATTCCGATCTGGTATCAGCGTCAGCTGCCCGAATTGTGTTAAAAAGCAATTCAGCAACACCAGCTCCTTCAACATTGATCAAATAAGGCTGAAATAAAATTTCTGGTGCTTCAAATCTCTCTCCCCCAATTTTGAAGATATGTCCATCTGGGAGTGTATCTGATTCAACCAATACTTTGGTTTCTAAGGCCAGTTTCTGCTCTTGCTCAATATTATATCCCACGTAACACAGTTTTTCTTTAATCATGCAAACCGTTTCCAAATCAGCAGGGTGGTTTAAGGCATATCTTCGCAATAGAAGCAACTTGCTATCTAGTTATATCCCTCCCAGCAATATCCAGTCTCCTGATAAGATGAGGGAGAGAAAAACCTTCATATATTGGGCAAATGTGAGTCACACCATCTCCAGAGTCTACCGCTACATCAGTCAATAAACCTTGAGCGTACAAAGTCAGAACTATCTGGATGGCTGCATATACACCAGAAAATTGCTAAGTTTCAAACATTACCTCTACAGTCCTCTCTCTGTTTTGGTTGGGTCCATAGGACGTTCTGTGAGCAAGATTTTACAATTTCTGGTATCCATATTAAGTTTCTCTGGTCCAAACGTGTAGTCCCACAGGTGTTTCATGTCATCCCAATTTCGTACTATGCCATTTCCCACAGGGTAGTTAACTTCTAACATTGATCGTAATTCGCTTGCCTCATCACCAACCATAAGATCCTTGTTCAATGTTTCCCACTTTGGTGGTTGATCTGGTAACAGGTCTTCCAACCAAAGCTGGGAAGATGTGTTCTGGAAAGTTAGAGCCTGCACATCCACACTTCACAAACCCGGTGCTGTTGTCGCACACCACCACCTTCCGGTCCTGGCTGTCCATCCTCCGCCAGGGGGAGAGCCGCTGCCACCCGGCCGTTTTCTCTTCTTCCTCCTCCCTCTCCATCTTTGCTTTCAAATAAGTGGTCTTAATTCGTCCTCCTATGGAAAAAGTTTAAATCAGTTTATTATAAATATATCTAAACCATTAATTTTTGCAGCTTTCAGGTAAAGTCCAGCACTTCATTTATACAAAGTCTACGAGGTCATAGAGATCTAATCTTAAGTCGAGACATCCATTCAAGTCTTCGGCACAATCCCTCGCCAGTTAGAGCACAGCATGCCTGGATATGCCACTGGTGTTCCTTAATAGAACGTAGCTTCAAAAACTGGGCGATTTCTGCTACAGTCATGCATTCTTTAACATCTTGTTTATTAGCAAATCTCAGCAATCCAGCTTTTCTTAGGTCTTCATGCGCTAACATTTTAGAGTTCTTCTCTAGTTACAGAAATCCTCTCTCTGTACTGTCCACAACAACTATTACAAACTCTGTGTTAGTAGAGTACGTGTTTCAGGAACAACAAAAAGATTCTTGGCCACCAATATCCCACATTAGGAAACGTGTATTATTCATCACTAACTCTTCTACGTGACTTTCTCTTGTAGATGTATGTACAACTTCATTCATAGAAAACTGGTAGAGAATGGTAGTTTTCCCTGCATTATCCAGCCCAACAATGAAAACTTTGTGCTCCTGGTGATTGAACAGTCTCCATGTTCTAGTGAAGAAAATTCTCATTCTCGGGCACGGACCCCCGGCTGCAGACACCCGGGCCTCCTGGCCTCCCCTGGCTCAGGCTGACTGGGGAAGAGAGAGAGGCACTGAAGCCTCCATCTCTGCTGCTGCTCAGGCGCTGGCCCACTTCCAGGGAACCGGAGGGAGGCCGAAGCCCAGGTCGCCCTGCCGCGTGAGAAGTCCCGCCGCGGCGCGACAGCGGCGGGACTTCTCACGCGGCACTCGCCTGGCTCGCGGACATCGCAGCCAGGTTGTCCGCGAGGAGCATCGCGGGCCAGCGTCCTCCCCCAGCTCCTCTCGGGCAGCTGCACCAAAGTAATTCTTTTCCAACACACAAGGTCCTTTGCTTACCTAATAGGACCAAATGAAATGAAAGCATGTTAAAACTAATCCATTATTCAAATATTACAAATGGAATTCACACATACAAAGTTGAATCCATGCCACTCTATACATAACGATGCAATTTTCAACATAGTTTTCTGAAAAAATGTCAAGCGTCCTACATAATTAAAAAACTATCAAGATTTCTCTTTTCATCAATGAATTTGGCCTATTAAAATAACACAATAAACATAACAGACCATGTGATAGTTTTCCAACATCTTTCTATCTATAAAGTTTGTATAAGATTAAATCTCACAAGAGAAAAGTAAATATAAATAAAATAGAAGAGATGATTTAAAAATCAAAACACAGATCATATAAGGGCTTGTGTGAAACTTACGAATGCTTCAACGAAGAATTATAGTTTGAGAATTTTGAACTGTTCACATGGTATGCTTTGGAAACAGCATATACTGTTAGAAATGTGACAATGAATAAAATGATCGGGTAATATAAATGAAAAATGGCCTCGAACCGGCGGTAGTAAGTAACCAATGTGGAAAACTGGATGGAGAATTAACTCCATCCAGGGGCAGGGGGCGCAGGGGAGAGACAGAAAAATGACAGACATAAATCAAACAGAATAGAGAACTCAGAAATAAATTCAAGCATTTACAGTCAACTCATTTTTAACCTAGGCATCAAGAACACACCTTCCAGAAGGGCAATCTCTTCAATAAACTATGCTAGGAAATACCCAACACCCACATGTAGAATAAATCTAGACAACTATCATAAACCAAAATCAACTCAAAATAAAGATTTAAATGTAGGACCTGAAATTGACACTACCAGAGAAGAAAACATAGGATAAATGCTTAATGAAATTGGTTAGGACAAGGAGTTTCCAAATAGACATCAAAAGTACAAGCAACAAAAGCAAAAACAGACAAATATAATTACATTAAACTTAAAAGCTTCTGCAAAGCAGAGGAAGCAATCATTAGAATGAAGAAACAATCCAGATAATGGTAGAAAGTATTTGCAAACTATACATCAGACAAGCGGTTAATACACAAAATATAGAAAGACTTCTCAAACGCAAAAATACAAATAATCTAATTTAAAAATCAGAAAAAGATCTACCCAAAACCTTTGTCTCTGCCATCATTATTTCCCCAACTTGTTTTCCCAACTGCCTTCGGCCTCCTCCCTCTCGCCACCCTTTTTTCTTTCTCCCTCTACCCCCCAAAACTTTTTCCCCACCATTTTTCACACACCATCCCTTTGCAAAGCCCTCTCTACTTCCCTGCTCACCACCCTTTTCCCCACCAGCGCTCTCATCCCCGTTTTGCTCCTCCATCTACCCAAAACCATTTCCTCCCATTTTTCCCAAAGCCTTCTTCCCACTCCTGCGGCTCACCACCCTCTTTTCCCCATCCACCCAAAAACTTATTTTCCCCCCATCTTTTCTCCACCCTCTGTCTGCAACGCCTTCTCCTGCTCGCCATCCTTTTTTCCATTTGGCACGCACCACCCTCTTCACCCCTCCACATACCCCAAAACTATTTTTTCCCCTCCTACCACTTCAGCTGCTGCTGCTGTCTCCGTGGCCGCCACCAACCGAGGCGAGGAGAGGTGGGATGTCACAGGCCCCAGCCTGCAACGCAGGGCACTTAGCTCTCCCATCTCGTCCTCTAGCCGGACAGGAACAGCTCCCGCCGCTGGTGGCCCTCCTACCACTCCCCGGTGCTGGCTCCAGCCTCCAGCGTGCAGTTAAGTGGCTTCCTAACCCAGCACGCACCGACCGAGCAGACACACACGCAGAAAATCCTGTTGTGACCTGATTGCCCACTGCAGCGTGCTTTATATACTGAGGTTAAGCAATTGGGGGCGGGGGGGGGGAGGTTCCTGGACTACATGTTCTGATTGGATGAGAGAAAAAAACCTCTAGGCCTATTCTGATTAGACTTTATTTTCATGCTCTGATTGGTTGTTCCAATACTGGCTCTCATCCAATCAGAACATCATAATAAAGTCCAATCAGAGTAGGCCTACGGGTTTCTCTCATCCAATCAGAACATGTAGTCCAGGAACCTCATTGCGCAACCTCAGTATATAAAGCATGTTGAGGCCAGCAGTCAGGCCATTCTAGGGTTGTCTGCGTATACATGCGGAGGTGTTACGTGCTACCTTAGGAAGCTACCTACTACACGCTGGAGGCTGGAGCCCGTGGTACTGTGGCTTTCCTCTGGCTTCGCCTCGCTGTGGTAGGTGGTGGCGATCGAGACCCCAGGGCCGCGGAAACAGTAGGAGGGCCACCGGCAGCGGGAGCTGCTCCTGTCCGGCTAGAGGACAAGGAGATGGGAGAGCTACATGCCTCATGTTGGAGGCTGGGGCCTGTAACAGCGCACCTCGCCTTGCTGTGGTTGGTGGCGGCCACGGAGAGGGCAGCTCAGCTGAAGTGGTAGGAGGGGAGAAAATAGTTTTGGGGTAGATGGAGGGGTAAAGAAAGTGGTGAGTGCTGAAGGGAAAAAAGGATGGCAAGGAAGAGAAGGCGTTGCAGACAGACTGTGGGGAAAAGATGGTGGGAAAATAAGTATTTGGGTAGATGGAGGGGGGAAAAGAGGGTGGTGAGCAGCAGGAGTGGGGAGAAGGCTTTGGGAAAAGGTGGGGGAAAATGTTTTTGGGTAGATGAAGGAGCAAAAGAGGGTGATGAGTATGCGAGAGGGGAAAGAGGGTGGCCAGGGAGAGGGGAAGAGATGGTGGGGAAAAGGGTAGTGAGTGGGAGAGTAGAGAAGGGCTTTGTGAGAAGGTGGTGGGGGAAAAGTTTTAGGGTAGACGGAGAAAGAAGAGTGTTGACAGGGAGGGGGCCGAAGGGGCAGTCGGGAAAAGAAGGTGGGGAAGTAATGGTGGGGAAAAAGGGTTTTCGGTAGATCTTCTTCTGATTTTTAAATTAGATTATTTGTATGTTTGCTTTTGAGTAGTCTTGCTTTCTGTATTTTGTGTATTAACCGCTTGCCTGATGCATAGTTTGCTAATATTTTCTTCTACTCTCTGGATTGTTTCTTCTACTGAGTGCTGCTTCTGCTTTGCTTGTAAGTTTAATGTAATTATATTTGTCTATTTTTGCTTTTGTTGCTTGTACTTTTGATGTCTATTTGAAAATTCCTTGTCCTAACCATTTCATTATTTATCCCATGTTTTCTTCTCTAGTAGTGTCATAGTTTCAAGTCCTACATTTAAATCTTTATTTTGAGTTGATTTTTGTATACGATAAGATAACGGTCTAGATTTATTCTTCTACATGTGGGTGTTGGGTGTTTCCTAGCACAGTTTATTGAAGAGATTGTCCTTCCGGAAGGTGTGTTCTTGATGCCTAGTTAAAAATGAGGTGACTGTAAATGCGTGAAATTATTTCTGAGTTCTCTATTCTGTTTGATTGGTTTATGTCTATCTGTCATTTGTCTCTGTCTCTCTCCTGCCCCCTTTTTTTGGCAGTGCCATGCTGTTTTGATATTATACTATAGAGTTGCAGTTACTATGGATTTCTAGTATATTTTGTAGTATATTTTAAAATCAGGTAGTGTGATGCCTCCAGCTTTTCTTTTTATTCAAGATTTTTGAATAAAAAGTTGTTTCTCTTAGTAGTGTATAAATATAGATCCACTGCCTCCTGTTTGCAAACTTTTTTTTTTTTTTTTTTTTTTTTTGAGGTAGATAGTCTAACTCTGTCGCCCAGGCTGCAGTGCAGTGGCGCGATCTTGGCTCACTGCAAGCACTGCCTCCCGGGTTCACGCCATTCTCCTGCTTCAGCCTCTTGAGTAGCTGGGACTACAGGTGCTGGCCACCACACCGGCTAATATTTTCTATTTTTAGTAGAGATGGGGTTTCACTGTGTTAGCCCAGATGATCTCGATCTCCTGACCTCGTGATCCGCCCACCTGGGCCTTCCGAAGTGCTTGGATTACAGGCGTGAGCCTCAGCACCCAGCCGCATTGCTTCTAATAAGAAATCTGCCTTTATCATTATGTTGTTCACCTGAGTCTAACACGTCTTTTCTCTCTGACTACTTTTAAGAGCATTTTATCATCACAGATTTTTTTTCCCCCAATTTGATTGCGGTGAGTGTTGTTTTCTTTATGTGTGTTTTTTTCTCTCTGTGTGTGTTTGTCTGGGATTTGTTCAGCTTCTTGGATAGTGTGTATATATTTTTAACCAAACTTGGAACACTTGGGTCACTATTTAAATTGTTTTTCTACCCTCTTACCACAGTAATCTTATCTCCTTTTATGCCTCTAATTATACGATTATGGCAATTTAATAATGTCCGAAAACTCACACATTTACTTTTCTCATCTTTTCTTTTTTTTTTTTGGTGATTTTTTGGGGGATAGCTTCCATTGCTACATCATTAAGTTCACTCATCTATTTGTTGATAGCATTTAATCTGTAATCAAGCTCATTCAGTCTATTTGTTAAAAGGGACATTTTAGGCATCATTTCTGAAAGTTTAACTTGGGTCTTATATCTTCTGTATCTCTACTTAACCTGGTAAATCCATCCTCTACCCTCATAATCAAGTAGAATATAGTTGTAAGAATTGCTGTTGTGCTCCTGCCTGCAAAGTTTATCATATGTCAAATTTAAAGGCCATTTTGGATTAATTTTTCTTTTTGTTTCTTATAGCATATTTTGTTTCTTTGCAGACAGTGTTGATTGGATGCAGACCATGTACGTTTGTCCTTGTTGGATTCAGAATATTTTTGCATTTCTTTCTCTATTTTTGTCTTTTATTTTTGGATCCAGTAAAAATATTTGAAAACTGTTTGAACTTTCCTCACCTTTTACACTGTCTTAGTAGAGAACTGAGCAGTCTTATGTGACATTTTCCCCAGTACTGAAATTCTTGGATAGTGGATGCAAATCTGTTCTCCATTCCCTAAAATATTTGCCCCAGTTCTTGTCTGAGCCCTGAGCCTGAGGGCCTTCTCTGGGTAATTTCTCAAGATCAGAAGGGCCAGGTGGGTTTCAGAATTTTACTCAATAGAAGGAGTTTCAAAGGAAGCAACAGTTAGGCCCTGTGCACTTGAGAACCACAGGGGAACTTGGACTCATTAGGGTCCCCAGACCAAGGTTCACAGTGCCCATAGAATGAATGCAATTTTCTATAAATAACTAAATCACAATGACTATGTATGAACCCTTAATATATGCCAGATGCCTTGGTGATTGTTTTACAAACATTACCTCAAGAAAACTTTCATAACATGGAATAGGATGATGCCAAGCCCTATACTCAAGGCCCAGTGTTTATTAGGAAATCAGTATTGGGAGGTTAAATGTTTTCCCAAGTCTCTCCCAAACAATACTGAGTGGAGTCCAGATTCCATCCAGGAGATGCACATCAGAGCCTAAACTTCCAGCCCCTCCCTGCCCTGCCTCCTGCACCCTGCTCTGTCTCCTCCTCCTCCCACATCCAAGGTCTTTGGGGTCCGTTTTGTTTTCATTTGCTAGCGTTTCCTTAATGAGATACCAAAGACCTGCTGGCCTAAAGAGTAGACACATCTTTTCTCACAGTTCTGAAGCTGGGGAGTCCAGATAAAGGTGTTGGTGGGTTTAGTTTCCCCTGAGGCCTCTCTCCTTGGCTTGCAGGTCACTACCTCCTTGCTGTGTCCTCACGTGATCTTCCCTCTGCACACTTGTCTCTGTTGTCTCATTTCTGTGTGTGCAAATTCCTTTTCTTAGGAGGAAACCAGCCAGATTGGATAAGAAGCCACTCTCATGACCTCAATTTCACTCCTCTCTTTAAAGATCCTATCCCCAAACTCAGTCACACACTGTGTGTTAGAGTTTCATTGTACAAATTTTGGGACACAATTTAGTCAATAATCCTCTACCCTATAGACTCCAAAAATTCGTGTCTTCCTCACTTGTAAAACACATTCACCCCATCCCAACAGCCCAAGTCCTTCACTAACTCAGCATCAGCTCTAAGACCCAACTCTCATTTGTATAAAATGTAAATCAAGTGTGAGTGATTCTCCAGGTGTGATTCATCCTGAGGATTTAAAGGATAACAGCTTTGGGGAGTTTCTCCTTCTTTTCTGCTGCTATCATCTGGGTGTCTAGAAAATAAAATGCCTACTTTATTTGCTAAGATTGAAAGAAAAGCGTGAGTCAGCATCAGCAACATTTGTGAGTTCAATGCGGGGGAAGTCCCGTCTGTGCATTCTTGAAATAATTCAATAATCCCAATGCCCATGAAATTAAATTTAATAATCAATAGGTATGGAATATCTCTGTCAGTGTTTAGAAAAGAGCAATAGTTGATACAGAAAACAAAATACACCAAAAGTTGAGTTGTTTTCAGAGTAGAATACATCCAAGTTAACGATGATGAATCATAAACAGAAATGGTTTAGTCCAAAGAAAATTAATCACTTGTATAGATGTGAAACTACTAATTCCAATTTTAGCATTAAGCATCAATATATTTTTAAAAATTTTATTTTTTATTTATTTTTTTACTTTAAGTTTTAGGGTACATGTACACAATGTGCAGGTTTGTTACATGTGTATACATGTGCCATGTTGGTGTGCTGCACCCGTTAACTCGTCATTTACATTAGGTATTTCTCTTAATGTTATCCCTCCCCCAACCCCACAACAGGCCCCGGTGTGTGATGTTCCCCGCCCTGTGTCCAAGTGTCCTCATTGTTCAGTTACCACCTATGAGTAAGAACATGCAGTGTTTGATTTTCTGTCCTTGTGATAGTTTGCTCAGAATGATTGTTTCCAGCTTCATCCATGTCCCTGCAAAGGATATGAACTCATCCTTTTTTAAGGCTGCATAGTATTCCATGGTGTATATGTGCCTCATTTTCTTTCTTTCTTTTTTTTTTTTTGGAGACAGAGTCTTGCTCTGTTGCCCAGGCTGGAGTGTAGTGGCCGGATCTCAGTTTACTGCAAGCTCCGCCTCCTGGGTTTACGCCGTTCTCCTGCCTTAGCCTCCCGAGTAGCTGGGACTACAGGCACCCGCCACCACATCTGGCTAGTTTTTTTTGTATTTTTTTGGTAGAGACGGGGTTTCACCATGTTAGCCAGGATGGTCTCGATCTCCTGACCTCATGATCCACCTGTCTCGGCCCCCCAAAGTGCTGGGATTACAGGCTTGAGCCACCGCGCCTGGCCTGTGCCTCATTTTCTTAATCCGGTCTATCATTGATGGACATTTGGGTTGGTTCCAAGACTTTGCTATTGTGAATAGTGCTGCAATAAACATACAAGTGCATGTGTCTATATAGTAGCATGATTTATAATCCTTTGGGTATATACCCAGTAATGGGATGGCTGGGTCAAATGGTATTTCTAGTTCTAGATCCTTGAGGAATCGCCACACTGTCTTCCACAATGGTTGAAGTAGTTTAAACTCCCACCAGCAGTATAAATGTGTTCCTATTTCTCCACATCCTGTCCACACCTGTTGTTTCCTGACTTTTTAATGATTGCCATTCTAACTGTTGTGAGATGGTGTCTCATTGTGGTTTTGATTTGCATTTCTCTAATGACCAGTGATGATGAGCATGTTTTCATATGTCTGTTAGCCGCATAAATGTCTTCTTTTGAGAAGAGTCTGTTCATATCCTTCGCCCACTTTTTGATGGGGTTAATTTTTTTCTTGTAAGTTTGTTTAAGTTCTTTGTAGATTCTGGATATTAGCCCTTTGTCAGATGCATGGATTGCAAAAATTTTCTCCCATTCTGTAGGTTGCCTCTTCACTCTGATGGTAGTTTCTTTTGCTGTGCAGAAGCTCTTTAGTTTAATTAGATCCCATTTGTCTATTTTGGCTTTTGTTGCTATTGCTTTTGGTGTTTTCGTCATGAAGTCCTTGCCTATGCCTATGTCCTGGATGGTATTGCCTATGTTTTCTTCTAGGGTTTTCATGGTTTTCGGTCTAACAAGTCAGAAGACAGGTGATTTCTGCATCAATATTTTTATGTACAAATAGGAAACTTCTCAATGGTTACAAAAAAGTGCAATTGTCTTCTACTTAATGTTAGAATTCCTTTATGGGGTCACTTTGTTCTTGACAGTGGAAAGAAAAGAATGTTCCTTATATAGAGGTTTCCTTATACCTAAGAAAAGGGAAAAAAAGACTTTTACAGAAAATAATTTGAAGCATAAACACTTTTCCTGGAAACTTGCTTTGGGGTCTTTATATCTTAAAATCTCAAATTCTTTATTTCCTTGTCACATTCTGAATTTTACAGTCTTCATGCTTTATATAAATGTCCAATACATTTAAAACTTAAACTTCATTTACTTACCTGTTATAATCCCCAGAACTTTAATGATCTTGTATGTTTTGGTTTCAGATACAAGGCTCATCTTAGGACTTTTTTCTCTGAGCCTGTGCTGGATTATTCATGACTTGGTACAAGCTGCCTTGACCATTTGCCCCTCCTTCTTCCTCTGTTTTGCCTCCTGGGGGGAGTCTATTCCTCATATACTAAAGCTCTCCCAAAACTCAAAGCAAATGGATAGAAATAAAAGTAATGAGATTGTGACACAGGGCTGCCTTGGGCAGACCTAAGATCCAATCAAATAGATGATACACATATATTCATATATGTGTATATATGTATATATATGTATATACGTGTGTGTGTGTATATATATAAAGACCCAGGCCACTATGGGAGGTGAAATACAGGGTTGCCCTCAAAGAGACCTCCACCTAGAAAATACGCTGGTGGACTTTTCAAATTTCAAGTGACTCTGCAAACAAGGGACCACATTCTATAGGCCTTCCCTTGTCTGCCACAGAACTCAGAGTGGTTTTTATAGTTTTAAATGGTTACATCATGAATGGTGTTAAGTACCTGCATAATAGTCTCAGAGTTGAGTCTCGGGCACCAAAGAGTAAAATCCTTCTTATCTGGACATTTAAGAAAAAGTTTACCAAATCCTAAAAAATACACAGTGCTGAAACATTTGAGAAAATGCTCCACTTCAAGCAGAATAGGTGGAATCAAAAATAAAAGTGTAACAAGTAACATTTTAAAATCTGAAATATTGGCAAAAATTCAAACTTTCGACACCGTACTCTGACCAGGTATTTATGGCTGGCATTATAAATTGGTAGAACTGGCCGGGCGCGGTGGCTCACGCCTGTAATCCCAGCACTTTGGGAGGCCGAGGTGGGCGGATCACAAGGTCAGGAGATCCAGACCATCTTGGCTAACACGGTGAAACCCCGTCTCTGCTAAAAAAAAAATACAAAAAATTAGCCGGGTGCGTTGGCAGGCACCTGTAGTCCCAGCTACTGGGGAGACTGAGACAGGAGAATGGCGTGAACCCGGGAGGCGGAGCTTGCAGTGAGCCAAGATCGCGCCACTGCACTCCAGCCTGGGTGATGAGCAAGACTCCATCTCAAATATAAATAAATAAATAAATAAATAAATAAATAAATAAATAAATTGGTAGAACCCCTCTGGAGAGGAATCTGAGAATAATGAGTAAAAATTACAAGTGCACATCCTTCTGACTCAGAAATTTGGCTTCTAGAAATTTAATTTATCCTACGTTCATATTCACGCATGAACCCAAAGAAGTCTGCATAAGGATGTTCACTGCAGTGTTTATTTGTGAGATGAAAATCATGGCGATAACCCTTAGAGTCGAGTTGGCTAAAATTCTACCGTGGAATACTCTGTAGCCTTAGAATGAATGGGGAGTGCTCTATGCCTAGGGTGTCTCAGGAAAGAAGAAATGGTGCATGCATGGGATGCTCTTTAACCTTACACTTCACTCTCTCCTTTTCCACTGAGTTCATCTACATCTGCCAAAGAGGTTAGGGACAGCGGGAGCCTCCCTCCGGCTGGGCCTGGCCACCTTCTCTGGCCTCTGGATGCATCCCAGCCTGACAGCTTGGCTGCAGCTTTATGACCAACACACAGCCAGAACCACTGAACTAAGTGGCTCAGCAATTCTAGGTGCACCAAAGTATCGAAATCACAAACGTGTTCTCTTAACATGCTGAATATTAGGACTGATTTTTATGGAGCAATAGACAATACCCTTTGGGTTTTAAAGTAAATTTAATGGTGTATGTTTCAGATATACAACATGTTATTGGATACAAATATATTAAAATGGTTACTTTGTTTGTAATATAATCTATATAATTAAAGTTCATGGGCCGGGCGGTGACTCACGCCTGTGATCCCAGCACTTTGGGAGGCCAAGATGGGTGGATCACAAGGTCAGGAGTTAGAGATCAGCCTGGTCAATATGGTGAAACCCTGTCTCTACTAAAAATACAAAAATTAACCAGGTATGGTGGCGGGCACCTGTAGTCCCAGCTACTCGGGAGGCTGAGGCAGGAGGAGAATTGCTTAAACCCGGGAGGCGGAGGTTACAGTGAGCCGAGATTGCGCCACTGCATGCCAGCCTGGGTGACAGAGCAAGACTCCGTCTCAAAAAAAATAAAAAAAAAAGGTTCATAAAAGCCAAACTGTATATGAGGTTGGTACACAGGTAATTGTGGTTTTTGCCATTGATAGTAATGACAAAAACTACATTAACTTTTGTGCCAATCTAATGTAATAATGGTTCTGCTTAACAGCTGGCTCAGAAAATATAAATTTTGAACCCAGCTCTTGTCCGAATATTTTCTAAATTCTTACCATTAGTAGATGAATAAAGGTTCAGCAACAGAATTATTGACACCCATGGAGATTAGAAATGCTGGATGTCAATGAGAAAGCGGGGCTGACTCAGGTTGACTCTTCCCTGGGGAGCCATATTGGAACTCCCATCCTGTGTGGAGACCATCTGCTTGTGGGGAGTTTCTAGGACAGGGACTCAGTGATACGAGGAGCAGCGGATTCTGAATGAACACTGAGCCCATCGATAAAATTCTCCCCAGCTCAGCAACCTTAGGTATTGGGGCAAAGAGCAGGAGCAATAAAAAGAAAACGGCTTCCTTTTTGTTCCTAATCCCTTGGAAACATCTTCAGATCTTAGCGGTCACTGCCTCAGGTGCAGGAGGTAGCTCAGCCAGGAGGGCCATCCTCCCTAGAGCGTGGTGGACAGAGAGTTGAGTAAGATGCAGTTTCTCCCCATAATGGCTTCCGTCCAGATTGGGCTGCACAGCGTGGGAGATGGGGATGCAGTTAGAGTGAGGCTGTTCCTTGAAACAGCAGGGACTGTGTCAGTCAGGAAGCTGCTTGTCACTGTCCCTGCATTTGAAGAGCTAGGAAGAGTTGTGCATTCAGGGACCACAGCACAAAAGCAACAGGAAGCTTTCCCTGTGCTGGATGAGAAACCACAGAGCAGGTTTCCTTTGGACTTCATGGTGGAAAAGGAGAGGAGCTGAGAGAGGAGAATTCTCGAGGCCGTGCTGCAGGAAGCCCCTTGCACTGGGTGAAGAAGCATCTTCAGAGCAAGGAGGAAGCCTGAGAGCCCAGGGCAGGTTTTGGATGAGGAGGCAGCTGAGACTGAGGGCTGGAGACCCCTCCTTTACAGCCACAGCTTCCTTTATCTTCCTGCTCCATCAGCAGATGTTGACCCATATGCACATCTGGGATCGGGCATCCTCAACACTGTCCCTCTGTGAGACTCAGTGCCCAGCAGCTATGACCGACCTTCCTGCTGAGAGTCACATTTGTAGTGGACTCAGCTGTGGACATGGTCCTACTAAGCACGGGATCAGAGTCAGTAGCATACAGAGCCCAGCGTTGGGCATGGTGTGCATTGGCCCCCCCGCTGCTGCACACCCAGCACGGTCCTACTGTTTGGAAATGGTTCTGCTGCCTAGAGTGAGCACTGTCCTTTCTTGGGGAACTTTGTGCAAAGCTTTACAGAAATCTCTCATGACAAATGATGGGGTTGAGAAATGCTGGCTCCAGACAGCTGACAGCCAAATGGGAGCATGGGAATCTTGAAGACTCTGCCTGGAAAACAGATTAACAGCTACAATAGACATTCATGCACAACTGGGGAAGTGTGAGCTTGGACTGGAGAGAAGATTGTTGTTCGTTATTGAGAGAGAGAGGGAGGGAGAGAGAGGCCCAAGAGCACAAGGGAATCAGTTGCTGCTACAGTGAGAGGGAAAATGGTGCTTACTATACTATTCTCTCATTGTTATTAATTGAACGATTTCAAAATTAAACTAGGCTCACTTTTATCCAGAGTATGCAGTATTTTTATTATGGAATGAGGAATAAACCAACTTGCTCTTCAAAATGTTGACAGAAAAAGTGTGACATAGAGGAGGCAGGTAAAATAAACATTTTCCTTACCGTTTTAATTATTTGTAAGTGTGCGATTCAGCAACAGTCAGTACATTCAGAATGTTTTGCAGCCATGACCATTATTCATCTGCAGAGCTTTTTCACCATTCCACACAAACACTGTGGGCCCATTAGACACTGACTTTAGAAACTTTGGAGGTTGGGAACAAATCGCAGAGTGTGTTGTCAGGAGAAAGTCCCCAGGTAGGACCCTAGGTGGTCTTTGCATATCCTCCACAGTTTCCTTGGAAACAAAAACAAAAACAAAACAAATAAAATGGCTTCCAATATTTTTTTCATTTCTAGTAAAGAGTCTGTGAGTTGATTTTCTTTCTTTTTGTTTTTTTTGAGACGCAGTCTCGCTCTGTCGCCCAGGCTGGAGTACAGTGGTGCGATCTCAGCTCACTGCAAGTGCAAGCTCTGCCTCCCGGGTTCACACCATTCTCCTGCCTCAGCCTCCAGAGTAGCTGGGACTATAGGTGCCCACTACCACACCCGGCTAATTTTTTTTTGTAGTTTTAGTAGAGATGAGGTTTCACCATGTTAGCCAGGATGGTCTCGATCTCCTGCCCTCGTGATCCACCCACCTCGGCCTCCCAAAGTGCTGGGATTACAGGCCTGAGCCATCACACCTGGCCCTGTCTTGATTTTTAAATAGTATTGCGTCTACCGTATGTGGAAGGTAAGAGATAGCCCTTTGTTTTCCTCAGTAGGTTTTAATTATGTGATCTCCTTGTAGAAGTAACGGAAACTCTGGAGTTCCTGTGTGGTTGTGAATGTGTAATTAGCTTTGGGCAGGGCTCCCAGAGCTGTGAACCCTGTCCTGAGGAGCACTGGGACATTCTAGTGAGCGTTCAGGCCACCCAGATTGCAGCCTCATGAATGAAGGGTTTATTTCTCTAATGAGAGTGGTTTGTGTCTTCACTCAAGTAATGTTTTAATATAAAATGATGACAAATATTTTAAATTTAAAAATAGGTATCTATAAATTAATATGATTTTTAAAAACAACTTCAATAAATGTTTAATGAAGTAATTTCAATACATTTGAATAATTTAGTGTAGACTCAAGGGGTGCATGTGCAGGTTTGCTGCGTGGGTGTGTTGCAGGATGCTGAGGTTTGGGGTGCGGATCCTGTCACCCAGGTAGTGAGCATAGTCTTTCAACTCAAGACCATCCATCATTCCCTCCTTTCAATTAGTATGATTATAACTAAGAATTTTACTTTTATAGCTCTAATTTAATACATATTGATCTAGACCTGGCAATAACTATTCTGCTCTAAGAAAGTTGGAATGGAGTCTTGCTCTGTCGCCCAGGCTGGAGTGCAGTGGCATAATCTTGGCTCACTGCAAGCTCTGCCTCCCGGTTTCACACCATTCTCCTGCCTCAGCCTCCTGAGTAGCTGGGACTACAGGCGCCCACCACTAAGCCCAGCTAATTTTTTGTATTTTTTTTGTATTTTTTAGTAGAGATGGGGTTTCACCGTGTTAGCCAGGATGGTCTCGATCTCCTGACCTTGTGATCCACCTGCCTTGGCCTCCCAAAGTGCTTGGATTACAGGCGTGAGCCACCGTGCCCAGCCAGAAAGGCTTTATGTTAAATAACATGGTCCTTTCAAAATGAAAAATTTGATTTAAGAATACCAGCATGGGCCTGGAACAGTGGCTCACGCCTGTAATCCCAGCACTTTGGGAGGCCGAGGGCGAATCACCTGAGGTCAGGAGTTTGAGACCAGCCTGGCCAACATGGTGAAACCCCGTCTTTACTAAAAATACAAAAATTAACCAGGCATGGAGGCAGGCACCTGTAATCCCAGGTACTCGGGAGGCTGAGGCTGGAGAATCACTTGCACCCGAGAGGCAGAGGCTGCAGTGAGCTGAGATCACCCCATCACACTTCAGCCTGTGAAATTGTGCAATATTCATTGAGATCAAAATCTCGCATTCCTAACTTGTGTTATATGTGTATTGGAGGACATATGGAGTGGCAGAAGCAAAGTAGGGTTTGAATTCAGACTGTTGTTCCTCAAGAATGAATTGACCTGGAGAGAATTACTTACAATCTCTGATCCTTAGTTCCTTCATCTAGAGATACCCACCTGGGCTCTTGTGAGGATTCAGTGAACTGTACGAGGTACTGCACAGGACATGGTGCTTGCTGCCTGGGAGAGGCTCAAGGCCTTCAGTGCCTTTCCCTGTTATTTTGGGAGCAGTACATCTGTGTTGGTGTTTTTAAGAAACACTGTTTGACAAATACATGGGGCATACATGGACTATTGTTGTTTCAGATTTTTCTTAGAACACAGAGGCAGGATCCACAATGTTTTTATGAGGAGAGCTACTTTTTGTCCCCTCATCCCGCCCAGACCTTGACTTTACTGGACTAGAGGTTTCAGTGATGTGTACTGATGTGACACCCTTGAGCAAAGTTGGAGAAGAGATAGTGGTAATTTCCACCACTTCCCCTTCTCCGAGACTGGAAGTGCTGTGAACTGTGCTCCTTAGCTCCTCCGCTCTGTAGTCTCTGCCTGGGGGCTGCAGAGGGGCTCTAGGAAGGAGTGTCAGCCAGTGATTCCTCCCCCTTGACCAGGTGGGGACCCAGGATCTTCTGGTGAATTCTAATTTCTTTTTTTTTTTATGAGCCCGATGGTTGTTTTAGGCATTTGTGGAAGCATTTGTGATTGTCTCAATGGTTGATGGATGCTATAGGCATTTGTTTAATAGGTAGGGCCCATGGAATTCAAGGCTTAGTGCAGTGACAGTTCTGTAAAATAGAATTTTTCGTATGATCTGCACAGCTTTAGAATATCTTTTTTTTTTTTGAGACTGAGTCTCACTCTGTCGCCCAGGCTGGAGTGCAGTGGTGCGATCGCAGCTCACTGCAACCTGGGTTCAAGTGATTCTTCTGCCTCAGTCTCCCAAGTAGCTGGGATTAAGAGATGTGCCACCACACTTGGCTAACTTTTGTATTTTTAGTAGAGGCAGAGTTTCACCATATGTTGGCCAGGCTGTTCTCAAACTCCTGACCTCAAGTGATCTGGCCCCTTCGGCCTCCCAAAGTGCTGGGATTACAGGCATGAGCCACTGCACCTGGCCTAGAATATCTTGCTGAATAATTTATGTAGATAGAAAAAAAACTGTTTAAGACTGAACCTGTAACTGAATTCCATTTTTCATAAAGGATTTTTAAAAATATAATTTTAGTATAAATGGAAATTTCAGGAAATGGAATTAGTCTAGTATATTTTATAGTATATTTTGAAATCAGGTAGTGTGATGCCTCCAGCTTTTCTTTTTATTTAATATTTTTTTGTCTCTCTGATGTGTTTTGCATTTCCATGAGAATTTTAGAATAGTTTTCTGTTTCTGTGAAGAATGTCTTTGTAATTTAACGTGGATTGCATTGATTCTGTAGATCACATTGAGTGATAGAGATATTTTAAAAATATTCTTCCGTTCTTCCGGTGCATGGACATGGGATATCTTTCCATTTACTTGTGTCTGCTTTAATATCTTTGATCTATGTTTTATGATTTTCATTGTAGGATATTTCAGCTTTTTGGTTATGTTTATCCCTAGGTATCATTATTTGGGGGTGGGTAGCAACTGTAATGAAACAGCTTTCTTGGTTTCTTTTTTATGTGTTTCACTGTTGATGCATGTGTGTGCTACTCATTTGTGTATATTGAGTATTTTGTAACTTTACTAAATTCATTATTTCTAATAGGTTTTTTGTGGAATCTCTAGGGTTCTCTGTGTATATATGATCATGTCACCTGCTAACAGAAACAATTTGACTTTTTTTTCCCACCCAATTTGGATGGGTTTTATTGCATTCTCCTAATTGCTCTAGCTGGAGCTTGCAGGACCATGACAAATAAAAGTGGTAAAAGTAGCCACACTTGAACAAGATCTTAGAGGAAGAGCTTTTAACTTTGCCCCATTGATTATGATGTTAGTTATGGGTTTGTCATATACGGCCTTTATTGTGCTGCGTTCCTTCTCTACTCATTTTGAGTTTTTATTATGAAGTAATATTGAATTTTATTTTTTTCAGCATCTACTGAAATGATTGTATGGTTTTTGTTCTTGATTCGTGATGTGTGACACTTATTTATTTGTGTTTGTTGAATCATTCTCATATTCCTCTGATGAATCCCCAAGTATTTTGTTGAGGAATTTTTGCATCTGTGTTCATCAGGGATATTTGTCGGCGGTTTTCTTTCTGTGTTGTGTCCTGGTCTGGTTTTTGTAGCAGGGTAATGCTGACCTCATAGAACAGGTTTGGAAATACTCCTTCCTCTTCATTTTTCAGGGAATATTTTGAATAAAGTTGGTATGACCTTTTTAAAAAATGTTTGGTAGAATTCAGCAGTAAAACCATAATTCTTATGTTTTTATTTGATGGAAGATTTTTATTACTGCTTTAATTGCATTACTCATTATTAGTCTGTTCAGGTGTTTTATTATTATAACTTGTGAAATTGCTATGTTTCCAGCAATTTATTCATTTCTCCTAGATTTTTCAATTTGTTTGTATATAGGTGCTTTTAGTAATCTCTTATGATCCTTTGTGTTTCTGTGTTGTCAATTGTAATGTCTCCTTTTTCATCTATGATTTTACTGCAGTTTTCTTTCTGTTTTTCCTAGGCTCGTTATAGCTTGTCAATTTTTTTTTCAAGAAAAACCCCAGCTCTTTGTTGCTTTGTCTTTTTGTAATTTTTTTTTTAAGTTTCTATTTTTAAAATTCCTTCTCTAATCTTTATGATTTATTTCTTTCTGCTAATTTTAGCATTTGATTTTTCTCACTTTTCTCATTACTTGAAGTGTACTGTCAGGTTGGCTATTTGAGGTCTTTCTACTTTTCTGATTAGGCATTTATAGCTATGCACTTTGCCTTTTACAACTGCTTTTGCCGCATCCCACAGGTTTTGTTATGTTGTGTTTCTATTCTTATTTGTTTCAATTAATTTTTAATTTCCTTTGTTCCTTTCAATGAATTTTTAATTTTTTTATTTATTGGTTGGTCGTGAGCATGTTTTAATTTTCATATATTTGTACAGCTTTTAAAGTTCCTGCTATTACTCATTTCTAGTAGTATTCCACTGTGGTCACAAAAGATAGTTGATATGATTTCAGTTTTTAAAAATGTGCCGTTACTTGCTTTTTGTCCTAACACACAGCCTATCCTAGAGAATAAGCCATGTGCTACTGAGTAGAATGTGCATTGTGCAGTCATGGAGTTGTGCAAAGCTGTGTAAATTTCTGTTAGGTCTATTCCGTGTAGAGTACAGCTTAACTTATGATTTTTTGTTGTCTGGATGATCTGCCCATTGACGATAGTGGTGTGTTGATTATAGTGGAGTGTTGAGGTACTCTATTATTATTATTATTATTATTAATTATTTTTTGAGATGGAATTTCTCTCTTGTTGCCCAGGCTGGAGTGCAATGGTGCAATCTCAGCTCATTGCAACCTCTGCCTCCCAGGTTCCAGCAATTCTCCTGCCTCAGCCTCCTGAGTAACTGGGATTACAGGCATGTGCCACCATGACCTGCTAATTTTTTGTATTTTTAGTAGAGACTGGGTTTCTCCATGTTGGTCAGTCTGGTCTGGAACTCCCAACCTTAGGTGATCCACCCACCTTGACCTCCGAAAGTGCTGGGATTACAGGCGTGAGCCACCGTGTCTGGCTGGAATCTTAAAAAGTTTAATACATGGAAGCAGAGTAAAATGGTGGTTACCAGGGACAGGGAGGTGGGAAAAAAGGGGATCTGTCAGTCCAAGAGTACAAAGTTGCAGTTATGTGATTATAGTTATTAATACTGTATACTGGAAATTTGTGAAGAGTATATTTCTTCTAATTATATGAGAAGATAGATGTGTTCATTAGTTTGACTGTAGTAATTAGTTTGACTGTAGTAATATATATATATATATATATACACAAACACATAGATTTTCATATATATGAATCAAAACAGGCTGTCCACTTAAATATATTTAATTTTATTTTAAAAATAAAAATATGAAACAGAAAAAAAGCATGCTTATAGTCTTAAACTGAATTACGGATATAAATAAGTGCACTGCTAATCAGAGCAGTGAATTAAATATCAGTTACATTTGTTTGTTTATATTGTAACCGTTCCTTTTATTTTCATGTTTTCTATTTATAATTATGCAAATATTTAATGAGTTCACAATGCAACTATATATTAAATATGCTCACCATATTTGAGAGGTGATGAATGTTACAAGTTTTAGGTCATAGTCACTGTAAGAATGTTCCCTTGGGAAGTGTTATTTTCTGTTGGTTTGTATTTTAAAACGTTTACCACCACCAAGAGATAGCCTGGGTTTTTCTAATCTTCACCTGCCATAAAGAATGTTATAATGAACGCCTCTGAGCCTATATCACTATGGGCTATTAAGCATGCTTCTGACAGATAGCTTCTCAGATTTGGAATTGCTGATCCAAAATCAATGAACATGTTAAAATATGACAATTTTCACCCTCAAATATGCTGTTAAAAATCATCATTTCATTAATTTTATGTAATAGTACAGTACCAATTTTCCCACGCTTCACACTACAATCAGATACTATAAATTTCTTTAATTCTTATATATATTACAGGCAATAAAATCATCTCATTGCTCTTTCAACTTGAAGTTTCTGATTACTGTAATTCTAAATGTACCGTGTCATGTTTATTATATACTTTATATTACATTTTGTGAACTCTACTTTCAGTCTCCTTTACTGCAAAAAGTAATATGTGTGGAAACAAAATTGGTTTTATTCAAGAGTATCTTTTCTTTGTCTAAGGTCTGTTTGAATTAGGCAAGAAAAAAATCACATATTCATCCAAACAGTACAATGTCTGTGTCCATTTCACAGTAGCAATACAATGTGAATAGAATCACACTCATGTCTCCCATGACAAAACTAACGCCTTAAGTACAACATTCATTTTGCATTGAAAATTCATTTTTTAAATATTTTCAGCTACATATGGTCAATTTCTCTTTGTATGTTGCATAGCTTCCAGTTGCATCTAGGAGTCTTTTATTTTTCGATACTTTTGGGATACTGGTGGTTTTTGCTTACACAAGTAAGTTCTGCAGTGGTGATTTCTGAGATTTTGGTGCACGCGTACCTGTGTAGTGTACATTGCACCCAATATATATTCTTTTATTCCTCACCTGCTCCTCCTTTTCCCTCCGAGTCCCCAAAGTCCATTGTATCATTCTTATGCCTTTGCATCCTCATAGCTTAGCTTCCACTTACAAGTGAGAACATATGATACTTTGTTTTCCACTCCTGAATTACTTCACTTAGAATAATGGCCTCTGGCTGCCTCCAGGTTGCTGCAAAGGCCATTATTTCATTCCATTTTATGGCTGAGTAGTATTCCATGGTGTATATATACATCATATTTTCTTTATGCAGTTGTTGGCTGATGGGCATTTAGTTGATGGGCATGGTTGATGGGTTTCATATTTTTGCAATTGTGAGTTGTGCTGCTATAAACATGCATGTACATCTGTCTTTTCCATGTAATGACCTCTTTTCCTCTGGGTAGATCCTCAGTAGTGTCATTGCTGGATCGAATGGTAGTTCTACCTTGAATTCTTTGAGAAATCTAGGAGTCATTTTAATATAGATAACTGAATTGCAGTTAATTCTCCATCTGGTTTTCCACATTGGTTACTTACTGCTGCTGATTTGAGGCCATTTTTCATTTATATTACTCTATCATTTTATTCATTGTCACATCTCTAACAGTACATGCTG
Organism: Macaca nemestrina; assembly: GCF_043159975.1. Taxonomy (NCBI): domain Eukaryota; kingdom Metazoa; phylum Chordata; class Mammalia; order Primates; family Cercopithecidae; genus Macaca; species Macaca nemestrina. The sequence goes on along the minus strand of NC_092139.1, from coordinate 89,925,117 downwards.
CTTCCAAAGCATATCATGTGAACAGTTTAAAATTCTCAAAGTATAATTCTTTGTTGAAGCATTTGTAAGTTTTACACAAGCCCTTACATGATCTGTGTTTTGATTTTTAAGTCATCATCTCTTCTATTTTATTTATATTTACTTTTCTTCTTGTTAGATGTAATCTTATACAAACTTTATAGATAGAAAGATGTTGGGAAACTATCACATAGTCTGTTATGTTTATGGTTTTATTTTAATAGGCCAAATTCGTTGATGAAAAGAGAAATCTTGATAGTTTTTTAATTATGTAGGACACGACATTATTTTATCAGAAAATTGTACGTTGAAAATGTTGTATCATTGTGTATAGAGTGGCATGGATTCAACTTTGTATGCGTGAATTCCATTTGTAATGTTTGAATAGTGGATTACAGTTTTAACATACTTTCACTTCATTTGGTCCTGTTAGGTAAGCAAGGGACCTTGTGTGTTGGAAAAAGAATTACTTCGGTGCAGCCGCCCCAGAGGAGCCGGGGGAGGGTGCTGGGCCGCGAGGCTCCTCGCAGACGACGTGGCAGAGATTTCGGCGAGCCAGGCAAGTGCCGCGGCGGCAGCGGCCGGACCTTGCGCGCAGCAGGGCGGCCTGGGCTAGGGCCTCCCTCCGGTTCCCTGGAAGCGGGCCCGCGGCGAGCACCCAAGCAGCAGCAGAGGCGGAGGCTCCAGCGCATCTCTGTCTTCTCCCTCAGCCTGAGCCAGGGGAGTCCAGGCGGCCCGGGTGTCTGGAGCGGGGGTCCGTGACCGAGAATGAGAATTTTCTTCACCAGAACATGGAGACTGTTCCATCACCAGGAGCACAAAGTTTTCATTGTTGGGCTGGATAATGCAGGGAAAACTACCATTCTTTACCAATTTTCTATGAATGAAGTTGTACATACATCTCCTGCAAGAGGAAGTCATGTAGAAGAGTTAGTGATTAATAATACACATTTCCTAACGTGGGATATTGGTGGCCAAGAATCTCGTCGTTCTTCGTGAAACACCTACTATACTAACACAGAGTTTGTAATAGTTGTTGTGGACAGTACAGAGAGGATTTCTGTAACTAGAGAAGAACTCTAAAATGTTAGCGCATGAAGACCTAAGAAAACCTGGTTTGCTTGAGTTTTGTTAATAAATGAGATGTTAAAGAATGCATGACTGTAGCAGAAATCGCCCAGTTTTTGAAGCTACCTTCTATTAAAGATCACCAGTGGCATATCCAGGCATGCTGTGCTCTAACTGGCGAGGGATTGTGCCAAAGACTTGAATGGATGATGTCACCACTTTAGATTAGATGATCTCTACTGACCTCATAGATTTTGTATAAATGAAGTGCTGGACTTTACCTGAAAGCTGCCAAAAATAATGGTTTAGATATATTTATAATAAACATTTAAACTTTTTCTGTAAGAAGAAATATTAAGACCACTTATTTGAACAGAAAGATGGAGAAGGAGGAGGGAGAAGAAAAAATGCCCCAGCGACGGCGGCTGTCGGTTGTGCGGCGGCAGCGGCTCTCCCCCTGGCGGAGGATGGACAGCCAGGACGGGAAGGGGGTGGTGTGCGGCAACGGCACCGGGTTTGTGAAGTGTGGATGTGCAGGCCCTAACTTTCCAGAACACATCTTCCCAGCTTTGGTTGGAAGACCTGTTATCAGATCAACCACCAAAGTGGGAAACATTGAACAAGGATCTTACGGTTGGTGATGAGGCAAGCGAATTACGATCAATGTTAGAAGTTAACTAGCCTATGGGAAATGGCATAGTACGGAATTGGGATGACATGAAACACCTGTGGGACTACACGTTTGGACCAGAGAAACTTAATATAGATACCAGAAATTGTAAAATCTTGCTCACAGAACCTCCTATAAACCCAACCAAATACACAGAGAAGATTATAGAGGTAATGATTGAGATTTAGCAGTTTTCCAGTGGGTATGCAGCCATCCAGACCGTTCTGACTTTGTACACGCCAAGTTTATTGACTGGTGTAGCCGTAGACTCTGGAGATGGTGTGACTCATATTTGCCCAGCATATGAAGACTTTTCTCTCCCTCATCTTACCAGGAGACTGGATATTGCTGGGAGGGATATAACTAGAAGCGTGTTGCTTCTATTGTGAGGATACGCCTTCAACCACCCTGCTGATTTTGAAACGGTTCACATGATTAAAGAAAAACTCTGTTACTTGGGATATAATATTGAGCAAGAGCAGAAACTGGCCTTAGAAACCAAAGTATTAGTTGAATCTTATACACTCCCAGATGGACATATCTTCAAAGTTGGGGGAGAGAGATTTGAAGCACGAGAAATTTTATTTCAGCCTTATTTGATCAATGTTGAAGGAGCTGGTGTTGCTGAATTGCTTTGTAACACAATTCAGGCAGCTGACACTGATACCAAATCTGAATCCTACAAATACATTGTGCTTTCTGGAGGGTCTGCTATGTATCGTGGCCTGCCTTCACCGTTGGAACGAGAACTTAAACAGCTTTACTTAGAAGGAGTTTTAAAGGGTGTTGTGGAAAAACTTTCTAAATTTGAGATCAGCATTGGAGACCCACCCAGCAGAAAGCACATGGTATTCCTGGGTGGTGCAGTTCTAGCAGATACCATGAAAGACAAAGACAACTTTTGGATGACCCGACAAGAGTACCAGGAAAAGGGTGCCCGTGTGCTGGAGAAACTTGGTGTGACTGTTCGAAAACTCCAAAGCTTGTTCCCATCATACCCGTAATGCTTTTTTCCTTTATTGCCAATCTTTGAACTCATTCAACTCTGGGACATGGAAGAGGCCTCTCTCTGCCTTTTGACTGGAAAGGTCAAGTTTTATTCTGGTGTCTTGGGGAAGCTTTGTTAAATTTTTGTTAATGTGGGTAAATCTGAGTTTAATTCAACTGCTTCCCTACATAGACAAGACGGCTAAGGGTCTTGTCTGCTGCTTTGTTTCTTCTAAGTAGGCATTTAGATCATTCCTGTAGGCTTCCTATTTTCACTTTACTACTCTAAGGCTGCTAGTTGTAATCTTTAGCACACTAGGTGGTATGCCTTTATTAGTGTAAGAAAAAAACTTTAACAGGAGCTTTTACATGTTACTGAGATGGGGGGCGGTTCGGGATGGGTGGGCAGCTGCTGAACCCTTTAGAGCATTTCCTCTGTAGTGTGGCGCTTTCAACTGTACTGCTGCGGCTTTAATTACCTTAAAGCTTCTCCTGTGAACATCTTAGGGAAATGTTAGGTTCAAAATGAAAGTGTTTTGGGTAGTTTTTGTTGGGATGGGGGGGTAACAGTGAGTGGTCTTCTGAGTTTTATTTTTGAGGTTTTCTCTCTGGAGTACATAGAGGAACTTTATTTACAGTAGTTTGATTTGGCAGGTTTTCTTCTACTTGTGCTCTGCCTGGAGCTGTTTCCATATGATATAAAAAGCACAAGTGTAGTATTTATGTGTTTTTTAAAATCAGCTGTGTTAGCTGGGACTAGACTCCCTACAATGTATCAGTGGAAAAGTAACATTTAAAAATCATTTTGGTAATTCAAATTACAGATTTAAAAGTGCTTACGATCTGGTGTTTTGTTAATGCTTCTGTTTATTCCAGAAGCATTAAGGTGACCCATTGCCAAGTGTCATTCTTGCAAATTACTCTTTTATGTAACTGACCAGTGCTTAATTAAAGAAGCAGGTACTTACAAATAATTACTGGCAGTAGGTTATAATTGGTTTAAAAATAACATTGGGATATGGGACTTGTTGCTAGTTGGGTAATTTTCATGAGTTTTTTTGTTAGTTTTGATTTGAAAACTGAAAGTAGAGTAAAATTTGACTGTTTAAAATGTTGGCCCCCCCAAAAAAATCAAGATTTAAATTTTTTATTTGTACTGAAAAACTAATCATAACTGTTAATTCTCAGCCATCTTTGAAGTTTGAAAGAAGAGTCTTTGGTATTTTGTAAATGTTAGCAGACTTCCCTGCCAGTGTCAGAAAATCCTATTTATGAATCCTGTAGGTATTCCTTGGTATCTGAAAAAAATATCAAATAGTACCCATATATGAGTTATTTCTAAGTTTGAAGAATAAAAAGAAATTGTATCACACCACAAAATACAGGTTCTGGAAAAAAATATTTTTCTTCATTTTAAAACTTTTGTTAACTAATAATGGTTTTGAAGGAAGAGTCTTAATTTGGGGGTGACTAAAATCAAAGACATTATTGACTTGAGGGGCCTCTGTTTTGTAAGAATACATAATTAGCTTAAATAAGCGGTAAAAGGTTAGTTTTAATTGTGTAGCTTTTGTTAATATTGTCTTTTTTGTCTGTTTTACCTCAATATGAACAGATAAGTTTGCCTGCATGTTGGAGATGCCTTGGAACACATGAGTAGCCCGTACTAGATCTTGGGAATGTGGATTTTAGAGTCACTTTGGAATAAGTTCTTATATAAATACCCCCGGCATTTTGAGAATGGGGCTTGTTAAAGGACGCATATGTAGGGCCAGTACCTACTGGCGGTTGGGTTCAGGGAAATGGGATTGACTTGGCCTTTGGTCCTTTGATCATAATTTTAAAATATGGGAGTAGAAAACAACAAATAATGGAATGGACTCCTAAAACAAAGCATTTATCATTTGTCCCTTGAATGTAGAATTTGTTTTTGATTTAATAATTCTGGTAAATGTGACAGTTAAAATGGTGTATTATGTATATATATATTGTAATTTAGAAATTCCATTTTATAATGTTACTATTCCAAGGTGAAATAATGCATTTGAATTTGGGATTTGGGTGGAGTATTAGGTTTAACTGGAGTTGTTGTCAAGTATGAATCCCCTAGGGAAAAAAAAGTTCTGTTTTAAAAAGCAATCTGATTCTTAGCTCTTGAAACTATTGTTAAATTTCCAGTAATTACAAATTATAAATTTTTAAATTACAATTGCCAGTACTTTGACCTTGGAGAAGGGTTTCTTAGAAATACATTTAGTAATCTCCCCAAGATTTAGTCTTGCATTTAAACTTTTTTCTTTAAAACATGGTGTTGGTTGTTCACTTTTACACAGTTCTGAGTACTGTTAGTATCTGGAAAGTATCTTGACATAGTGGAAAGCTAAACAGTCTAAATTTTTTTTTTTTTTTTTTTTGAGACGGAGTCTCGCTCTGTCGCCCAGGATGGAGTGCAGTGGCGCGATCTGAGCTCACTGCAAGCTCCGCTGCCTCCCGGGTTCACCCCATTGTCCTGCCTCAGCTTCCCAAGAAGTTGGTACTACAGGCGCCTACTACCAAGCCCGGCTAATTTTTTTGTATTTTTCGTAGAGACGGGTTTCACCATGTTCGCCAGGGTGGGCTCAATCTCCTGACCTCGTGATCCGCCCGCCTCGGCCTGCCAAAGCACTGGGATTACAGGCGTGAGCCACCGCGCCCGGCCAACAGTCTAAATTTAACATGAAATACTTCTTTTTCATTCAGAAAATGCAATCAGATTTTTTCAAAGTCAAAAAAAAAAAAAAAACAAAAAACAAAGATGAAGTCTCACCTTCCAATTTACTTTCTCATTAGTTTTTACCAAAGTAAGTTATTAAAGCTATATTTTTCTCCTAATGAATCCTCTCAGGGTATTGTGTAGCCTGTGGTAAGTACAAAGGGAGAGGAAGACATTTTGAATTTTAAGAGCTTTTTAATCAGTATAACCCTCCCTGGTTGAATGTTGTTTTCTTCTTGTTCCATTAAGTCAAAATACAAATCAGCACAGATACTCAGTTTTCAATCTTTTAAAATGTGATGTTACTTATGAAAAGTATCTTGGTTAAGGTTGTGTGTGTATTTTGTATACACCTCAATTTCAAGTTAATGGCATTGATTCATGTTCTTAAAACAAATAATACAAATATTAATAATATCCTTTGTTATAACCATAATAAGTATAGTATTGGCATCGGTGTTCAGTGCCATTTTATACTTTCTCCCTGTGTTCTCTGTATTGTACTAACCAACTTCCCAAGTGATTGAGGTGTTTGTTAAAAAAAAAAAAAAAAGAAAAGGAAAAAGCATGACATTGTGTATCGATTTTTTTAGTGTTGACCAAAATCACACACATGGAAACATGTAATTCAACAGAGTGGAATAGCGATCAGATTCTCGGCTTAGTATTACTAATGGGCAGGATTGTACAGCGAGCAACTATTAGATTATTCCTTTCAGTGTTTTGTATGGCATCTAAGTTACTGAATAAATTATTAATCCATTAATCATGAATCAAATTATGATTAAAATTATTAAATGGATGCTCAGCATTAACTGAAAACTATTGTGTGAAACGTGTCTACCCAGAAAAGTAACATTCTATAAATACTATTAAACAACTTAGGTGTATGATTTTTAAGTATTAAATTATATGTCAAGCAGTTAAAGTGAATTTCAGAGCAAAAGTACGGCATGTTTCTGAGCAACATTAATAATTCCTTAATTTGCAAATTTCTTCTTTCTTATTTGGGTACTTGGAATATAGTGTGAGATTTTTTATTTCTAAATTTTGTTGCATCTTCTATTACATAAATGCATTGTTTGACAATTATAAAATGCAACTGTTTTTTGAATGATTTTAAGAATTTGGTGGCCGGGCGCGGTGGCTCAAGCCTGTAATCCCAGCACTTTGGGAGGCCGAGACGGGCGGATCACGAGGTCAGGAGTTCGAGACCATCCTGGCTAACACGGTGAAACCCTGTCTCTACTAAAAAATACAAAAAACTAGCCGGGCGAGGTGGTGGGCGCCTGTAGTCCCGGCTACTCGGGAGGCTGAGGCAGGAGAATGGCGTAAAAACCCGGGAGGCGGAGCTTGCAGTGAGCTGAGATCCGGCCACTGCACTCCACCCTGGGCGACATAGCGAGACTCCGTCTCAAAAAAAAAAAAAAAAAAAAAAGAATTTGGCTTAAAAATTGATTGACACAATGTATTGTTTGTACTAAGAAGCAACTTGACACAGTACACTCTGTTTGCTTAGGGTATTTTTCTTCAGTGCCTGAAACTCAAAGGTATTCCTGTCACAGCTGGAAACAAACTTATCCTAAATGTGTTAAAACATATTCTTGGGTACTTTATTTGTGTATCGTTCATGCCTTGAAAATCTGAAGGTTAATCCAAGCTCACATGTTTTAGCATATTTGAGGAAGAAAAAAACTACTTTTAATAGCAGCCTTTTAAATTTCATGAAGATTTTGGTGAGGAATAATAGTATATACTTAAGTATTGACGAAACTTTGAAAGTTTCTTTCTATAAAATGGGAAATACTCAATATCTAAACCCAGGTCAGGCAGGGAGATCAGTATTTAACATTGTATGTTTTATATTTATAATGCTCAAAATGCAAGGATAACATTTAGTCTTTGTCCACATGGTTTTAGAAAAGTAAATCTTAAATTACCAAGCTTTTCTCATGTGTTCTCATACTTTCTCAAATTACTATAAAGAATTATTTGTTATCTGTTGAAAAATCCCCTTCACTCAAATCTGTATTACGGTTTTACCAAATATTCTGTGATGTAGCCCAGAAAATCCGCACCTTTTGTCCTTTTTATGTTTTAATTTGAATAATCATGTACCTTGGATTGCTGCCACATCAGTTTAACATGATATCAGCACATTCCCATGTCATCAAGGTGTTGGCTCAGATTTGTTCTTATTTGGATGTTTAAAGCTTGCAGTAACTTGTTACAGTTGGTTTAGTGTAGTGGGTTATTGACATGACACCATGAGAAGATGTGGAATTTTATACCACATTTATAAAACATTTTGTTTTCTACCCTTCAAGGTAAACATGAAAAATAAGGTGGTATCTGTGTACCTGTACATAAATCCAAAATTATAGTTGGGAAAAAAAGAAATTGATATATGAAAATGTCAAAAAAAATTACTTTGGTGCAAGAAAGGTTAATTGATGATTAGGACTTTCGATAAGTTAGCAAATTGGATACTGTATTCAAATCTTGGATTCAATATTGGGCTGACAATAGTACTGTTTTTAAGGTTTCTATGAGGACTAAGTGAGAGAACTTACTAAAAATGCATTCAATATATGTTTATTATGTCATTATCTCCTTACTCCCTTTGTAGAGTTTATGAAGCAAGTCTCACAGAAGTTTGAATCACTTGTCAAATATAACCTATTTCAGAATCCCTGAGGATTTATGCTTTCTATTCTAAAAACTGCTTTGTAAAATGTGGAATAAATGACCAGTGCCATTGTCTAGTCCAATTTATTTATTTTACATCAGAGAAATCTGAGTCACGGAAGGCGTGTATCAGCCCATGGCCAGGCCATTAGGTTTTGAGTAGGTCGGAAATTGTGATGGTACCTTCTTTTGTATTTTAAGATGTGTTAATATTGTGAGTACAAAAATGATGATTTCATAACAGAGTGTGAAATCTGAGTGTGGTAATCCGGCAAAGTGCATTGTAATTTTAAATATGGAAGAATATTACTGATTTTGAGTTTTTGTTTTGTTTTAATCTGTGAGAAATACTGCATCTCACATTTGCCATGTTTAAAAATGTATGCATATAAACTCAAACATTTATTTTTTCTCCTCCGAATAGCATCAGGTCATCTAACACAGGTGCTGTTCAGAGGAGAAACAAATAAATGTTTGAGTGAATGAATATTTTTACAAGATTAATATTTTAATATAATTTCTGAAATTAAAGAAAATGGTGTTACATAGTTTAGTTTAATCCATGCTTTCCATAGCAATTAACCTGTGTGCTTACGTTTCAAAGCAGAGAACCAAAACGAGATGAAAGCTGTTTATTCTTGCAGTGTGTGACTGATCAATCTAAGTGCTAGATGCAATTTCTAGCATTCATTAACCTTATCCTTTTATAAAAATTCCTATGGGATGAACTGATAATTTGGAGCCTATTACTTGCACAAAAGCGACACTTCTTGCCCTGTTGAAAGAACTAGACATGCAGTTATGTGAGAAGTAAAATAACCTAATATGTCTTTACAGAAAATGTATTCTGAGAAGAAATAATGTTTTGAATTAACGGTAAATTATTGAAGAATTCACCAGCTTTTCAGTGCTTTATTTAAGCAATAAACAATACATTAGAATTTTCTTTATAATATAAATTTACAAATAGTCATATGTGGGAAGAGTTATAGAAAGCACCTTAATTAAGTAGACCAACAATTATAAAGTGATATGAAAAGTATTTTACAATATATATTTACTAGTCAAAATATTGCCTTATAACTTATCATTCCAAACATAATTTATACAATAGAGCAAATTTAGAGGAAAGAGCTTTATTCATGTAAGAGTTCTTAAAGGAATTTTTATAAGAATCATTGGGGATATTTTTGAAATTATTTTAAAAATTATTAATAGTTGTGTTAAAATACTCATAAAATGAAATTTATCATCTTAATGTTTAAGCACACCATTCAGCGTTGTTAAGCCTATTAATGGCACTGTGCACTCAGTCTCCTGAACTCTTTCTCTGAGCTCATTATATAGCTGTTCATTCCCTTCCCACCCTCCCCTCCTGCCAATCACCCTTCTTTCTGTCTCTAACTTTAGGTACCCCATGTAAGTGGAATTGTAGAGTATGTGTCTTTTTGTGACTGGTTTAACATAGCATAATGTATTTCGTGTTGTTGGATGTGTCAGAATTTTTGTCCTTTATAGCTGAGAGTAACATGCCATTTTGTATCTATACTATGTTTTTTTTTTTTTCTCTTTGACATGAAGTCTCTGTTGCCCAGGCTGGGGTGCAGTGGCACAATCTCAGCTCACTGAAAGCTCCGCCTCCCAGATTCATGCCTTTCTCCTGCCTCAGCCTCCCAAGTAGCTGGGACTACAGGTTCTCGCCACTATGCCTGGCTAATTTTTTGTATTTTTAGTAGAGATGGGGTTTCACCGTGTTAGCCAGGATGGTCTCGATCTCCTGACCTCTTGATCTGCCCGTCTCGGCCTCCCAAAGTGCTGGGATTACAGGCGTGAGCCCCCGTACCCGGCCTCCATGTTTTGTTTATGCATTCATCCATTGGTGGTTACATAGTTGCATCCACTTTCCGACCATGGTGAGTATTATTGCTATTAACATTGTGAACACCGTTGCTATTAACATGGAGGTACAAATATTCTGAGACTCTGCTTTCAGGGGTAGATTCCCAGAAGTAGAACTGCTGGATCATATGTTGATTCTATATTCAGCAGAACTTCCTGGTGTCCTGCTGGGGCCTGGTTTCTGCCTGGGGCCGGGTTTCTACCTGGGGAGTGGGTATCTACTTGGTTGCTGTTGTTTACCTTGGTCCTAGATACCCTCCTGGGACCTGGTGTGCACCTGGGGCCTATGTCCACCTTGGACCTGTTGTTTCTCTGGGGCCTTGTGCCACCCTGGGTGTCAGCCTGGTTCTTGATATCCACCTGGGGCCTCATAAGCCACCTGGGACCTGCTGGTCCCTTGGAGCCTGGCATTCTGGGTCCTGATGTCACCATGAGGTGTAGGTGTCCACCTGGGGCCACAGGTCCAGCTCTGGTCTAAGTGTCTCTGAGTGTCCCTGTGGGGCCTGATACTCACCAGGGGCCTAGGCATTTATTTGATGCCTGGTGTCCATGTGGAGCATGCCATCCCATGAGGATCAATAATCAGGTGGGGACTGGGTATCCACCTCGGGCCTATTGTCCTCCTGGGGCCTCAGTGTTTACCTGAGTCTGATATCCATCTTGTGCCTGCTGCCTACATCGGGCCTCATGTTCCCCTTGATGCTGGATGATCACCCGAGTCCTTGGTATCCTTTGTGGCACAACTGTCCACCTATGAGCTTGCATCCAGCTGTGGCCTGGATGTGACCCCGGTGCTTGATGTACAGCTTGAGACCATGTCCACCAGAGGCTTGATGTCCATCTGGGGACCGGTGTCTACCTGTGGCCTGATGTCTACATGGGGACTGAGCACTCACCTGGGGTCTGATGTCCATCTGAGGCCTCCTGTGTTCACCTTGGGCCTGATATTTACCTGGGGCCTGGACATCCACTAGGAGCCTGGAGTTCAAGTGGGGCCTCATGTTCCACTGGGGCCTGTGTGTCAATCTGAGACCTGACATACACCAGGACGTCTGATGTCCCAACTGGGACCTGGTATGTACGTGGGGACTTGTGTCTACCTGGGGCCTGGTATTTACCTGGGGCCTGGGTGTTCACCTGGGGCCTGATACTTAGCTGGGGCCCGGTGTCCACCTTGGGTCTGCTTGTGTGCCAAACTGTGACATAATTTGTCCACTTGGGGCCTGATGTCCATGCAGGCACTGGAGTCCCCTTGAGACCTTGTGTCCACCCAGGACCTGCTATCAACGTGGTGTCTGATGTCCAGTGTCTGTTTGTGGCCTGATGTTTTCCTGGGTCCTTGGCTTCCACTGGGGCCTTCTGTCCACCTGGAGGGAGTGTGTCCTCATGCACTGGCCCTTGTCCTGGGGAGAATGGGTGGGGAGATTCCCTGGCCCTGCCCTTCAATGTCCAAGAACTCTCCATCCTACATATTTTATGGGGAGATTCCTCTGTTGCATTTGGCCAGAGAATATGTTACCTTTCGGTTGTTGAGGACTGGTGTTTACGACTGGGGACTTGGGATCCACTTGAAGGTTGGGTGTCCATGTGTAACCTGATGTACCTCTGGGTCCTGTAGTAGCTTCCTGCTGTCTCCCTGTGGCCTGGGTGTTTCACTGGGGCCTGGGTATCAGCTGGGAGCCTGTTATCACCAGCAGTCTGGTGTCCACCTGGAGCCTCATCAGGCTGCCTGGTCTCTGGTGTCCACCTGAGGCCTGATGTCCATTTGTATCTTGGTCTCGTCCTGGGTCCTGGTGTCTGCCTGGGGCTTGGTGCCCTCCTGGAGACTGAATGTTCACCTCGGGCCTTTTGTTCACCTGGGTCCTAGATATCCACGTGGGATCTGACGTGCACCTGGGGCCTGTGTCTACCTTGTGCCTGTAGTTCTTCTGGGGCCTGGTGTTTACCTGGGCCTCGTTTGTCCATCTGGTACCTGCTCTCCACCTGGGGCCCACATAGCCACCTGGGGCCTGGTTGTCACTTGCAGTCTGGTGTTCTCCTTGGACCTGGTTTCAGTCTGAGGCCTAGTGTTTATTTGAATTTCATATCCTTGTGAGGCCCAGTGTCCGTCTGGGGCCTGAGTGTCCATGTGGGGCCTGATGTTCAGCAGGGTCTCATGTATCCACCTGGGTGCCTTGTATCCACCTGGATCCTGCTGTCCACCCAGTGCCTGCTATTCACCTGGGGCCTGGAATTCTCCTTGGTCTGCTCTTCACTGGAGGCCTGGGTGTCAACCTGGAGCTGAATGTCCACCTGGGGGCCTGAGTGTCCACTGGGGCCTGATGACTTCCTGGAGCCTGGATGTCCACATGGGATCTGAAGTCTGGACCTGTGGGGTTTTGGTTTTGACTCGGGGCCTGTGTGTTCACCGGGGGCCTGATATTCACAAGGGGCCTGGAGTTTATCTGGGGCCCGGCATCCACCTGGAGCCTGGTGAACATTGGACAGCCAACACCAGGTTGACACTGTGTCTTAGGCGTATGCCAGTTCCCAGGTGGACTCCAGATTCCACATGGACATCAGGCACCAGGTGGACATCAGGTTCCCAGTTGAAAAATAGGTTCCAGGTGTACACCAGGCTTCAGTTGAACATCAGGCCCCAGGTGGATCCCCAGGCCCCACATTGACACCTAGGCCCCAGGAAGACATGAGGCCCCAGGTGGATACTTACGTTCCTGGTAAACGTTAGGCCCCACGTGGACACCCTGGCTCCAGGTGAATCTAGGGCCTCAGGTGGCCCTCAGGTCCCAGCTGGGTGCACACTGGACTTGAGGTATACATCAGGCACTGGGTTTACACCCAGGCCCCAGTGGGACAGAATGTCACAGATGGACTTCAGGCCCAAGGAGGATACCAAGGCTTTGGGCCGATACCCAGGCCTCATGTGGATAATAGACCTCAGGTGAAAATCAGGCCCCAGTTGGATACTTAGTCTTCAAGTGACATAATAATGCCCCAGGCAGACCACAGGCTTTAGATGGATACCAGGCTCCAGGTGGACATTAGGTTCTAGGGTGACACCAAGGCTCCAGGTGAACCGCAGACCTCAGGTGGACATCAGGCCCCTGGTGGATACCTACACTGCATGTGTTGACATCAGGCCCCAGGAGGACACCGGGCCTCAAGTGACCATGAGGCCCCCCAGGTGGCCATCAGGTCCCAGGTTGACTCTAAGGGCCCAGGTGAATACCAGACCGCAGATGAACAATACGTACCCAGGGTCAGTGGACATAGGCCCCCACCCCGTGAACAGCAGGTCCCAGGTGGATACCCAGCCTGATGTCCACCTGCAGACCAGAGTTCGCTTAGGGTCTGATTTCTTCATGGGCCCTGGGTGTTTTTCTGGGACCTGTAATCTGCCTGTGGTCTGGTGTTTACCTGTGGATGGTATTTACCTTGGGTTTGGTGTCCACCTGGGGCCTGATGTTCACCTAGGGCCTGGTTTCAGCCTGGGGACTGGTATGTACCTGGGGCCTTGTGTCTGCCTTGGGCCTGCTATTTACCTGAGGCCTGGTCGTTCACCTGGGTCCTGATATTTAGCTGGGGCCTTGGGTCCACCTGGGGCCTGTGTGCCAAACTGTGACCTGATTTATCCACCTGGGACCTGCTGTCCGTGCAGGGACTGGGGTCCCCTTAGGATCTGGTGTCCACCCGGCGCCTGGCGTCAACCTGGTATCTGATGTCCAGCGTCTGTGTCCTGACATTTTCCTGTGGCCTCTGTGTCCACCGGGGCCTTATGTCCACCTGCAGGGGGTGTGCTCCCATGCACCTGCCCTTTTCCTGGGGAGAATGGGTGGGGAATTTCCCTGACCCCGCCCCTCATCGTCCAGGACCTCAACCTCACCCTCCCGCACAGGCTGTGAGGAAGGCGCCATCGTGGCTCAGGTGGTGCCTGGGTAAGTTGCCCCTAGTGCTTTGGCCATGGCATGAAGATCTCAGGCGGGTGCTGACCTTGGGGTCCCGGAGCCGTGCCCCACCAGACTGTCCATGGGAAAGGATGCGGTGCCCAACAGTGAGAGAGCACCACGATGCCAGCTGCCAGGACCATTTGTGAGCATGCAGGGTGGCTCCTTGAGAGGGCCAGGATCCCGGCCCAGGCCACTCAGGTCATCAGTGGCCACGCACCAGAGCTGAGGGAGGGGGCTGGGCCAAGGCCGCGGGCCCTCGGGGAAAGCCACAGAGGCAGCCAGTGATGCCCAGGGACTGCAGGAAGCTTCTCCAAGGTAAGCTCCGGAACTGCACTGGTTTCTGTATCTTTTCCCAGTGGTGAATTTCTGCAAGGTGGGTTGGACATGTTCAGGGTGGCCTTTGCAATTTGTAGGCTTTTAAGCCATCTGGGAGAGACCCACACTTGAAAATCTACACAGATGCTGGCTTGATTCGGCCTGTCACTTCATTTCACAGTGTGGTTTCTAATGTTTCTTTGGAAACCGGGCCTGGGTTAGTTATTTCTCCATATCACCCTTTCTTTCTTGGGTTTCTTGGCACGCACGGTTGCCTTTTCCTCTTTTCTTACATTGCAATCCCAGGTCCCACATTTCCATTCTTCCCTTCTAATCTGCGCGTCCTCCATGCAAAGCCTGTGGCGGGTCTTGCTCTGGGGCTAGTTGAGCAGTACTGTGCTCATGTTGGATGCAGGAGTTTCATGGTTGGTTCTTTCGGTGTGTCTTTGATCTTCTATTAAGAGTTTCTTTTTTTTTTGTTTTGTTTTTTGTTTTTTGAGACGGAGTCTCGCACTGGAGTGCAGTGGCGCGATCTCGGCTCACTGCAAGCTCCGCCTCCTGGGTTTACGCCATTCTCCTGCCTCAGCCTCCTGAGTAGCTGGGACTACAGGCGCCCGCCACCGCGCCCGGCTAATTTTTTGTATTTTTAGTAGAGACGGGGTTTCACCGTGGTCTCGATCTCCTGACCTTGTGATCCGCCCGCCTCGGCCTCCCAAAGTGCTGGGATTACAGGCGTGAGCCACCGCGCCCGGCCAAGAGTTTCTTTACTTGAGATTGAGAAGTATACTTTTCAGTTTCCCAAATACATATTTTTGGGGGAGATGACTGTATTGCATTTGGCCAGAGAATATGTGACCTTTCGATATTTGAGGGACTGGTGTGTACACCTAGGGGCTCAATACCCACTTGAAAACTCGGTGTTTATGTGGAACCTCTGGACCTGGTTGTCCACATGGTTCCTGGTGTCCACCTGGAGCCTGATGTTTCCCAGGGGCCTGGGTATCCACTTGGGTCCCGATGTTCATCCAGGACCTGGTGTTCACCCAGGGCCTGATAGTCACCTGGGGACTGGGTATGTACCTGGGGCCTCATGTCCACCTGTGGTGTAGGTATCTATGTGGGGCTTGTGTGTCAACCTGGTGCCTGATGTCCTCCTATGGATTAGATACCCACGGGGCTTGGTGTTTACCTGGAATCTGATGTCCAGCTGGGGACTGGTGTCTGGATGGAGTCTTACAGCTACCTGGGGTGAGGTGTTCTCCTGGGTGTGGCTGTGAACCTGGGGCCTAAAGTCTACTTGGAGTCAGTGTCTACCTGGAGCCTGATGTGACCTGGGGCCCGATGTAAACTTGGGGCTTGGTATTTAGGTCGGGTTCGGGAGACCACCAAGGGGTTGATCTCAGTTGGGGCCTGACATTTTCTTAGTGCCTGGTGTTCATCTGAGGCCTTGGTGTCAACTTGGGACCGGATATCCAACTGAGGCCTGAGTGTTTCCTGGTGACTGAGGACTTCCTGGGACCCAGATTTCCTGGACCTGGGTTTTCACATGGGGCCTGATGTCTGGAGTTCTGAGTCCTAGGTGTTTACCCGGTACCTAGATGTGCAGTTTGGCAGAGCCTCCCTAACAAAGGCCTGGGGGCCACCAGGAGGCTGTGAAAAAGAAACAGGGCATCTGTTTCCCAGATGCTTGTGAGTTTGTCAGAGCCTTCAGCGACAGAGCAGGTGCCCTGGACATAGGAAGGATCCCGGGCTCCGATATCACCCCAAGGCCCATTTGTGCCCCAGCCTAGACTTTCCTCAGCCACCAGGGGGTGCGTGGAGTGGGGAGGGCATCTGTTCATGCGCGGCGGCCTCTCACTCAACACCGCCGTCTCTCTCTCCTCCGCAGCTGAGGTGCGGGACCTGTGGGAAGGAGGGGGAGGGCAAAGGTCATTGTCACACCACCTGGGCTGCAGATGACAGGCAGGTTCTTACCGAGGTGGCACGGAGGGCCCCACCACAACCCTGGTGGAGGGTAGGTTCCAAGGTGCAGCCCCAGCCCCACCCCTGCCTGGGATGTTCACCTGGGCCTGGTGGAGGGTAGGTTCCAAGGTGCAACCTCAGCCCCACCCCTGCCTGGGTTGTTCACCTGGGCCCGGGGAGGGGGGCAGCAGTCTATGGGGCTGTTTTGTCCCAAGGACTCAGGAAGCCCGGGGCTCCTTGTGGGTGGAGAAATCAGAACGCTATGCCTGAGTTTTCAGAACAGCCCAGGGCTTGCCGCATGTTTTCGAATAAAGGGTAGTTACCCATTCCAAGACAGAGCTAGTCAGGGCTGAGAGGAACAGAGGCGGGAAGGCACCAGCACACAGAGGTCCCCAAGTACCCAGCAAGGCCTCCTCACACAGAGATGTGACAGTGGAGGGTGGAATGTCACCATGTGACTAGGGAATAGGCAGGCAGCACGTTGACCCCCTGCCTGGGAAGGGAGCTCCTGGGCCTCTGGCTTGGGCACCTCAAGACCAGTCATGAGCTCGGCCCCAGGACCTTCACGCCAAGGCTAAGAATGTTTTGCACTTTTAAATGGCTGGGGAAAAAAATCAGAAGACTATTTTGGGCTGGACACAGTGGCTCATGCCTGTAATCCCAACACTTTGGGTGACTGAGGGTGGATAGCTTGAGCCCAGAAGTTCAGGAGCTCAAGACCAGCCTGGCCAACATGGTAAAACCCCACCTCTACAAAAAATACAAAAATTAGTGGGGCGTGGTGGTGTGTGCCTGTAGTCCCAGCTACTCAGAAAGCTAAGGTAGGAGGATCACTTGAGCCTAGGAAGTCAGGACTGCAATTAGCTGTGATCAAGCCACTGCCCTCCAGCCTGAGCAACAGAAGTGACATTGTCTCAAAAACAAAAAACAAAAAAAAAGTTATTGAAACACAGTCACATTCATTCATATCTGTAGTGTCTGTGGTTACTTTTGCACTACAATGATGGAGTTGATTAGTTGCAACACAGACGTTAAGGTCTTCAATGACTAAAACATTTACTATCTGGCCCTTTACAGACAGTCTGTCAATCCCTAATTTATTATAAGCCTTATTCTCCCTCAGCTAATTCCCTCACCCTAGGAATGTTCATTACTACCTCTTCTTTGTTCAAGTCCCAGCTACTCCTCAAAACCCAAAACTCCCTTCTTCCCCTTTCCCAAATCCTAACCATATCAGCAGTTTGTGTGGAAGTAGGTAAGCAAAACACTATTTGTTATTATGCAAATCAAGGCATTGGAGATGCTGTCTCTATATGTACAAGGGGAGGCTGATGACACCCCAATTCATTTCCAATTTCTCAAAGCAGGTTGGCAGGCAGCATCTAGGAAGGAGAGAGCGAGCAGATGATGCAGACAGAGCCCTGAGAAATTCCTCAGTAACGCATGAGAGTTAATGTGTCAGTCCCCTTGTCTGCTATGTCATCCTTTAGACACCAATTCAAGACAGCATAATTCAAAAAAGAAATGAGGAAGAAAAAGGTGATGAAGGGCAGAAGGAAAAGGGAAGAGAACTTGTCACTTCACTATGTGGAGACTGTCACAAACTGTGGTGAATGGAAAACTACAGCCGGGTGTGGTGACTCACACCTGTAATCCCAGCACTTTGGGAGGCTGAGGTGGGCAGATCACTTGAGGTCAGAAGTTTGAGACCAGCCTGAACAACATGGTGAAACCCCGTCTCTACTAAAAATACAAAAAATTAGCCGGGCATGGTCGCACATGCCTGTAATCCCAGCTATTCAGAAGGCTGAGGCATGAAAATCGCTTGATCCCAGGAGGCAGAGGTTGCACTGAGCCAAGATCGTGCCACAGCCTGGGCGACAGAGTGAGACTCCGTCTCAAAAAAAAAAAAAAAAAAAAAAAAAAAAAAGAAAACTAGAGACTCTAGCGAGCAAAGAGGCAGTCCTCCATCACTAGGAGGCCGAAGCAGAACAGCCTATGAAGTAGGGAGCATAGCAGAGCTTTAGCTTGAACACTTCAACTCATCAGGTGTCCTGATTTCTTGAGTTAGCACACAAAATGCAGTGGCAAAATCTGCTGGCTTAACACTCAGGGATTACTACCTTCCTTGCGTGCCATTTGGAAACAAATATTTTTGTTTGTTTGTTTGTTTGGAAACAGGGTCTCACTCTGTCACCCAGGTTGGAGTGCAGTGCTTCAATCACAACTCACTGCAGCCTCAATCTTCCAGATTCAAGGGATCCTCCCACCTCAGCCTCCTGAGTAGCTGGGATCACAGGCGAGTGCCACCATGCCCGACTAAGTTGTTTTTTTATTTTTAGTAGAGACGAGGTCTATGTTGTCCGAGATGGTCTTGATCTCCTGGGCTCAAGCAATCCTCCCTCTTTGGCCTCCCAAAGTGGTGGAGACCACTTTTGGACCACCTCGGTAGGAGACCGAGGCAGGAGAATCACTCGAGCCCAGGAGTGCGAGATCAGCTTGGGCAACTGGTGAGACCCTGTCTCTACAAAAATAAAAATTAGCTGTGGTGACAAGTACCTGTAGTCCCAACTACTCAGGATGCTGAGGCGGGAAAATCACTTGAGCCCTGGAGGTGGAGGCTGCAGTGAGCTATGATTGCACCATTGTTGCCCTCCAACCTGGGCAACAGAGCAAGACCTGTTTCTAAAATGATAAAAATAATAATAATAAAATGTACATTTCTAACTTCATTTCAAAGTTAAGGCCAGTTGCAGTGGCTCATGCCTGTAATCCCAGCATTTGGGAGGCCGAGGCAAGAGGATCTCTCGAGCCCTGGAATTCGAGACCAGCCTATGCAAAATAATGAAACCCTGTCTCTAAATAAAAATAAAATAAAAGTAAACAAAGTCAAATTTTTTAAAAATCAGAAGCCAGGCACGGTGGCTCACGCCTGTAATCCCAGCACGTTGGGTGACTGAGGTGGGTGGATCACAAGGTCAAGAGTTCAAGACTAGTCTGGCCAAGATGGTTAAACCCTGTCTCTACTGAGAATACAAAAGATTAGCCAGGGCCGGGCGCGGTGGCTCAAGCCTGTAATCCCAGCACTTTGGGAGGCCGAGACGGGCGGATCACGAGGTCAGGAGATCGAGACCATCCTGGCTAACAGGGTGAAACCCCATCTCTACTAAAAAATACAAAAAGCTAGCCAGGCGAGGTGGCGGGCGCCTGTAGTCCCAGCTACTCGGGAGGCTGAGGCAGGAGAATGGCGTGAACCCGGGAGGCGGAGCTTGCAGTGAGCTGAGATCCGGCCACTGCACTCCAGCCTGGGCGACAGAGCGAGACTCCATCTCAAAAAAAAAAAAAAAAAAGATTAGCCAGGTGTGGTGGCACGTGCCTGTAATCCCAGCAACTCTAGAGGCTGAGACAGAATTGCTTAAACCTGGAGGGGCGGAGGTTGCACTGAGCTGAGATCATGCCACTGCACTCCAGCCTGGGTGACAGAGCGAGACTCGGTCTCAAAAAAAAAAAAAAATCGGAACTAAAACGTTTACCTGCATTACTCCTAGACTCAACAGAGCAGGGGTTAGCACAGGCATAACCAGGTTGCATATCTATATACAATCTGCTTTGGCAGGAAGGACATCCTTTTTTTCCAGGCTTAACCATGCTAGGTGACCCAGATTATTTTAAATTATAGCGTCAACAACTTAAAGCACCTTTTACTGTAAGGCACAATCTCAATAATGAATAGGGCAGTATAATAAATACATAAAAGCTCAGGAAGAAAACAAGACTCTTGAATGGGCCTGGAAGTTTCGCCATGTTCCCCAAGTACTCTTAGTTGCATCCATCAGAACCTTTCGACACATACACATATACCTCACTCATCCTTTTGTCAAGAGTGTCTATTAATCACTCTCTCAAAGGAGAGAAAAACAATGAAAAAAAATGGGGCAGAAGATTTAAAATTGGCTCTACCACACCAAAGTTTCAAAAAGCATGAAAGAAGAAAATTCAATTGCTCCTGGGCAAGAATTCTTGGGCCCAGTGGAGTAGAACCAAACCATGATAAGGAGACACCAGTGTTTTGTAAGCAAGAGAATATATTAAGGAGAGAAAAGAGCATTTATTGGGAGAAAAGGTCTCACGGTGATTGTTCTGGAATAAAGTAGCCCCATCAGACTGCCTCAGGAATGCATGGTGGAAGAGGTGTCACTGGAAGATGGCTTAGTAGGGATCTTCCCCAAGAACACTAGAAGAGAGAGAGGAAGAACAGAATAGCTTTAAATTTTAGCAGATATTTATTTTTCTTGTTTAATTAAAATAAACCTTATTGACCTATTTTTTGAGAGACTGGGGTCTTGCAATGCTGCCCAAGCTGAGCTCAAACTCCTAGGCTCAAGAGATTCTCCCACTTCAGCCTCCCGAACAGCTGGCACTACAGGTGCGCACCACTGGGCCCAGTGTCATGGCTATTTCTTGACAAATCTTGACAATGCCACCAGCATGTTTTTCTTTAGAGACAGAGTTTCACTTTGTAGCCCAGGCTGGAGAGCAGTGGTGTGATCCTAGCTCACTGCAGCCTCAAACACCTGGGCTCAAGAGATCCCCCTGCCTCAGCCTCTCAAGTAGCTGAGACTACAGGTGCATACCACCACACCCGGCTAATTATAAAATGTTTATTTGTAGAGACAGGGTCTCACTATGTTGCCCAGGCTGGTCTCGAACTCTTGGCCTCAAGCAATCCTCTCCTCTTCACCTCCCAAAGCCCTGAAATCACAGGTATGAGCCATCACATCCAGGCTGCCACCAGTTTCTTTGCATACTTCTTTCCGAGGCTTGACCAGGACATTTTCTTTTGTGTACAGCTCAGCATTAAAGAAAAAAAAAAAAAAGTTTAGGTTGGGCACAATGGGAATCCCAACACTTAGGGTGGCCAAGGCGGGAGATTTGCTTGAACCCAGGATTTCCACACCAGCCTGGGCAAGATGGTGAGACCGTGACTCTCCAAAACAATTTTTGAAAATTGGCTTGAACCCAGGAGTTCCACACCAGCCTGGGCAAGACGGTGAGACCATGACTCTCCAAAACAATTTTTGAAAATGAGCCAGGTGTGCTGGTGCGGGCCTGCAGTCCCAGCTAGTGAGACAGCTAAGGCAAGAGGAACCCTTGAGCCCAGGAATTCAAGGCTATGGTGAGCTGTGTTCACCACTCCAGCCTGGGCAATAGGGTGAGACCCAGTCTCTGAAAACAATTAAAAATAAAAAAAGTTTAATAACGAGTCTTCTTTTTAGAGGCAATGTATTTTTCCTCTTTAACTTTTTGTTTTCCTTAGGCTATACGCACAATAGACAAAGTTGAAATTTAATCTTAATCTCTTAAACCCTTACTATTCAAACACATCAAACTTAAAAAAAAAGGTGAAAGGTGTACAAGAAAAAAAAGGGAAGTAATCTGTGCCAAATGCACATTCCTTCCAGAATTTGGGACAAAAATGATGCCTACCTGGTCTCTGGGTGCTAAAATAAGACATTAGAGACACTCCCCTCCTTCAAGAAATAAGACTGGAATCAGACGCTAAGATACGATTAAATAGACTTTGAAAGTTGGTATGCACTACTGGGAGGTGTCTCACAGCTGGCAGGGTCAAGTGCAACTAGAATAAAAGCTCCTAAGGGCAGGATTTAAGTGGCCCACTTCCTCTGTAACAGTGCCATGCCCAGCACTGTACCAGCACAAAAGATTGAACAACTTTCCGTCAAGCCACACACTTACGGTCTCATCGTGCAGTGGAGGCCGCAGACGAGACACAGTGTGCCAAATCCCGAATGTACAGGGTACCAGACAAGTCTGCAGGAGGCAGGAGGACTAGGGAAGCCTTCCAGACAAGGTAATGCCTGAGCTGAGCCGTTTTTCTTTTGAGTCTGGAACGTTAATTTAATTGGAGGAAAACAAGGGACATGAAAAGGGCAAGGAAATAAGAAAATGAGCTGAGTTTTGAAGGCAATGATCAGATGAAGTGAGAGAAGAATATTCCAGCAGAGGGAGACAAGGAGACTGGAGAGATTTCAAGGGGCCAAGAGCTGTTCATTGCAGCTCAGTGAAGCACCTAAACAGAGATGGGGGAAGGAGAACAGGGGTCAAAGGCCAGTATTGAAGTGTTCTGGATACCAAGCTAAGGAGACCTTATTACGAAGGTAGGGGGGCTGTTGAAGGGTTTAAATGGGAGAGTGACTGTGAACAGATTAATAGTTTGGGAAGATACAGGCAGAAGTAAAGCTCAGGATTTAACCAAAAACTAAAGGACAGAACCACAACGAAGATATTAGAAAAGATCAGGAAAAACACTGTTAAAAGATATTCACTCTCTTCTCTTATTTACAGATTTCCTTTATGGAGTTACCAAATTATCCTTGAAAATAGAGAACTCAGAAGTGGCTGAGAGCAGTCAAGTCTTCAGAATGTAAAAACTGCTATTCTGAAGAAGTAGATATTACATTATTAATTTCAATTCAAGATGCTTTAAAAATATGCCTTTTGGTGCACTGCAGGTTTTAAGAGTATGTCACAATAACTCGAAATCTTGAGATTAACAGAAGAGCACTATAAATTTTAAAGGCTTGACAGACAGACAGGGATCATCTCTTATGTTCACTTTGGAACAGATCGTAACTGTCCTTCCCCCTCGACATACCCAAAATACATTATTTAAGCCTACTTTCTTAATGGTCATGTTATTTCACAGCAAAAGACTGAGGTCACAGTGATTTCTGAACTGATAGAAAACACCGTGGGGTTTCTTTACCTCGCAGCTAGTCTATTCAGTACTAACAATTCCTACCACCAGAAGGAATTTCCCTGCCTAGGCTTATTTTGTTGGCACACCACAACACAAAAAAATCTCCTGGGGCCAGGTGAGGTGGCTCGTGCCTGTAATCCCAGCACTTTGGGAGGCCGAGGCGGGCAGATCACCTGAGGTCGGGAGTTCCAGACCAGCCTAATCAACATGGAGACACCCTGTCTCTACTAAAAATACAAAATTAGGCAGGGGTGGTGGCACATGCCTGTAATCCTAGCTACTTGGGAGGCTGAGGCAGGAGAATCACTTGAACCCGGGAGGTAGAGGTTGTGGTGAACCGAGATCACACCATTGGACTCCAGCCTGGGCAACAAGAGCGAAACTGTCTCAAAATAAAATATCTCCTGACATTT
Source organism: Macaca nemestrina (assembly GCF_043159975.1). Classification (NCBI taxonomy): domain Eukaryota; kingdom Metazoa; phylum Chordata; class Mammalia; order Primates; family Cercopithecidae; genus Macaca; species Macaca nemestrina. The sequence goes on along the minus strand of NC_092139.1, from coordinate 89,901,617 downwards.
TATATCTAATAAGAAAAGATCTATTTAACAATGTAGGAATATCTTTAATGCCAGGCAAACTTAACAGCTTTCTCAGTGGATTTCTCAGTAAACTGAAATATCAGATGCGTTGTGAGTCAAGTCAGTTATAGAGAACCACTGCTTCAGACAAATCACATCTGAGGAGGAAACACTGCAGATACACCTCCTAAAAGTTCATGTTTGAAACAGAAATTTTGATACAAACTTCACTTCAACTACAACTGTAATTGTAATTATTACAGTTATTCTCCAATCACTAGATACCATACTTGACACTCAAGTATTTGGTTGGCTGCCAACGTGCACCAGTGATAAAGCTTTCCTATGACACAGCATTCACTTTCTTACTGAAAATGTCAAGGAAACCCCTACACAGCTGCAACCATTAGGAAGCATTCTCCAGCGATCTAAAAAGTCGCTGAGTCGGCTAAGCGACTCTGTGTGGTGTACACTAAATCAAAGGGGAAAAGGTGTTTTTCTGGAGGAAAAAACACTGGATTAGCCATTTATTCATAGAAACAATTTTACCAACAGTTCTTCTCCTTTCACTATATACCCTTCTATATTGGGTTGGTTATTTTACAACATACGTGTATATTGTAACAGCTGTGGTTTTTTTTTTTTTCCTTTTTTGAGAGGGAGCCTCATTCTGTCGCCCAGGCTGGAATGCAGTAGTGAGACCTCAGTTCACTGCACCCTCCGCCTCTTAAGCAATTCTCCTGCCCTGGCCTCCCGAGCCGCTGGGATCACAAGCATGTGCCACCACGCCCGACTAATTTATATATTTTTTGTAGAGACGGGGTTTCACCATGTTGGCCAGGCTGGTATCGAACTCCTGACCTCAGGTGATCTGCCCTCCTTGGCCTCCCAAACTACTGAGATTACAGGTGTGAGCCACTGCGTTCAGCCTTATTATGTCTGGTTTTTGTTTTGTTTTTTTGAGACGGAGTCTTGCTCTGTTGCCCAGGCTGGAGTGCAGTGGTGTGATATTGACTCACTGCAACGTCTGCGTCCCGAGTTCAAGTGATTCTCCTGCCTCACCCTCCTCAGTAGCTGGGATTACAGGTGTGTGCCACCACGCCTGGCTAATTTTTGTGTTTTCAATAGCAACAGGATTTCATCATGTTGGTCAGGCAGGTCTCAAACTCTTGACTTCAGGTGATCCGCCCTCCCCCGCCTCCCAAAGTGCCGGGAGTGAAGGCGTGGGCGCCCGGCCTGGTTTTTAATTACTAAGAAAAACTTACTATAGTCCTTTTGGTATCACCTACATTAGCAAAACGGCAGTCCCCCTCTGCTCCCGGAAGCCACCAGAAATGACTGCTGTTGTCTACAAAGCCTACAACTCTGATTTCATCTCGAGATGTGTCCTACTGGGTGACTGCAAATGTCATTCTTTAAAAGCTTGTATCTATGATAAGCTTGGGAAATATCAAAGGCGTAAGAGGCTCTTTTGACAAAAGAAAATACTGTTCCCTGAAATCCCAGCTACTCGGAAGGCTGAGGCAGGAGAATTGCTTGAACCCAGGAGGTGGAGGTTGCAGTGAGCCGGGATTGTGCCCCTACACTCTAGCCTCGGCAACAGAGTGAGACTCAAAAAAAAAAAAAAGGAATATCCCCAACCTTCATGTCATGAAGGCCATGCAGTCTTTCAAGTCCGGAGGCTACTACATGAAGGAACAGTTTGCCTGGAGACATTTCTACTGGTACCTTATCAATGAGGGTATCCAGTATCTTCGTGATTATCTTCATCTGCCCCCGGAGATTGTGCCTGCCACCCTACACTGCAGCCGTCCAGGGACTGGCAGGCCTAGTCCTGAAGGTCTGGAGGGTGAGCGACCTGCAAGACTCACAAGAGGGGAAGCCGACAGAGATACATACAGAGGGAGTGCTGTGCCTCCTGGTGCCGACAAGAGACCCGAGGCTGGGGCTGGGTCAACAACCAAATTCCAGTTTATAGACGGATTTGGTCATGGATGCAGTCAGCCACCTCAGTAACATTGGAGAGGATTATTTTGCATTGAATAAACTTACAGCCAAAAAGACTTAAAAAAGAAAAAAGAAAAAAAATTAAATGATGTCGCAAATGACCCCATTGCAATGATCATACAGGTTTTTTCCTTTGATAGTTTGTACTACTTTAATAGTTTTTTCTTTTATTACATCATCTTAGTTTCCTAGAAAAACCACGACGTGGTCGTGATACATGTTTAATCCATTACTGGATTATTTGCTAATAGTTTATTTAGCATTTTTGCATATATGTCCATAAGAAGTTAGCTTATACTTTTGCTTCCTTGTACTATTGATGTCTGGTTTGGTATTAAGCCTATACTAAATTCACAATGAGTTGGGGGAGAATTCCATTTGCTTCTTTTTCTGAAAGATTATATAGGCCGGGGCCGGGCACAGTGGCTCACACCTGTAATCCCAGCACTTTGGGAGGCCAAGGCCGGCGGATCACGAGGATAGGAGGTCGAGACCATCCTGGTTAACATGGTGAAACTCCATCTCTACTAAAAATACAAAAAATTAGCCTGGCGTGGTGGCGGGTGCCTGTAGTCCCAGCTTCTTGGGAGACTGAGGCAGCAGAATGACCTGAACCTGGGATGTGGAGCTTGCAGTGAGCCCAGATCGCGCCACTGCACTCTAGCCTGGGCAACAGAGTGAGACTCCGTCTCAAAAAAAAAAAAAAAAAATGTAGACTGGGCACTGTGGCTCATGCTTGTAATCCTAGCACTTTGGGAGGCCAAGGCAGGCAGATTACCTGAGGTCGGGAGTCCAAGAACACCCTGGCTAACATTGTGAAACCCCGTCTCTACTAAAAATACAAAAAAATTAGCTGGGTGGACCTGTAATCCCAGCTACTGTGGAGGCTGAGGCAGGAGAATGGCTTGAAGTTGGGAGGTGGAGTTTGCAGTGAGCAGAGATCACGCCACTGCACTCCAGTCTGGGCTACAGAGCGAGATTTCCTCTAAAAAATAAATAATTTTTAAAAAATTATGTAGAAGATAGACTTTCTGTTCTCTTTAATGTTAGCTGGACTTAATCTATAAAATCATCTGGGCCAGGCTTTCTTTGGTTTTGTTTTTTGTGAGATTTTTGAAGGGATGGGATACAGATTTTAAAATAACCATTCAATTCCTGTAATGGTTCTAGATCTAGACAAACTTTTCTTTTTTATGAAGTTGTATTTTTCTTTTGAGACGGAAGTTCTCTGTTGTCCAGGCTAGACTGCAGTCACCTGATCTCGGCTCACTGAAACCTCCACCTCCCAGGTTCAAGTGATTCTCCAACCTCAGACTCACGAGTAGCTGGGATTACAGGCATGTGCCACCATGCTCAGCTAATTTTTGTAGTTTTAGTAGAATTGGGGTTTTACTATGTTCGCCAGGCTGGTCTCGAACTCCTGGCATCAGGGGATCCGCCAACCTCGGCCTCCCAAAGTGCTGGGATTATAGATATTAGCCACCGCACCTGGCCTGAGTTATATTTTTCTATAAAACTGCTTGGATATTTTCAAAAATCACTGGTATAACATGGTTTATGTAATGTCCTTATTTTTGTCTTAATAATTATTTATTTATTGAGATTGAGTCTCCGTCTGTTGCCCAGACTGGAGTGCAGTGGCCTGATCTTGGCTCACTGCAACCTCCACTTCCCGGGTTCAAGCAATTCTTGTGCCTCAGCCTCCCGAGTAGCTGGGATTACAGGCACCCGCCACCACACCCAGCTAATTTTTGTTTTGAGATGGAGTTTCACTCTTGTTGCCCAGGTTGGAGTACAATGGTGCAATCTCGGCTCAGCACAACCTCCATCTCCCAGGTTCAAGATATTCTCCTGCCTCAGCCTTCTGAGTAGCTGGCATTACAGACATGCGCCACTACGCCAGGCTAATTTTATATTTTTAGTAGAGATGGGGTTTCTCCATGTTGGTCATGCTGGTCTCAAACTCCCGACCTCAGGTGATCCGCCGGCCTCAGCCTCCCGAAGTGCTAGGATTACAGGAGTGAACCACCACGCCTGGCCATTTTTGTATTTTTAGTAGAGACAGAGTTTCTACTAAACTCTGTCTTGAGGTCAGGAGTTTGAGACCAGCCTGTCCAAGATGGTGAAACCCTATCTGTATTAAAAATACAAAAATTAGCCAGGCCAGGTGGTGCATGCCTGTAATCCCAGCTACTAAGGAGGCTGAGGCAGGAGAATCGCTTGAACCCAGGAGGCAGAGGTTGCAGTGAGCTGAGATTGTGCTATTGCACTCCAGCCTGGGGGATAAGAGCAGAACTTCATCTCAAAAAAAGAAAAAAGGATGAAAAATTTGGAAAAATATGGAAGAAACCAAATGGATTTCTAGTTCCTAAGCAAATTGAAGACAGGCATAAAAGTGCATTAATAACCCTTTCTCTTTTTTTTTAATATGTTTTAAGACGGAGTCTCGCTCTGTTGCCCAGGCTGGCGTGCAATGGCGGGATCTCAGCCTACCACAACCTCCCTCTCCCAGGTTCAAGTGATTCTCCTGCCTCAGCTACAGGAATAGCTGTGACTACAGGTGCGTGCCACCATGCCTGGCTAATTTTTGTATTTTTAGTAGAGACGGGGTTTCACTATGTTGGCCAGGCTGGTCTCCAACTCCTGATCTCGTGATCCGCTGGCCCCCACCTCCCAAAGTGCTGGGATGCGTGAGGCACCACGCCTGGCCATTACTTTTTCTTTTCTTTTCTCTCTTTTTCTTTTTCTTTTCCAGACGGAGTTTCGCTCTTGTTGCTCAGGCTGGAGTGCAAGGATGTGATCTTAGCTCCCTTCAGTCTCCAGCTCTGCAGGAGAGCAGGAATCTTCAGTGATCCACTGGCGGATCTGCAGCCATTGTGCGCGCGCCTGGTCTTCCCATGTCTTTTCTGCGCGCGCCTCTCCCTCCAGTACCTGTTGGGCGAGCGTCCTCCAACCTCCCGCCATTGCCAGCAGGTGCTGAGATTGCGCCATTGCACTCCAGCCTGGGGAACAAGAGCAAAACTCCGCTTCCAAAAAAAAAAAAAAAAAGGATGAAAGTTTTGGAAAAATATGGAAGAAACTAAATAGATTTCTAGCTCAACTAAATTGTAATTATTCAGTGTCTATTAAAAACCCTTTTTCTCTTTTTTTTTTTTTCTTTTTTTTTTTTTTTTTGAGAGGGAGACTTGCACTGTCGTCCAGGCTGGAGCGCAGTGGCCAGATCTCGGGTCACTGCAAGCTCCGCCTCCCGGGTTCACGCCATTCTCCTGCCTCAGCCTCCCAAGTAGCTGGGACTACAGGCGCCCGCCACCAGCCCGACTAATTTTTTGTAGTTTTAGTAGAGACGGGATTTCACCGTTTAAACCAGGCTGGTCTCCAACTCCTGACTTTGTGATCTGCCCGCCTCCGCCTTCCAAAGTGCCACCGTGCCCAGCTTTTTTTTTTTTTTTTTTTTTTTTTAAAGGACAGAGTCTCGACCGGCCCGTGGCTCACGCATGTAATCCCAGCACTTTGGGAGGCCGAGGAAGGTGGATCAGGCGGCCAGGAGATTGAGACCATCCTGGCTAACACGGTGAAACCCCGTCTCTACTAAAAATACAAAAAATTAGTCGGGAGTGATGGCGGGCACCTGTAGTCCCAGCTACTCCAGAGGCTGAAGCAGGAGAATGGGGTGAACCCGGGAGGGGGAGCTTGCAGTGAGCTGAGATCGCGCCACTGCACTCCAGCCTGGGTGACAGAGGGGAGACTACGTACAAAAAAAAAAAAAAAAAAAAAAGTCTGGCTATGTTGCGCAGCCTGTAGTGCAGTTGCGGGATCTCGGAGCACCACAACCCCTGCCTCCGGGGTTCAATGATTCTCCTGCCTCAGCCGCCCGAGTAGCTGGGACTACCGGCGTGTGCCACCATGCCTGACTAAATTTGTATTTTTTTTTTTTTTTTTTTTTTGAGACGGAGTCTCACGCTGTTGCCCAGGCTGGAGTGCAGTGGCGCGATCTCGGCTCACTGCAAGCTCCGCCTCCTGGGTTCACGCGATTCTCCTGCCTCAGCCTCCTGAGTAGCTAGGACTACAGGCGCCCGCCACCACGCCCGGCTAATTTTTTGTATTTTTAGTAGAGACGGGGTTTCACTGTGGTCTCGATCTCCTGACCTTGTGATCCGCCCGCCTCGGCCTCCCAAAGTGCTGGGATTACAGGCTTGAGCCACCGTGCCCGGCCTAAATTTGTATTTTTAATAGAGACGGGATTTCACTATGTTGGCCAGGCTAGTCTCCAACTCCAGATCTCATGATCCGTCCGCCCCGACCGCCCAAAGTGCTAAGATTGCAGGCATAAGCCACTGTGCCTGGCCTCTTTTTTTCCTTTTTCTCTTTTTTATTTTGAGAAGGAGTGTTGCTCTTGTTGCCCAGGCTGGAGTGCAATGGTGCAATCTCAGCTGACTGCAATCTCCGCCTCAGCAGAGCAGAAATTTTCAGTGATCCACAGGCGGATCTGCAGCCGTTGTGAGCACCTGTTCTTCCCACAACCTTTGTGCGCCGGTCTCTCCTTCCAATATCTATTGCGTGCCCCCACCAATGTCCACCTCCTGCCATTGCCAGCAGGCACCTCCCACGTGGTGTCTTGCCGCGCTAATCCGTTAAGGTCGCTCTATCACTCGCGCCGTTCTGTGCACGCGGACCCACTCCCTTAGGTTTAAAAGGCACGTTGCCCGGCAACAGAAGAAACTGCTCGCTTAGCCTTCGGCCGAGTTGGCAGCTCGACGAGGACCTCAGAGCCCAGCTCTCGAGAGTTCAAGCGTTGGATGATTCCCCACTGCTCCCAGGAGCGGTTACCTGGGCACTCTGTGCCCCTTATTCCTGTCCCGGCCTGCGGCTGAGGACCTGCCAGTAGGGCTCAGTTGCCTGGAGCCCGTTCAACCCATCCCCCAGTTCACTTTGCTTGTGGGATCTCCCCGTTGCTCCTGTCCCTGGACGGAGTGGCAGGCCATCCTACAAGTATCCAGACACTTGGCATCAGTGGTGTCAAGACAACTCCAAGAAGGTTTTCCGTGATCCTTCAAGCCCTGCGTTCGTTCCTGGTGATCCTGCCTTCAATTTGATTGTACAGGTACCACAGCAAGCCAGTGCTGTGTGCTCCAAATTCCAGGGCGTCCTGCAGCTCAGCCCCTGCACTGAGCACAAGGAATCTCTGTGGGGCCAGGAGCAGGGAGTCACCCCTTTGGGGCCCACAACACCCGGCTGTCCCCAGACTCGTGTCCAGGGAAGATCTTGTTGAGGGGACCTCAAGGAGAGCGGGGCAGGGATGCCTGAGCAGGACAAGGACCCCAGAGTCCAAGAGAATCCTGATGATCAGAGAAGGGTCCCCGTGGTCACCGGGGATGCACGGTCTGCATTTCAGCCCCTGCGGGACAATGGAGGCGTCTCTCCCTTTGTGCCCAGGCCTGGGCCACTGCAGAGAGACCTCCATGCCCAGAGGTCAGAAGTCACATATAAGCAGACATCCCAGACCTCCTGGACGAGCTCGTGCACCAAACGCAATGCCATCTCGAGCTCCTACAGCTCCACGGGAGGCTTCCCGTGGCTAAAGCGGAGGAGGATGGGGGGGCCAGCCTCATCCCACTGTCAGCTGACCCTCAGTTCCTCAAAGACAGTGAGTGAGGCCAGGCCTCAGGCTGTCCCTTCGGGTCACACCCAGTGTGAAAAGGCAGCAGGTACAACACCAGGGCAGACACTCACCCCCAGGACTGGCTCCCCCAGATCCCAGACCTCTAGGCCCCGTAGACGCAAGTTTCCCCTGCTGCCACGCAGGCGAGGGGAGCCTCTGATGCTGCCACCTCCCTTAGAGCTGGGGTTCCGGGTCACTGCTGAAGACCTGGACCTGGAGAAGGAGGCGGCATTCCAGTGCATCAACAGTGTACTGCGGGGTGAGGCCAAGGCCATCTGGGACTGCAGACCCTCACGGCCTTCCCATGCTTTGTCCTCACTTGCAACAGGGACTTCTGGTCTGCCTGCTGTTTCTAAAGCACCCAGGATGGATGCACAGCAGGACTCCCGGGGCCCAGTGGCTCCCCTAGCATCTGTTGCAGAGGCTCCCTCTACAGCTCCTGTGTCTAGGAAGAAGCACAGACCACCAGGCCCCCTGTTCTCCTTCTCAGATCCCCTTCCTGCCACTTCTTCCCACTCCCAGGACCCAGCCCAGGTCACCTCGCTGATTCCTGCCCCCTTGCCAGCTGCAAGCATGGATGGGGGCATGAGAAGCCCAAGGCCTGGCACTTCTGCTCCTGCAGCTGCTGCAGCGGCCCCTCCCCCCTCCACTTTGACCCCCACGTCGGGGTCCCTACTGAGTGGAGTGGATGGAGGCCCTTCACATTTCCGGGCCTCAACCACAGCTGCAGCAGGTGCCCAGAGGTCAGAAGTCAGATATAACCAGAGATCCCAGACCTCCTGCATGAGCTCGTGTCCCAAACGAAATGCCATCTCGAGCTCCTACAGTTCCACGGGAGGCTTCCCGTGGCTAAAGCGGAGGAGGAGAGGGGGGCCAGCCTCATCCCACTGCCAGCTGACCCTCAGTTCCTCAAAGACAGTGAGTGAGGCCAGGCCTCAGGCTGTCCCTTCGGGTCACACCCAGTGTGAAAAGGCAGCAGGTACAACACCAGGGCAGACATTCGCCCCCAGGAATGGCTCCCCCAGATCCCAGGCCTCTAGGCCCCGTAGACGCAAGTTTCCCCTGCTGCCACGCAGGCGAGGGGAGCCTCTGATGCTGCCACCTCCCTTACAGCTGGGGTTCCGGGTCACTGCTGAAGACCTGGACCTGGAGAAGGAGGCGGCATTCCAGTGCATCAACAGTGTACTGCGGGGTGAGGCCAAGGCCATCTGGGCCTGCAGACCCTCACGGCCTTCCCACGCTTTGTCTTCACTTGCAACAGGGACTTCTGGTCTCCCTGCTGTTTCTAAAGCACCCAATATGGATGCACAGCAGGAGAGACACAAGTCCCAAGACTCCCAGGGCCCAGTGCGCCCCTAGCATCTGCTGCAGAGGCTCCCTCTACAGCTTCTGTGTCTGGGAAGAAGCACAGACCACCAGGTCCCCTGTTCTCCTTCTCAGATCCCCTTCCTGCCACCTGTTCCCACTCCCAGGACTCAGCCCAGGTCACCTCGCTGATTCCTGCCCCCTCTCCAGCTGCAAGCATGGAGGGCAGCATGAGAAGCCCAAGGCCTGGCACTTCTGGAGCCAGTTCCAGCCCTGCAGCCACACCCACGGGCTTTGGGAGCAGAGAGCCAGCCCCAGCTCTGAGTTCCCTCAGAAGAAAACAGGTAAAGAGAAAGGCCCCGAGCACCACCCATGGCAATGGGGCATGAGGGGGCCTGAACACCAGGGGGCCCCCCAGGCTGAGCACATCCATGGTGACTGCAGGACCTGGCACAGGGAGCAGGTCTGTTGCTCACATCCTGGGGAACCATTTAAGCAGACACCCCCAGTTGCAAGTCGAGGACCCAGTGCCACTGCAAACAAGGCAGGCTGCACATGCAAGTCTGGGCCGGCCTCTGACCCTAGCAACCCCACTTCCCATGTGGGCACAGCAAAGAGGAACCTGGCCTCTAAGGCTCCCTCGTGCACTGTCAGGGGTTCTGCTGGACACACGTCCAAAGGACCTGTCATCCAAAGGACAGCTCATCCTTCTCCACATCGGGCTTTTGAGCCCGTCATAAATTCCTTGCCTAGAGTGAAGTCCAGGAGAGTTTTCTCTAGGTTTCCTTCCAATATTTTTGTAGTTTTGTATCTTAACATTCACATTTAAGTCTTGGATCTATCTCGAGGTGATTTTTGTATATGCTGAGAGATAAGGGTCCGGCTTCATTCTTCTGCATGTGGCTATCCAACCCTCCCAGCACCATTCATTGAAGAGGGTGTCCTTTCCCCAGTGTGTGTTTCTGTCGGCTCTGTCAAAGATCAACTGGCTGTAAATATGTGGCTGTTTTTCTGGGTTCTCTCATCTGTCCCGTTGATCTAAGTGTCTAGTTTTATGTTAGGATTATACTGTTTTGGTAACTACGCACTTGTCAAACATTTTGTAGTTGTAACTTGCAGTGAAATGGGATGCCTCTAGTTTTGCTGTTTTGACTGAGGATGACTTTGGGTCCTTGAGCTCTTTTTTGATTCTTTTTTATGAATTTCAGGACTTTCCAATTCTGTGAGTGGTGACATTGGTATTTTGGTAGGGGTTGTATTGAATCTCTAGACTGCTTGGGGCAGTGTGGTCATTTTAATGCTATGAATTCCTACCATGAGCATGAAATGATTGTCCATTTCTTTCTCTCCTCTTAAACATTTTCTCAGTGTTTTGTAGTTTTCCTTGTAGAAATCTTTCACCTCCTTGGTAAAATTTCTTCTGTGGTATACATTTTTCCATTTTGTTGCTATTGTAAATGGGATTGCCTTCTTAATTCTTTCCCAACCAGACCATTATTGGTGTGTAGAAATGCTGCTGATTGTTGCTGTTGTTGTTGATTCTGTATCCTGCAAATCACTGTATTAATTTATTTATCAAACCTAGGAGTTTTCTGGTGGATGTTTCTAGATCCAAGATCACATCTTCATCAGACAAGGATAATTTGATGTCCTGTTTTCCAGTGTGGATGCCTTTTACTGTTTTCTCTTGCCTGATTGTGTGATGTCGAATAGGAGTGGTGAGAACCGGCATCCTCATCTTGTTCCTGTTTACAGAGGAAATGCTTTCAACTTTTCCCCATTCTGTAGTAGGTTAGCTACGGCTTTGTCGTATGCAGTTTTTATTATTTTCAGGTATGTTGTTTTGTTTGTTTTTGTTTTTTGAGACAGAGTCTCGCTCTTGCCGCCCAGGTTGGAGTGCAATGGTGCGATCTTAGATTATGGCTACCTCCACCTCCTGGGTTCAAGCGATTCTCCTGCCTCAGCCTCCCGAGTAGCTGGGATTACAAGCACCTGCCACCACACCCGGCTAATTTTTGTACTTTTAGTAGAGATGGGGTTTCACCATGTTGGCCAGGCTGGTCTCGATCTCCTGACCTCAGGTGATCCACCTGCCTCAGCCTCCAAAACTGCTGGGATTACAGGCATGAGGCACTGCGCCCAGCCCAGCCATTTTCAGGTATGTTTCTTCTATACCTAGTTGGTTTGCTCCTTTTTTCAAGACATGGTCTCACTCTGTCTTTTGTGGTGGAATACAGTGGCACCATCAGAGCTGGAGCTTTGAACTCCTGGGCTTAAGCCACTTCAGCCTTCTGAGTAGCTTAGACTATGGGTGAATGTCACCAGAGCAGGCTAGTTTTAATTTTTTTGTAGAGATCTATGTTCCTCAGCTCGGCCTTGAACTGTTGACCTCAACTGATCCTCTCAGCTCAGCCTCCCAAAAGCACTGGGTTGACAAGGATGAGCCACCGCCTGGCCCAGAGTCACATTTTAACATCACATCCTCACTGCTGGGCTCAAGTTTTGGCAGTGACTGAAAACCCTCAAGGAGAGTTTCTGGTCAGGCCCTGCCCAGTCTGTGCATAGGAGGGGAATGGAAAAGTGGCCTGTGGATGGTTCTTCTGGACAACTGACCAGACAAGCACTGAGATGCCGTTTCCTGGAATACAGGGCTGTGTGATGTCCAGCCCAGCTGCCAGGTCCGATGTCGGCACCATCTAGTTTGGGAGCTTATGCAGAGGTGGCCTCGGTTGCCCAAAGCAGCTGGTCTCCCTTCCAATCTAGTCCCATTTGACAGATGCAACTGGGCCCCGTCTTCCAGGAAAGCATTTCAGTGTGTGCTGTCTTTGTCCCCGCACTGGCTGGCCTCTCTGTACCGTGAGAACTTGGGTTATGCAAGGCTCTGCCAGTCAGCTGAGCATCACGAAGCAGCTCTCTTCTGTTCCAGTGAGGCCGACCAGGCTCCAACACCCCTGCCCCGGGTCTGACTGTTCTCCCCTCACCCGGAAGTGACCCCCAACCTGATCCTGCTCCCTGTCTTCTGGCAGCTGCTCTGGGGAAGGGCATTTTGGCCTCAAGGGCTTAGTGTGTCATTTTCTGTTTTCTGTTTATCTTTCCAGAGCTGTTTGGGACAGCCCATGTGTCAGTCCATGTACTGCTTTGGAAGGCAATCGGGGCTTTCTTTCAGGGGTGGGTATAAAAGTTCTTGTGGCTGGGCGCAGTGGCTCACCCCTGTAATCTCAGCACTTTGAGAGGCTGAGGCAGGCAGATCACAAGATCAGGAGATGGAGACTATCCTGGCTAACAAGGTGAAACCCCGTCTCTACTAAAAATACAAAAAAATTAGCCAGGCATGGTGGTGGGCACCTGTAGTCTCAGCTACTCCAGAGGCTGAGGCAGGAGAATGGCGTGAACCCAGAGGCGGAGCTTGCAGTGAGCCGAGATCGCAACACTGAGCTACAGCTTGGGTGACAGAGTGAGACTCCATCTCAAAAAAAAAAAAAAAAAAAAAAAAGGAAGAAAAAAGTTCTTGTGACATTTGTGTATGAAATCAGCCTTTGCTACATGGATAGGACCAGCACGCTTCCGCGGCACGACTCTGCAATCTTACAACATTTTTTTTTTTATTTTGTATTTTATTTATTTATTCCTTTTGAGACAGAGTCTCACTCTGTTGCCCAGGCTGAAGTGCAGTGGCAAGATCTTGGCTCACTGCAACCTCCAGCTCTTGGGTTCAAGTAATTCTCCTATCTCAGCCTCCTGAGTAGCTGGGACTACAGGCACACATCACAACTCCTGGCTAATTTTTGTATTTTTGGTAGAGATCGGGTTTTGCCATATTGGTGAGGGTAGTCTCGAACTCCTGACCTCAGGTGATGGACCTGTCTTAGCCTCCCAAAGTGCTAGGATTACAGGTGTACATTTATTTATTTATTTGTGACAGAATATTGCTCTGTATTAATCTATTTATTTGAGATGAAGTCTTGCTCCATCGCCCAGGCTAGAGTGCAGTGGTGCAATCTCGGCTCACTGCAACCTCTGCCTTCCAGATTCCAGCAATTCTCCTGCCTGTGTTCTAGGTAGCTGGGACTACAGGTGCCTGCCACCATGCCTCGCTAATTTTTGTATTTTTAGTATAGATGATGTTTCACTGTCTTGGCTAGACTGGTCTCGGACTCCTGACCTCATGAACCACCTGCCTTGGCCTCCCAGAGTGTTGGGACTACAGGCCTAAGGCACCGTGCCTCAGCCACATTTATTTATTTAATTTTTTAGAGACAGGGTCTTGCTCTGTTGCCTAGGCTGGAGTGCAGTGGCGCCATCTCAGCTTACTGCAGCCTCCGCCTCCAAGGTTGAAGTGATTCTCATGCCCCAGCCTCCTGAGTAATTGGGAATACAGCTATGCACCACCACGCAGGGATAATTTTTTCTGTTTTTTTGTAGAGACACGGTTTCACCATATTGGCCAGGCTCGTCTCAAACTCCTGACCTTAGGTGATCTGCCTGCTTCGTCCTCTCAAAATACTGGGATTACAGGAGTAAGCCACCATGCCTGGCCTCTCACTACATTTAAATGATGCAGTGACTTATGTCTGTAATCCTAGCACTTCGGGAGGCCAAGGCAGGTGGATCACCTGAGGTCAGGAGTTCGACATGAGCCTGGCCAATATGGGGAAATCCCATCTCTAGTAATAAACTAGCTCTGTGGCTGAGCTGGGTACGTTGCCTCACACCTGTAATCCCAACCCTTTGAGAGGCCAAGGCGGGAGGATTGCTTGAGGCTGGGAATTTTGAGAATAGCCTGGACAACATAGCCAGACCCCATGTCTACAAAATAATAATGATAAAAAAAAAACAGGTGCAATGGCACACAGCTCTAGTCCAAGCTACTTGGCAGGCTGAGGCAGGAGGGTCCCTTGAGTCCTGGGATTGGAGGCTGCATTGAGCTATGATGGCACCACTGCACTCCAGCTTCGGTGACAAAATGAGGCGCTGTCTCTAAAAGAAAAACAAAATTGGCCTGTGAGTGTGGGTTTGATTTCCAAACAGGACCCAGAAGGCAGGGGACAGAGAGTGTGGTCACCCTTAGGTGCTGAACACTCAGAAACGGGCCAGCGGCAGCCCTCGCCTCGCCTGCAGACACCAGATTGGGCAGAACAGCACGTGGCACTCACAGCTCTTGCAGCGAGGGCAGAACCCAGTGTGGACCCTTCTGCCTGTGGGAGGGGCTGCTGAGGCCTGTGGAGAGGCCAGGCTGGAGGCTCGTCCCCTTGTCCAGCCCTTGGTGTGGTCTCTGCCAGGTCCCCAGCCCACCAGTGCAGGGCGCCCCTGAGCCTGCTGCTGCCATGGGCCTGTCTCTACCCAGGACGTCCCCACACCCTCGCAGTGTCAGGGAAATGGTCATGGTGGCGGTGACACTCCCCAGGCAGGACTGTTGAGAGAAGCTGAGAAGGGTCACACTGCAGGCAGGGGCCCGTGTGACAAGCCCCTCTCACCCCGAGAGAGCTGACCAGGCAGCTCATGAGCAGAGCCACGTCCCCGAAGTTCGAGAAAGATTCTGGCTGGGCTCAGCCACCTCACTGGCCCCGGGCAGCCTTTGTCGTGTGAACCTTGCTCTCCTGGGGAGGCTGAGGCTGACGGCTGATGTGGGCATTGCCGAGGGTAACCTGTGGCCCAGTGGATGTGGCCGGGTCTACTCAACCTGCACTCACCCAAGTAGGACCCAGGCTGCACGCCCATCTCCAGCCCAGGGCAGCTCCCCTGTAAGCTGGGCGAACTACTGAGGCCAAGGCGGGAGGCGGCTGACAACACCCACGGCCCATGCGGAGGTGGTGGAAAGGCTGGACTCAGCAGCAACACCAAGCAGAAACCACCCGAGACTGAGGGGCTTGTGCCAGAGCAGTGGCCACAGGTAAGAACCCGGGACCAGGCTGTGTGTGGTGGGAGTCCTCCCAGTCCCAGGGCTCAGCACAGCAAATACAGACCAGCTGCGTCATCCTGGCAGCCATCTGTCCCTGTCCCACCTGCAGAGTCAGAACAGCCTCTCCCCAGTGGGGATCGTCTCTCCCTGCCCCAACCAGACTGCCCCCACTCCGTGGAGTTATGGCTGCGGCTCCAGCGTCCTAACGCTGCCCAGCTGGCACTGCCTGTGCTCAACCACACCCCCCAGGCTGGCCTTCCCTGCAGCCTGGGCTTAGCCACCTTGGCCTGATTGAGCACTGAGGCCTCCTGGGCACCCAGCCCCATCATGCACCTGCTGCTTCCAGCCCCACCCCACCGGCTCAGGGGTTCTTCCCAGCGGCGCTGATCATGAAATCAACATGCACGCAAGTCGTCTCAGGGGACTTTTTAATGAAAGTGTCCGCAGTTCTTTCCCCCACGGTGGTGCATAGGTGGCTGAGCTCAGATTGCAGCTGCTAAGACACTAGCCACTTACTGAGAGAAAGCCAGGCTGCTTCAAACCCAGGGCCTGAAGCAAAAAAGCATCACTTCTGGTCAGGGAGTCTTGCAAGCCATGCCTTGTGGGAGGTCACACTGGCATCTAGGCCTTTGCCTGCATTGCAGAAGGAGAGCCGGGTCCCCTCCTGGAGAACGCTGCGTTCCCCAGCCCCTCACCAGCTTTGCCACCACACAGGCTTTCGAGGCAGGAGGCCCGTGAGACACAGCTCTAGACCCAAAGCAACCATCAGCTCTGGGGCCCTGTGGGAGAGGAGCACTTTTAGAACATGGAAAAGTGTGGTCATCCCATCATTAGACAGCACACATCCTACATAAATAAAGTCATATGGGGAAGGAGGTTGGGGAGGGAACAAAAAATTGGCACAGACATTGATAGATTGGCTTCCAGTCTCAAGGCGACAGATGCACATCATGAGACCAGAGGAGACAGAGACAAAGGCTGGATTTGGCTTTTCTAAGCAACATGTGTTCCTGCGCAGGGCTGGACGCTCGCTGAGACAGAGATGGAAGCCAGGACAGGGGAGCCCACAGGGCCCAGATAGGTACAGAGGGCAGAGGTTCCTGTTCTGTCCTCACCACCCACGAGAGGGACACTGCTTGTAAACGGTGGCCGTGCTCACCTAGCAAGAAAAAAGCAAAACAAAATCCATACCACACACAGATGCAAACAGAAAGCTGTCCAGAAGCAGAGAGAAGTGTCAGGTGCACAGCCCTGCTGTCAGTCTCCCTGATGAGCTGTGGGCTCAGCAGGAGCTGCCCATTGACACACAGGGGAAACCCACTGCTTCCACCTTGGGAGCGGTCGCCAGACAGAGCCACACTGGGGGCTGGTGTCATCCAGGGACCCCACACACTCTCTTGAATTCGATCCTGCTTCCCTCTGGGCAGCTGCGTCCTTTCCTCCTGCAGGACCGTCTGGAAACTCGGCTCTGCTCTCCCTTCTCTCCTCTCTCTGCCCCAAAGCCCTCTTTCTAAAAAAGTGATGCAGTGTTCATGGGGTTATTTCTTGAAAATACTTGGCGGCCTCCACGCTTCCGTTTTCTTTGAGCCAGGTGGTCAGGAGGGTTTACAAAGAATGCCTGGGCTCCCCCGCAGGTGCTGGCAGAGGGGGTAGTGATTGGTCCTGTGCCTCCACCTGCTCTGGGAGGGAATCTTCCATCTCTAGGACTGGCCCCTTCCTAACCCTCCACGTATCCTGTTCTCCAGACTTCAGAACCCCACTCCTAAGAGCAGTGGGGCCAGGCGCTTAGAGGAAGAGCAAATGCTGCCAGGACACGGATTATCCACAGAATACATTCTAGCATCGTATTAGGTATCTGAATCTGTTAGGAAAAAAAATTAGAAACTACGTATAAAACTTAAAAATATTCAAGTATCAAAAGGTTATTTAGGATTAAACTTTTAAAACAAGTCATCAGCAAGCTGCTACCACCAAGTGGAGACTTTTACAAAAGTTGAGTGAGTCTGCTGAGCTGAGAGGACAGAAATGAAGTCACCTGTGCTGGGGCAGGGGCAGGGACACCTGGGGCAGGGAGTGTGTGGGCAGAGAGAAACCAGAGAAGTCCAGGTCTGTGGAATCCGAACAGGAGAGCGTGCGCCGGAAGGGCGGTCAGGATCCGGGCACAAGGTCGCTGTTCCTGGAGAACGAACCCTAAAGTGCATAGCCTGAGACTCCCTCCCTGGGGGTCCTGTCCCCCAACATTTGACAGGCCTCCTGGAGCTGCCTTCCAAGGAGGACAAACATGGCAACAAAAGACCCATTTCTGCACAACAATCCTTCTGGAAAGAAAAGAAAAAGCCAAGAATGGAGTCAAAACGCTACCCAGTGCTGACTAAGCCTCTCAAACCCTGTTCTAAATGGAGTGTGGTTTCTAAGTCAGGGAAATGGAAGAGGCCCTACCCACACAGGGACAGGGCCATGGCCCCACAGGCTGAAGCAGCAGCGTTTATTCAAGATACAACAGTGAGGGAATCTGGTCACATTCCCTTCTCCCCACAGAGAGTGCATCTTGACAAGTGATCCAGTAGAAACCTTTTAAACTCTATAAGTTAAGTTCATAAAAACCACTGTTTTCACCCTGTCTCCCAGGGCCAGGCCTGGACTCTCAGATGCACTGGCTTGGGGCGCCCTCGGGTGGCCACAGGGAAAAAAACCACAGTCTGAGGCCAGTCTGGGGCTTCCAGACCTAGGCGGGATTTGCCCAGTCCACCTGTCCTTTGCCTTTGGGTCGCTGTTTCTTGGCAGATGGCCCGACACTTGGTGGCCCAAGGACACCTCAGGAAGGTTCCCACTCTACGGATGGCCTGATTAGCCAGAGGTTTCCAGGCCGTCTGTTCGCCTCCTGGAGATGGACTGGGGCTCTTAGACTTCGGTGGAGAACAGGATGCTCTGTCTCTTGCTGTCCGGGGCAGGGATGGCCTCCAGCTGCAGGAAGTACAGCAGCACCTGGACCTGCCCGGGCAGAGTGGGGAAGAGGAGAGCGGCTCAGAGGGGGGCTCACAGCAGCTGGTGGGGAGGTCTTTGGGGCGTAAGCCTCCAAGTCCACCTCAGGTGCTGGAAACCCCTGCTGGTGTCATGAACCCCTTACAGTGAGACGGGGGTGGGGTGGGGTCCTGACAAGGCATGACTTGGTAGGGGGGTGTTTATTTTAGAGATGCACAGGGCCTTGCTCTATCCCCCAGGCTGGAGTGCAGTGGCTCCATCATGGATCTCTGCAGCCTCTAACTCCTGGGCTCAAGCGATCCTCCTGTGTCAGCCTCCTAGGTAGCTAGGACTACAGGTGTGTGCCACAATGCCTGGCTAATTTTTCTTTTAATTTTTTCTAGAAATGGGGTTTGCTATATTGCCCAGACTGTTCTCAAACACTTGGGATCAGTTATCCTGCCTCAGGCTCCTAAAGTGCTGGGATTACAGGCATGAGCCACCACACCCGAACACTTGAGGTGGTTTTAAGCCCCCAGCAAGGTGCACCAGCAGGACCAGGAGGTGGCCTGGGCCCCCCGCATCACTCCCATCCATGCAGACCTAGGCAAGTCCCTCTCTCTGAATCTCGGCCACACCACATACAATGCAAGTAGGAAGATGGGCAGGACTGGGGGGTGGGACAGGCAGAGGCCACCTCTGTCAGGCTGGGGTGGCATGGGCTGGAACCTGTTCTTCCCATACCTGGGACATGACCTCCAAGGACCAGCTGTCGGTCATGGTGATGGGCTGGCTGGGGTTGGCAGGGAGCTTGCTCTCCTTCTCGGAGGGCCGGAGCAGTGTGGGGCCAAAGACCGTGGCGAGGTTGTGCAGGGACATCTTATTGACTGCCTCCTTCTCTGCCACCCTGTAGAGGACCAAAGCAGAGGTGCTGTTTCACCACCACCACTAGCAGAGAGGCGGAGGGGCTGTGCCACGCTGGAGTCCTCAGGAAGGGAGTGACCTCGACCCTGGCTGTGCTGCAAGCTGACTCCAGCCCTGGTACTGCTGGGTCTCGGCAGCCCAGGACAAAGGGCCAGCTCCGGGCTGGTGGGGAGGTCTCTTCCTTGATGTCACTGGGAGGGAAGAGGGGGGTCCAAGTACACTGCTGGCCATGGCCAAAGCTCTGAGCTCTTTAAGGCCACAGTCCAAAGCGAGGAGGGTGGCAAAGATGAGAGGCTGGGGCAGGGGTGGCAGTGGCACTAGTCCCCAAAGGCAGTGAGTGACTGCAGTCAGGGGAAAAGGTCCTCGGTGCTGGAGGTCCGGTGGGAGCAGAGGGGCACCCCATGGCCTGGGGACCTGCAGCCACGGGCAGTCACAGGAGAGCTGGGCTACCTTTTCAGGTGGTCCAGAAGGAAAAGGAAGGTGAGCAGGTTGGCCTCCGGCAGGGACAGCAGCAGGTTGAGCATGCAGCTCTCCTTTGCAACCGGGTCTGAAAGAGCTGGAGAAGGCGGTGGGTTACTCCGCAGGGTCACAATGAGACAGACCTCTCCTGAGGTGGTTACGTGGAGTGCCTGGGTCTTGTGTCCCTGCACAGCCCAGGCTCTTCATCATCCTCAGTCCCACAGCTCTGGCCCCCAGTGAGGAACCTGCGAGGGGCGCTGGTGTGCGGTATGAGCCACCTGAACACCTTTTCTCTACCTCACAGGGGTCAGCAGCACCCAGCAAACGGCAGCAGGAGGAGCCGTGAAAGCCGCTCATGGGCAGAGCTGCCCTTGGGCATCTCCCGCCACCACCCCCTCCCCAGGGGAGCCCAACGCAGGGGAGGCTTGGCGTGGAATGAAACGGGAGTGAGGGACACAAGGAGGTGGAAAGTGGGAAGTGGGAGGTGGGAGGTGGGAAGTGGGAGGTGGGAAGTGGGAGGGCCCCAGCCCCACCAAGTACGCAGAGACCCCCTCATTGTCCTGGACACCACAGGGCCACCTGCAGCCTGGGTGTGCATGGGCCCCGCGGGCAGAGCTGCCCTAAGGGTGACGTGGAGGTTACAGGTGCTGCACGTGCCAGCGCCCACTCTAGCCATCAGCCTGCAGGTTGACTAAGGGTCAGGCCAGGTTTGAACCCATGCTTGACTGGGCCAGGACCCGTGGCCAGAGCACCTGGGCGCTCCTTCAGTCCTGGTCTGCAGGAAGGAGGACAGCAGACTTTAGGACCCCACAGCACGGCAGTGCTGACCATTTCACCCTCTTGGTCCCCTTGAGGAATAGGGACGGGGAGCCCTCTGGGGATGGGCGAGGTCTTCCAGGACAGGCTTGATTTTGGTCCTGTTTTCTGAGGTTGGGTTAAAACACCGACCATGGCAGAGGGGGCACAGCTCTGGTTCCCACACATCACTTTTCACAGCCTCCAAGGGCAGCAGTGCACGTGGAGGAGACGTCTCCCATGAGGCCAAGGCCTCCAGTGCTCACCGATGCCCTCGGCGAAGTTGGGGTAGAACTCGTCGGTGAAGAGGGGCTCGGGCAGCTCACGGAAGTACAGCTTCAGCGTCCCTGCGATGGCGTTCACGTCCATCTCGCTCATCATCACCGACACGTCCTTGTTATCTGGAAAGAGCATGGAAATGCAGCGGCCTCCTTCAGGATCCCAAGTGAGTCTCCCACCATCCCTGCCTTGGCTAAAGCACCGTCCCTGCCACGCTGACCACTGTGCGGGTCCCTCCCCGGCTTTAAGCAGCTCATCTGACCCCTCCCAAGAGCTGTGCGTAGTTCTGTGTCTGCAGAGTTGATGGGGGTGCATGGGCATTCCCATTCCTCTCCCCTGCTTGGCCCGATGTGATGGCCAGGAGGAGGCCAGCATGGCAGGACACGGTGCCTGCGTGGGAATCGGGTGACTCTGCCCTGTACATAGCAACCACCCCTGCACCAGTGTCTTCTGATGGCAGGAAGGCTGTGGGAGAATCTGATTGGTTTCAGTGTTTGAACCGGTGTCTTCCTTTGGACCCAATTGGTCACTGGTGCTTACGTCCTCACCACAGGCCAGGTCTATTCTGGGCCCCCAGAGGGAGCTGAAACTACCACAGGCCCTCCCAGGGGTGCTGGGCATTCTAGGGGTCCTGGTCAGGGTCAGTGGTGTGTGCCCCAAAGAAGGGTCTGCAGGCACAAAATCCTGTTGCTTTGAAGATGCTGGGAAGGACCCTCTGGGGTCTCGATGCCCTCCCCTGGCATTTGTGGCAGTTCCAGGTCCTTCATAGCCTGTGAGGGTTGGTGAGATAGAGGCGGAGATGACACAGCCCTGGCCTGAGTTGGGTCCCATCGGTGCCCTCTGTCTGCCGCATCCTCACACAGGGCAGTGGACAGACTGTACTGAGTCCTGGGTGTCCACCCCCAAGGCAGGAAGGCCAAGGCCCTGCAGAAGCCCTGGTTCACCCCAGCAAGCGGCATGTGTAGCAAAGATGGTTTGAATACTGGCTTCTGTAGAAGCTTTTTCTACAACTCTTGTTTTCTCTTTTTTAAAAATAATAAAACAGTAAATGAAAAAAAGACACAGCGAAGGATATGACATGCCCAGGCCATGGAGTGCTCTGAGATCTCATCGCCAACACCACCGCCCACACCTCCATCCCGTCCTGCGCAGGCCGACACTCACTGACGTCGAAGGCTGCCTTCAGTGCCTGGATGTCCGTGGCCACTCCGGACACGCGGTAGATGCCCACCTCCTCCATGCCTCGGCGCTCGATCTCCTCCACGCACTGGCGTACGATGTAGGGCACCTTGGACCTCTCTCTCCTATGGAAGGAGGAAATGTTCTCAATGTCCTGACAGCCCTGCTTGGGCCACAACACAGGAAACCTGTCCCCTATCTATACACATGGAGGTGGAGTGAGGACGGTGACGAAGATGCCCAGGTCTGGGACTGCACACACAGCCTTCTGCATGTCTGCCCTCCCTCTGCAAGCCCTGTCCTCATTGCATGTACTGTCTCAGGACCTTTCTAAGAGGCTGAAGCAGCCAGACCCTCTGCAAATCACACATGATCTTTGTGGGAAGGTCAGGAGTCCTAAGTAAAGTCAGCACAGAAAGGGCATCTGACAGATTCCAGGCCTGGGGTTAGCAGCCTGTGCCCCCAGCTGGGGGATCAGACCCGGTGTTGGTCCTGCCACCCGCGTGCTGTGTGAGAGGAGAATCCCTGACCCCTGCCCTGGGCCTGGACCTTAACACATCTGACGAATGAAGGGTTGCCTCAGCACCAGCAGCTCCTGTGCTGCTAAGTGCTTTTCTCCTCTGAATCTTAGCGATGAACAATTCCAATACCGCCACACAGGACACTAGAGTAAGAATACTTCAAAGTGAGCGCCGTGCTGAGGCCTTTAGTTCTGTTTTGCAACTGGATTTGGGAGCACATCAAAGCTGCTTCTCAAGCCACCCTCATTAGCAGTGGTTATTTGGGGGAGCTGCTGCTGGAGTCCTCGCTGCTCATGCCCAGAGCCCTCCCAGAGTGCTACGCAAGTGGCCGCCGTGCAGTTGGGGGTGGGGAGTGGTGTTTAGACACAGAAAGGAGTCCAGGGTGTGACTGATGGAGGCCCCGGCCTACATGACCAGCAAGTTCAGGGGCCCAGCCGGATTCCATCCTGGGGAAGCAAATGAATTCTCAGAGGAAGTGGTCTGTGTCTGCAAGAACTGCTCTCAAACCCAACAGGCTTCTCTTGGCAACTGACTCGTGACAAAGGGGCAGGGGTTATGGCCATTCAACAGGAACCTGGGACTGTGACAAATTCCAAGCGAGGACAGAAAACCTTGCACTCAGGCAGTTCCTGGAGCCAGCCCTACTGCTTCCAAGCAAGGCGGCAAGGACATTCCTGAGCTGGTTTTGAGTAAACACAGAAGGTAGCTGAACACACCAAGTGTTCCCTGGGGCCTGACCTCACCACGCAGCGGCCACACAGAGAGAGGAGAGACCCACACATGCTCTTCTCTGCAGAAACAGCTGAAGGGACAGGCACCCTCAGTGCATGAGCCCAAGCCCCTCCCCACTCACTTGGTGACCACAGCAATCTTGACTCCGAAGACCCCTGTCTGTTTTCGGGACGGCATCCTCTTCAAGCTGAACTCCCTGCTGTTGAACTTGATCGAGAGCTTTACTTCAATCTATAGAGGGGAGAAAGGGCACAGTCCTCTGATCTGTCTGGTCCTCAAAGCCCAAGGTTCCAAGGGCCCCTGGGAGTCTCATCAAATATTTCCACCCCCAAGGCATGCAGCGGTCTCAGCATGAGGTAGGGCTGCCCCTCAGGGAATCCCCTAGTCTACTTCAGCAACAGCCGGGATTGTTGAAGATGGTGTAAAGGACTGGCTTCTGCAGAACCACCTCCTAAAATCCCCGCTGCTTCTCTTGCTTGCTTGCTTTTTTTAGATATAGGATCTTGCTATGTTGCCCAAGCTGTACTCGAACCCCTGGGTTCCAGTAATTCTCCTGCCTCAGACTCCAGAGTAGCTGAGACTATAGGTGCACTGTGCCCAGCTCTCTCTTTCTTAGTAACAATTAAAAATTAAGTGAGAAAGACTAACAATAATATAAGAAAAAGCCAATAATCGCAAATATTAACGTTTTACCATATATGCCCAGGCCTTTTTGGGTGTGTCATTGCTTTTAAGGTGTAAACCTTTCTGGGGTACCTAAAGACAAATCGGGGGTCTCCATTTCTACAGGCAGCCCCCAGGTCCCCGAGTGGAGGCCCCACCTGTCCTGGTGGTGCCATGAGACCTTTGTTTGAGGAGGGATGCTCAGGACCTGGCTGGCAACTGCATCCCAGTCAGTGAATGACGATTCCCGGGCACGGTGATTCTGCTCTTCGGGGAACCTCCCTCCTCCAACCAGGCTCCGTGTCAGATGCTGGCTCAGGCTCAGCCACCTCTGACCGATTTGAAATGAATAGAGGCCACCCTACCCTTCTGGGGAAAGTGGGTGCCAGAAGAGTCCCACGGACACGTACCCCATTCATGGCGATGACGGTGCGCTGCCAGTCTCTGTCCTGCAGGGCCTGTGGGTCCAGCTGAAAGCAAGGAGTCATGATTGGCAGAGGCCCTGGGGTCTGTTCAGAGGCTGCACGGGGCAGCAGCCCACACCCGCCACTTCTCCAGTCCTTAGTCAGAGGCAGAGCCTGACTGTGGCCAGCATCTCCACCCAGAGGCCAAAAGAGGTAGAATAAGGAGGGGCCTGCCAGACACCCCTGGAACCCAGGGCCCCACTGCTCCCAGAGCCCTGCTGCCTGGGGCTCCCACTCCCTCCTCCCTCTGCCCCTCCCAGTTGGGAGCTGATGCGCAGGCTGGCAGACTCTCTCCACCCGGCTCCCATCACCACGGGTGCTATGTGGAGCTCAGTGAAGGGCGAGCTGTCCAGCAGCAACTTCAGTAACAACTCCTGGGGGCCTGGTATCCACTGCTGCTGTCTGGGGAACTGTGGACGCTGTTCTCCCCCTGCATGAACAGCTTGTGGCAGGAGGAGCCCGCAGGCCACACCACTCCCGTGGTTCAGAATCAGGCCCAGGAGGACCCAGAGCCAAGCCCTAAATCGAGCGGCTGGTGAGGCGGCCGGGAGGAAGCCCCTCTGTGACCTCTCTAACTTCTACCCCCACCCAGCCCTGTCCAGGCAGCTAGCCTGCAGGAACTTGTGCTTAATGTCACCTGAACACAGTCTGTGCTGGTACGAAACACCCTGTCATGACCAAGCCACACGTCCCCCGTCCGTGAAGGCTCTGTCTCCCGTTTTATGGGGAGCACCAGCTCTGTGTCAGCAGTTCCTGGGTACACAGAGACCACTGGCTGGGCTGGGTGAATAAGCAGTACCATCGTGTTAAAAATACACCTTCCTGGACTCCACCTGTAGAAAACTGGACTCATAATCTGGGTGGGACCTGGGATTTGCATAACTAGAAACCCCAGGTAGTTCTGGAGTGAAGCCAGGTTATGGAGCCACTGTCTGACTCCAGACAAGGCCACTGCATCTGGCCTTGTGTTTCCACCCCTTGATGCAGGTGATGGTTCATTTCAGCCACAAGGCAAGCTGCCTAAGAGCAGGGACCACACCTCATGATGTCTGCACACATTCACGTGCGTGCACACATACACACATACGACGGTGCTGAGCACAGCACCAGGCCTAGAGAGGAGCTGAGGACAGGCGGCATGTTCACTGCAAGGGACCCTAGAGACCACAGCCACCTGGGCCTTCTGCAGGTGAAGTGGCTAGAAAATAAGAAGTTCTGGAGCAGGTCAAGGAGCCCAACCAGCTGCCCCTACTTCACAGATGTGTGCACCTGGGCCTCCCTCCCTGCACCTGCTCAGCACAAAGGCTCACCACAGGCACACCTGGGGCGTGACCCCTCCTCACCTCCCCTTCTAGGTCCTACCAGTTAACGTTTCCCAGGGATCTGAAATGTACAGCCAGAGTGGCACAGAGAAGCAAAGGGTGGCAGGACGTCTCCCACCAGGGGCTATGTGGCCACAGGCTCTCATTCTGCTTCTGGCCCTGAAGGTTTTCAGAGGCCACACTCCAGGCCTCAGGGACCCCACCCTGAGAAGCAGCAGCTGTGAGCAGGGACCGGTCAGTCAGAAGCCACACACAAAAAGGAATCTCTCAAGTGGCACTTCCCCCAGAGTGAACCCTAAGCAGAGGCAGGAGAGGATAACATGAGGGATGGGGACAGAGTGCGCTTTCTCTGGAAAGGGAGACTTTAATACCCCTGCTGGGAGCTTTAAAAAATTGAAACCCTGCCTGTAATATCAGCACTTTCAAAGGCCAAGGCAGGAGGAGCACTTGGGCCCATGAGTTTAAGACCAACCTGGGCAATATAGTGAAACCCTGTCTCTATAAAAAAATTTTCAAAAACATTAGCCAAGCATGGTGGCACGTGCCCGTAGTCCCAGCTACTCAGGAGGCTGAGGTGGGAGCATCACTTGAGGCTAGAAGGTGGAGGCTGCTGTGAGCCAAGATCATGCCATTGCACTCCAGCCTGGGCAACAGAGCAAGACCCTGGCTGTACTAACCAACCAAGTAACTGGAAACACAGAAACATGTTAAGCAGGAGACATTCTTCCCTTTCCTTCAAAAAACAGCCATCACTGGGCCCCTCTCCCCTTAAAAACCCAGAACAGGCAGAAGCAGCTAACAAGCAACCCAGAGTCCAGGTAAACAGAGACAGAGAAGCTGTCCACACATCAGGCGGCTGCCCCTCAAAGCCCCCCTGGAACCACGGCCCACACGTCAGCCCACCTTGCCCTTGCACACCAGGTTTCGGATGTGGGTCCACAGGGCAGTGCCGCGAGCACACCGGTACTTTTCAGCAGAAGCTGCCTGGCTCCGGCCCGCCCGGCCGGGATGGAAGTACGGAAGGAGGCCCTGCATTGCGGCCGGGGCAGGTGTCGACTCTCGCATGCTTGACCTTGCTGCTCTGGGAAGCTGGTGGGGCTAAACGAGAGCTTCCAGCCTCCACGGCCTTTTGACCAGGCTTTGAGGGAAACCCCGCCCCACAGTCCGGCGGGCCAAGGTCAAAGCTTCCCATCACCCCGGGTTCCACTTTTTTGTCTGTGTGTGGGAAGAACATCCTCCCACCCCAGCCTATCGGTTACGGGAATTTCCAACGTGTCTCCATCTTTAAAGCCCAGAAAAGCTGAGCTTCCTTGTTAAGTGGCTAGTTTCCTGTTGCCCAAGTTTGGAGACTGAGTAAAGTATGACTGCTCAGCCTGCCTTGTGCTGGAAGCGCTCTAGACTGTCCAGAATCTGTACCACTCCCAGCACGTAACCCCAATAATCACATGCAGTGCCCCTGATGGACCCAGGGCGGAGGACACCCTGCTCCGGTCCTGCTCCCCCAGACTAAGCTGGCCGAGCAATGTGCAGCCTGGGCGGGGCTCCAGCCAGCGTCCACTCCCCAGCACTGGTGCTGTCCAGCGCCCACCCCAACCTGGCACTGATGCTGCCAGCTGGGCTCTTTACTGGGTCCCTCTCTGTGACTCCCAGTGACTGAAGACCAGGTTGTTGGCCTCCGGGCACCAGCTCTCACGGAGGTCCTGACTGGCGGCTCCAGTAGGAAAGGCCGTCCCGAGGCTGGCTCTGTTCCAAAGAACTGAGTGTGCTCCGCAGAGCAGAAGTCGTATAAAGAATAGCATGATAATGAGGCCTGTGCCTCGGCTTGGCCAACCCCAAACATTGCTCAAGGCTGGCACGCTCTCTCGTGAAGTTATTTAAAGCACCAGAGAAGTAAACAAGGAAAAGACGGGGGTTTGGAAAAACAGATGACCAAGGGGGAAACAGTAGTTTTCCCTTAAGGGAAAAACTGAGGCACTCCAGATGCTTTCCAGGGTCCCCCTGGGTTGCAAGGTCTTGGTGAGAAATACGCCTGCTGCCTGGACAGGGACCGGACGGGCGGGGGCCTGTCTGCTCACGCGCAGTGGTCTCAGGACGACGACTAGGTCGCTGCTCATCTCCCCCCGAGCTGGGTAAGGCAGGAGCCTTGGAATAATGACTGTGGTCAGCGGGCCTGGTAGATGGTGGCCTGGAGGTCTGCCTAGAAAACTACCATGCACATCCATCCCAGGGAAGTGGTGGGGTGGGGGCTGAGGGAGGCCAAAGCCCAACTGGGGCAGGTGTTGCATGCTGCCCTGAAGCGTCACTGACCACCTTGCATGGTGGCTCTGCTGGGGGCCCAGCACTGCCCTGCTTGCTCTGTAGTCTGTGGCTGGATTGAGTCACCAGTGGGCAGGCAGCGGACATCCTCTTGCCCACCCTCAGCAGGGGCAGGGAGGAGGCTGAGTAAACCATCCAAAGGAGGAAATGCTCATTCACTTAGCTCCTTGTAGACAACAGCTTCCTCCACACCCATCGTCACCAGCCTGGATGGTCCAGCAGGGCATCCCCAGTTGTTCCCGTCTGGGCCCCATGTGTCTGCACTATAACCTACTCCCAGGGGTGGGTCTTTGCTGAGACCACCAGAGAACCTCTGTGTTCACCAGGAGAGAGATCACAGGCCTCCTGCTGAAGTCTATGACCACAATCTGCTCTCCTGAGATCCAGCCCACACCTTTTTTTTTTTAGGATGGAGTCTCACTCTGTTGCCCAGGTTAGAGTGCAGTGGCGAGATCTTGGCTCACTGCAACCTCTGCCTCCTGGCTTCAAACCATTCTCTTGCCTCAGCCTCTGGAGAAGGTGGGATTACAGGCACCTGCCACCATGCCTGGTTAATTTTTGTATTTTTAGTAGAGATGGGGTCTCACCATGTTGGTTAGGCTGGTCTTGAACTCCTGACCTAAAGCAATCCACCCACCTCAGCTTCCTAAAGTGCTGGGATTACAGGCGTGAGCCACTGTGCCTGGCCTCTATCCCACTTTTAACTCTTTGCTGTTCTTCTCTGATCCTAACTAGTCTCTAATATCACTTCAAAAGGAACACCCCCTTCTCCCTTAGGCTAGACTATAACCAGCATTGGTGAGGATGTGGAGAAATGGGCTCTCATACATGGCCAATGGGGATGTAAAATGGTGCAGCCACTCCAGACAATGTAGGGCAGTTCCCCAAACAGTCACCTTGTTGCACAGCCCAGCAATCTCACCAAGTGTCTCCTAAATGAATGAAAACATACGTCCATATAGAGACTGGTACCAAGGACCAGTACCAGTCTGATGATGGCTGCATCAACCGTAACAGCCTAAACTAGAAATGATCCAAGTGTCTGTCAAACAGTAAATGCAGAAACAAAAACATGGTATATGTATGCAACGGAAAATTATTCAGTCATAAAAAGGAATGAAACAATGCTACCACATGAACAAGTCTCAAAAACATAATGGTAAGTGGAGGAAATCAGTCAAAAAAGTCGGCTCTAGTATGATTCCATGTTTATGAAATGTGAAGAAATGGGCAAATCTCTAAAGACAAAGGCAGATCAGCTTGGGTCTGGGAGTGGCTATAACTGGGAACAGGGGCTGGGCACGGTGGCTCACACCTGTAATCTCAGCTGTCTGGGGGGCCGAGGCAGGAGGATCACTTGAGCCTAGGAATTTGAGACCAGCTTGGGCAGCACAGCAAGACCCTGTCTCAAAAAAAAAAAAAAAAAAAAAAATTTAGCCTTGCATGGTGGCGCATGCCTGTGGTCCCAGTTACCTGAAAGGCTAAATACTTGAGCCTGGGGCATCAAGGCTGTGCTGAGTGCGGCTGCACCACTGCACTCCAACCTGGGCAACAGGGCAAGACCCTGTCAAAAAAAAAAAAAAAAAGGAACAGGGAAATTGTTTGGGGTGATAGAAATATTCTAAAACTGGATTGTTGGTAAAAGTTGTAGAGCTCTGTAAATTTACTGCAAAATCATTCAGTTATAAAAATGGATGCATTTTTGGAGCATCCATGGAAGCACCGCCTCCCGGGTTCACGCCATTCTCCTGCCTCAGCCTCCCAAAGATTACAGGTGCCTGCCACCACACCCAGCTAATTTACTTTATTTTATTTTTTAATAGAGACGGGGTTTCACCATGTTAGCCAGAATGGTCTCGATCTCCTGACCTCATGATCCGCCTGCCTCGGCCTCCCAAAGTGCTGGGATTACAGGCGTGAGCCACCGTGCCCGGCCTACTTTCAAGTATTTTTAAGTGTGCAGTTCAGTGGCATTAGGCACATTCACGTTGTGCAACCATCACCACTGTCATCTCCAGAACTTTTTTTTCATCATCTCAAACTGAAACTCTACACCCATTAAACAATAACTCCCGGGGGCAGGTGCAAAAAGAACAACTCCCCATTCCCCCTGCCCCAGCTCCTGGTAACCTCAAATCTACTTTCTGCCTCTATGGATTTGACTACTCTAGCTACCTCACGTAAGTGGAATCATACAGCATTTGTCTTTTGTGTCTGGTTTATTTCACTTAGCAGCATGTCCTCAGGGCTCACCCATGTTGTAGAATGTGTCAGAATGTCCTTCCTCTTGAAGGCTGAGTAATATTCCATTGTATGGATTGACAGACATGCACCAGCAGGTGGACGTCTGGGTTCTTTCCAGTCTGAGGCTGGCATGGTCAGTGCTGCTGTGCACATGGACATATCCACCCGACTTGGTGTCATCTTTGCATTCACAAGCTGTTGCCAGGCACTTCCGTGGGCTCTTGGGGGAACAGGTGCTGCAGAGTGGGCAGTCCAACAGGGAGACTGCCTGAAAATGGGTGGACCTCACTGCATGGTGGGGACTTGAGAGCAGCTGCCAGGGAGGCACCAGGAGGGCCCCAGTCAGACCTGCTGGCTTGTGCCTGGTCAGATGCCCACATAACCTGGGCTGGCAGAGAAGTCTGGGAAACTCCAGCCAGCCAGAGCACCAGCTTCAAATGAAGCAGAGGCTCACTGGCAACAACAAAAATGAACTCTGATGCCCCCACGGGAACGTGAGTTGTGAGCCCAGCAAGACACATAAACAGAGCAGGAGAAATGGGAGAAGACAAAAGTCTATGACTTGATATAATGTTGCCTTCTAAGGAGAATAGACAGGGCTAATTTGATTTAGCAACCTAGAAAATTTGCAAATGAAGAGAAATGCACCTATAATCCTAGCACTTTGTGAGGCCCAGGAGGGTGGATCATTTGAGGTCAGGAGTTCAAGATGCACCTGACCAATACGGTGAAACCCTGTCTCTACTAAAAACACAAAAATATTAGTCAGGCATGGTGGCACATGCCTGTAGTCCCAGCTACTTGTTAGGCCAAGGCAGGAGAATCGCTTGAACCTAGGAGGCAGAGATTACAGTAAGCCAATGTCGCACCACTGCACTCCAGCCTGGGGGACAGAGTGAAACTCTGTCTCAAAAAGACAGAAACAACTGAAGGAAGAAATTCCTAATGGCAGCAAGGCTCCAACTTCCCCAGCTCTGCCGGCTGGTGACTCCCTCTTCCATACCCCATCCGATGAATCTTGGATGGATATTGATGCCTTCACCTTGAAAAATCCCTCCCTGAAGATGCAGACTCAATGTCCCTTGCTCTGTGAAGGCATCTCTGTCCCCTGACCTCACTTCCCAAACAACCGTGCCATCTGAGCCA
Organism: Macaca nemestrina; assembly: GCF_043159975.1. NCBI lineage: Eukaryota > Metazoa > Chordata > Mammalia > Primates > Cercopithecidae > Macaca > Macaca nemestrina. The sequence continues at coordinate 89,870,742 of NC_092139.1, read as the reverse complement.
GCAGTCACTCTGGGCCAAAGTCTGCCCCAGCTCTTGGCACATTTGCCACATCCTTCCTTTCCAGCTTCTCTGATCTAGACCATGAAGGCTGGGGACAGGGGTCTTCTCGTTCTTGGGGAGACCCCCAGGCATGGCACACAGGAAGCCTTCCATGACTAGGGTGGCACAGCAGGTTCCTGGTGTCTGAGGATGGACCAGGATGGTCTCGCTCACTCAAATGGCTCATTCAGGGTCGGAGCTGGCTGGGAAAGGACACCTGGCTTGAGTCCTCTTGCACCTGCCCACACACAAGGGCTTTGATTCGTGCTGTCAGTGGCCCTTTTCTGAACTGTGGGCACCACCACAGCTTTGTCCCTGCTGTACTGTGTATCCCCTTGCCTTTCTGGCTCTGAACAAAGCAGCTCACTCATCCTGATTTCTACAGCTCCCACCCCCCGCCACCCCCACCCTTATGGAGCCTCTATCGTGCAAGAAGGGAGGTGGGGACCTGGCAAGTCATCCAGGACAGGTATTTGAAAAGCAGGAGCCAAAATCTGAGACTCGGGCAAGTGGTTCCTAAACCCAGCTCATCAGCACCATTAAGGGGAGCAAAAAAACCAGACCGCGCCAAGCCCCCCGCCCAGAAGATCCTGACTCCTGCTGCCCACAGACAGGCGCATGAGCAGCTTTGCTGAGAACTCCTTTCCATCCCAGACCCCTGCCCTTGGGGGAGCCCCTGGGGCCTGCCAGGGGCCTCTGCCCTCATGGTTGGATCTGGACACTCCTGGGATGCTGAGGCTTCTCTACCTGCTGCAACTGCCTCACCTCACGGGAGGGTCTCTCTACTCAACTTCTGAGTCAAGGTGCATAATCAGGGTGGGGGCTGTGGGCCCCTGCAGCGGGCGGCAGAGAGCCAAGCGCCTCCCACACAGTACAGTGCAGAAGGCGCCTGGTGTCACTGGGAAAAGCCCAGATTCAAACAGGCTGGGCTCTGGAGTCGTGCACACCCTCTCTCAGGTACCCCTGTGCAGAAAACAGTGTCCACAGGGGAGAAAGAGGCCAGGCTGGTGTCGCAGAATGTCAACGGCATAGTCACCGCCACTCCCCCGACTTCCTTCCTCCTGGGATCCCACAAACAACCCCCCGGCTGGGAGCCTGGAACTCCAGGGACCACAGCAGCCGCCATCTACTTGGCATGAGTCATGAATGCCCTTCACACAGCAATCGGATTCCTTCCTGTCTAGCCATGGTTCCCACCCATCACTCCCACTGACACAGGGACCAGGGGCTGGAGCCGGACAGTGTCTGCTCCATTGCCTCCTCACAAACGACAACAGATAAGGATAAGAACAGCAGCAAACGCTGACCCCCCACCCGTGAGAGCATGCGTCACTCAACCCTCAGGGTCCATGGCCCCCCACCCCCATTTAAAGGCGAGGAGGCTGGGCGCAGTGGCTCACGCCTATAATCCCAGCACTTTGGGAGGCCGAGGCGGGTGGATCACCAGAGATCAGGAGTTTGAGACCAGCCTGGCCAACATGGCGAAACCCCGCCTCTACTAAAAATACAAAAAAATTAGCCAGGCATGGTGGCACATGCCTGTAATTACAGCTACTCAGGAGGCTGCGGCAGGAGAATCGCTTGAACCCAGGAGGTGGAGGTTGCAGCGAGCTGAGATGGTGCCACTGCACTCCAGCCTGGGCAAGAGAAGGAAGAAGGAAGGAGGGAAGGAGGGAAGGAGGGAAGGAGGGAAGGAGGGAGGGAGGGAGGAACCCATTTGAGCGAGTGGGACAGTAACTTGCCCAGGTCACACTGAGTGTGGTGGGGGAGAGACAAAGACTCTCCTTGATGGAACTCATCTGGTCCCTCCAGCTCTTTATTCCAGCTAGATCCCATCCTTGGGCATGTTCTCAAGAATCCAATTTTTGCAACAATCCTGCTAAGTCAGTTTAGCCAGAACCCCCTGCCCTTGCTATCTGATCAGATTCCTCATCCCATGCCATCCCCCAGGGGAGATCGATCACTCTGGCCTGTCTTCAGCAAGAATCCTGTCGGGTCGGTTTCACCAGAAACCCTCTTCCCCCTGATGTTACTTCATCATTTTCCATCCATCAACCCCTACCCTTCTTCTTGGCTGTAAGTCTCCACTCGTCCATGTGAATTCAGCATTGAGCCCATTTCTAAGCTTTCCATTTCTAGTCTTTTCCCCATCACAATAGTTACAAATAAAACCTGCTTTTACCACTTTAACGGCTGTCCAGCTTGGGTTTTTCTTTGACACTGCTCTCCTCTTCCCCAGGACGGAGTGGGGTGCTCAGCCAGCACCCCTAGACTGACAGAAGAGCACAGGTCATGTGCACAAGTACGTCAGTAGCACCGCAGAAAAGAGTTTCAAAAGAGGGCCTGACACAGTAACACAGGAAGAGGCCTATCAGCTCTTTTCTCTCTTTCACTGAGACCCCCAGTTACTTAGCAACAGTACTCAGAGGTCCTGGTTCAAATTCAGCCACTCCCAGGATTCCAGTTGAAGATTTGGATGAGTTGAGTCAATGGTTGGCAGAACTGGAACCTACCTTTACCTGGTTTGATGAGCTGAAAAAAGGAGCCGAGGACCCAGGCTGTGAGTATCCCTGGGCTGAATGGTGAGGCTGTGCCAGATGCAGGCTGGACTGTGGGGGAGGAATGCCCTAGGCTGAGTGGGGGAGACGGAAAACATGGAGAGGGAGAGGGAAGGGGGAGCAATGGGAGCACAACCGGCTTTGTAGTCTGCTCCCTCCACCTCCCTGAATACCCGGGACCCTGATTCTGAGCAGGTTAGAGAAGCATCTCCTGAGTGTCAAATGAGCTCTCTCAAAGATCTGCTGCAAGGACCAAATGAGAAAGCACATGTGGCCAGGCACAGTGCCTCAGGCCTGTAATCCTAGCACTTTGGGAGGCTGAGGCAGGAGAATCGCTTGAACCTGGGAGGTTGCAGAGAGCCGAGATCACACCACAGCACTCCGGTCTGGGCAACAAGAGCAAAACTCCAGTCTTAAAAAATAAAAAAATAAAAAAACCTTAGCTGGGCATGGCAGGGCATGTCTGTAATCCCAACGACTTGGGAGGCTAGGGCAGGATTGCTTGAGCTGAGGAGTTTGAGGTTGCAGTGAGCTATGATCCTGCCATTGCACGCCAGCCTGGGAGACAGAGCTAGATACTGTCTCAAGAAAACAAACAACCACCACCACCAAAGAAAGCACATGTAGAAAAGAGCCTGAGCCGTGACCATCACCCAAACTATGACCATCACTTGACTGATGCTAAAACACTTCGGATCTCAAAGGAGACCAGCACCAAGTACTCCATCAAGAGCTGTGTGGCCTATCTGCATGGTAAAATCTTCCACCATGAGAATCCACACAAAGGCTGGGAGGGTGAACAAGATAGTGCAGTGGGACAGGGACAGGGCAGCTGAGAGCAATTTTTAGTTAATTTATTTTGTTTTAGACAGGCGTCTCACTGTGTTGCCCTGGGTGGTCTTGAATACCTGGGCTCAAGCAATCCTCCTGCCTCAGCCTCCTGAGCAGCTGGATTACAGGCACGTGCTAGAGGAGCCTTTTTGATTTTAAACCTGATCTCGAAGTACAGGGAGCCCCAGGAAGCCCTGAGTCACTGATTTCCCGTGTAAGCTTCCAAGGCAGAAAAACAGCCAGTGGCTGCACCTCCCAAGACGTGGCCAGCAGAAGGGGTGGCAGAAGGGGGTGAAGCCGGCACTTGGTAAAGATTTGTTGATCCGAATGAGAATGTGGAACCCATCAGCAAGATGACAAGTTACTCAGGGAAGGGCCACCCTCTCCCTTCATTCTTCCTGGCGCTTGGTATTTAACCGCAAGAGGATTTTTACTTCCTGCTTAGGGAGGGAGCTGGGGCTTCCTGGGGAGCCCTGTGCTTCCAGGGGCATGTGGAATGCCAGACCCACTCCCTCTAGAGGCCTCTTGTGAAGATGAAAGAGAGAGCTGTAGCCACAACCCACCAATATAATGTACTATAAGGAAAGCGTGACCAGGGCTTCCTCCCAGCTACCCCCGCGGAACTGTGAGGGTGGGAACAGGAGAAACAGGGCATGGGGTGCCTGCTATGATCCTCCAGGAAACACTGGTGGCAGGCTCCCAGGGGCTGGATAAGCTTCTGAAGGACAGAGGGCCCAGGCAGTCTCCTTAAGAACCACGGCCCCCTGCTGGTCCTGTACGGACACATTCTTGGTCCCACCTGGGGGCTTCCAGGCTAGCCTGGGAGGAGACCTGTCTGTGTGCACCCTGTTCAGAGATACAGCTCTACACCCTGGGAACTGGGTCTAGACCACAGATAGCGGATGCCAAACAGGCAGCCTCTGGGACCCCTGTGCTTTTCTAAGAAGACTGGCACAGGATGCGCCAATTTTGGCCCAGGGCACCACCTAACCATTCTGCCTTTGGGTTCTCCTATGGCCAGGCAGGAACTGAGGCCCCAGCTGCAAAATCAAGTTGAATGGAAATTCCTTTGGGAATGAGCCGACACAACAGACACGCAGACAGAGAGCAGAACATCAAGACCCATCAAGACACATGCAGGCACCGACTCAGGTCTCCCACAACGGATGTTTCAGAGTCACAGCTGCCCACCCCACCCCACCCTTGGTGCAAGGCCATCTCAGTGTCCCCAAGGGCTGCATGAAAAAGGACACCATACATCAGGCAGGGGAGGGTAGAGATGGCCGCCTTACTTGGACCTGGCCCTTCCCCATGAGTCTGTCCGTGCTCTCGCCATCCTCCTTGGGGATCTTCGTCTTGTTGTAACACTTTTCGTAGCACAGTATCCTCAGGGTCTGGGAGCCCTCCAGCTCTATCTCAAATTCCTGCAGGCCCGAGGGAGAAGGGAGGAAGTCCAATGTGAACAAACAGGTCAATGTTATAGCTGAAGGGTCCTCTGAACGCAGGCTCTCCCTGTCGCCCTTGCTGGCCCAGGGGGATTGATGCCTGAGACCCTCCTCCCTTAGTCCTGGGACACATGGAAATGTTTCCTGTAAGCATCCCTGGCATAAGACTGTGGCTCAGCCTGGATGCTTCCAGAAGCTCCGACTGCCAGTCAAACCTAATCCAAACTCCTTACACCAGCATCTCAAAGGGTGATCCCCACACCACCTGCCTCACAATCTCCAGGGTGCTTGTTAAAAGATATTTCTACGGGCTGGGCGTGAGGGCTCACACCTGTAATCCCAGCACTTTGCGAGGCCGAGGTGGGCAGATCACTTGAGACCAGGAGTACGAGACTAACCTAGCCAACGTGGCAAAACCCCATCTCTACTAAAAATACAAAAAGTAGTCGGGTGTGGTGGTGCATGCCTGTAATCCCAGCTACTTGGGAGGCTGAGGCACAAGAATTGCTTGAATCAAGGAGGTGGAGGCTGCAGTGAGCCAAGATCATGCCACTGCATTCCAGCCTGGCCAACAGTGTGAGATTCTTCCTCAAAAAACAAACAAACAAACAAAAAAACCCCACAACAACAAAAAGTTATTTCTATGGACTCTGAATGATAATGATCTGTCAACATAGGTTCACTTTTTTGGTGGTGAGACTGTTCCGTAAGATATTATCACGGTGGATACACGTCATTCTACATTTGTCCAAACCCACAACGTGTAACACCAAGAATGAACCCTATCTAATGTCAGCTATGAACTCTGGGTGATAATGATGGGTTAACGCAGGCTCATCAACTGTCACTCACGTCCCACCCTAGGGTGGAATGTCCATAATTGAGGTGGGGGGCAGGGGGTACATGGAACTCTTTGTTCTTTCTGCTCCATTGTACTGCATACCTAAACCCACTCTTTAAAAAATGAATTCTATCTAAAAGGAAACAAAGAGTGATCCTTGGGGTTGACACAGGAGGGACAGGGACTTGGAGGAAAAACTGCTCCCCTAGCTTTCAAGTTGTCTGCGTGGGTGTGGTGTGAACTCTATCCTCCGCCACCCCGATGGTGCCACTGGTGAATGTGCACTTCACGCCAATGTGTGTGCACGTGTGGCTTCTTGCTGGGGAAATGGAGGAGGATGAGGGAAGAAGAAAGCAGCAGGAATTTCTGAACCTGAATGGAGGAGTGGGTGAGTGGGTGTGTGCGCCAGGAACATGTGAGTGTCCCCAAGCCCAGATCTTCATGGACAGTGAGGGTGGTGGAGGTGACCTGCTGCAATCTAACCCTCATGACTTCATGCCTCCCTGGAGCTTCCGTAGATGCCTGGCACCTGAACCTTTTGCACACTGCCTGGCACCCTCTCTTGTTGTCTCTGTTGGGTCGTGGCACTCTTGGTCTCTGCAAAGGCTTCTTCGATGGACCCCATGTGGCTCTTATACCCCCTGTCATCACAGCTGCCACTCAGCCCTTTCTGCAGGGATGTCCAGGTAATTTTTCTGAGCTCCTTGTGCCCTTGTACTATTCAAGCAACATGTCTAAAATGGTCAAAGAGTAGTGGATGCTGAGAAAGGAGACCTCGGTTCCAGCCCCACTGCTCGCTCTACCAGCCTTGTGACCCATGTAGACCAAGCAGCCTGGGAGCTCCTGGCTTCCTCCTTCACAGGAGCGGGGGTGGGAGGCAGCTCTCTGTAGGCCCAGCTGCCTCTACCTGCATCATCAAGAATGAGACCTTCGAGGTCACAACTGCTGTAGAAGCTGGGAAACGGCACCTCTCATGGATCTGGGACTTAGTCAACACGGGCCTCTCTGCAATCATTCCTCCACTCCCGAAGGGGCAGGGCCACATGGCTATGTGACTCACACAGCAGCTCTCCAAGGTGGAGGAAGGCACTGCGACACACAGTACAAGCCCAACACCCCGAGACAAGCAAGCAGGACCCTACAGTCCCTGCCCCAGCCCCACAGCAGAGCCCCAGGCTTCCGGAAGCCACGAGGGTCACGGGAGCTCATTCCAACTTCTGCGGAAAAACACTATGGAAACCTACCAAATAAACATAAGCGCTAACAAAGGCAGACAAAAAGCCCTTTTAAGTCTCTTTCCAAACACTTCTCCAGCAAAATAGGCGGCTTCTTTGTGATGACGGGGGTGGGTAAGGTTTTCAGGAACAGAGATAAAATCTCTTGGACACGTCACCTCCTGGCCCCCCAGCAGATTCCTGGAATTCAGCAGCACTGCCTTCGGGGGAAGCCCTCAGGGAGCCCCTGAAGGTTCAGATTCTCTCCAGTGGGAAACAGCCTGCCCCGGCTGGCAGGCTCGGCCCTTGTAGAATCAGCTCCTCACCTCGTTCCAGTTTGGCTCAGCTGTGTCCCTGTAGACGCGCGTCTTTGCTTTATTCACAAAATACCCAAAGGAATCCACCTCCAGGGTGCAGTACAGATCTGTGGGGAGAAAGGAATATGGAGAAGGTCACAGCTCCTCTCCACATCACCCACATGGTCTGTAAGAGCAGGTGTTATTTGCAGAATCAGAAAAGAAATACAAAAGTTTTTAACTTTCTTTTTAAAAATTCAACACCTAATGGGGGACTGGCATGAACACCAGCACCTCACGCGACGCCCCTGCCTGCTCTGTGGAATCTCCCTGGGGGCAGCTGGGAAACAGGACTTCCCACAACATTCGTTCACTCAGTCAGTCCACAAACCCCAGCTAAAGCCCCTGTGATGAGAAGGCCCCTGCACTAGTGGGGACATTGAGGTGTACACGCCATCGTTACACAGTGATGCCACAGCAGAGGCCAGCCGTCCTGGGGGATGTGGGAAGCTCCTGCATCCTACACAGCAGACCCCGCTACAAGTATTATCGGGCAAAGAGTCAAGGCAAAGGGGACTCCAGGCCACTGTGGGGCACAGGAAGCAGCTCAGTGCTGGGGAAATCGTGGGGTGCAGGGGGAAGGGAAGGAGGCAAGGACTGCAGAAGAGTGGGGCTGGGCTGTAGGCGGTAAGTGGCAGGGTGGGGTTTGTGTTTTAGAAAAACTACCTGAGACAGGAGATGGACAGGCCTGGTGGTGGGGACCCTTTCTGCAGGGATGTCCAGAGCTATGACGACCAGGGAGGAGGCCACAGCCAGGGCCTGGCCAGGCAGCCAGAGACGATCAAGAAGCCTCACTGATGGAGAATGGCATTTAACGGAGGGAGAGCGGACCACGGTTTCTGGCTTGGCCACGGGAATGGATGGTGGTGCCCCTCAACGGGACAGGACAGAAGGGGAACAAGTTTGGGGGCCATGAATAATAGGTTTGGTTTGGGGATGCAAGGTTGAGTGCATGGGGCAAGGAAGAGATAGAAAAGTAACAGGGAGGCAAGGACAGACAAGTCTGGGACCACGGGGCAGCGTAGGGTGTCACACTGTACTGCTCACAGACGGGACCCGGGAGGAGACACAGGGATGGAGGGAGGTTGATGAAGGAAACACCAGCGTTTATGAGGCAGCCAGAGACAGGCCCAGGGGAAAGATTATGTGTTACAGTGATATGAAGGTGCAATCTGCATGTCATATAATTCATCCATTCCAAGTGTAGGGTTTAAGGACTTTTAAGAAATTTAAACGCCAGTGCAAACAGCACCACAATCTTTTCACGACTGCTCTGACCTAAAAAGTCCCCTTAGGTTCATCTGCAGTTAGTCCTTTCCTAACCCCATCCCCCAACAATCCCTGGTAAGCTTTCTTCCTCTACATTTTGCTGTTTCTAGGAACTTTTTTTTTTTTTCCTGAGGCGGAGGCTCCCTCTGAAGCCCAGGCTGGAATGCAGTGGCACAAGCTCGGCTCACTGCAAACTCTGCCTCCCAGGTTCAAGCGACTCTCTTGCCTCAGCCTCCCAAGTAGTTAGGATTACAGGCGCCCACCACCTTGCCCGGCTAACCTTTGTATTTTTAGTAGACATGGGGTTTCAACATGTTGGTCAGGCTGGTCTCGAACTCCGGATCTCAAGTGATCCACCTGCCTTAGCCTCCCAAAGTGCTGGGATTACAGGTGTGAGCCACCATGCCTGGCATCTTTGTATTTTTAGTAGACACAGTTTCATCATGTTGGTCGGGCTGGTCTCCAGCTCCTGAGCTCAAGCAATCCCCATGCCTCAGCCTCCCAAATTGCTGGGATTACAGGCATGAGCCACCGCGCCTGGCCTCTAGAAACTTATACAGTGCAACTGACGTGTTACCAGCCTTTACTGTTCTGACAGCTCCAGTAGCTGGGGGAGACCCCCACTTAGAGGAGAAGGAAAAAAAACGTATTATCCATCCAGCTCGACAGAGCAGCCAAATCTGCTCTGCTGTGGGGTGAAGCTGCACTGCTGACAGCCCTCCTGGCTTGGACCCAAGACTCCTAGGCACCCCAGGGGATGTCTGTCAAACTCCTTCCCAAACCCCTGCGATTACACGATCCACCTGCAGGGGGCAGCTCACCAGCTCCCAGGATCTGAGACAGGCTAGGGAGAGGGCAGAGGCCACTGCGGGAAAAACAATTCCACACCCAGAAGGCATCAACAAGCACAAACACTCCACAGCGGCCAGGGGTCAAAGGTGTCCCGTGGTCATCTGAACAATCTCCCCGTTTCCCCACACCCTGCCCGATGAGTCCTTCCTGGGTGGAGGCCCTGGCTTGGCCGCTGCAACCTTCCTCCCCATACCAGTACTTACTTGAACTCTGCTTAAATCCAGTGGCTGAGTGGACGATGACATTCAGAAACCCATAGAGCCCCGGAGACTCATCATCTGCACAAGAGACCAAAGAGGTGAGCTTCTGTTGTCCCGGGAAAGGGAGGCAGATGACAAGCTAACTTTGCTTCAGAATCAACCATCCGGTGGACACCGCGTGGCTGCCATCTGCCCAGCACAAGGCAAGCCAGTGTCATGGGCCAAAAACATACCCATCATGATTTCTGTCTTGGGGACCTCAGGATCCAGTTGGTTTCACAACACAGGCAAACCAGTGACCCAAAGTGTAATAAGGTTCCAAGGACAGCAGAGGGGGTTGGGGTGACGTGGGATGTGAGTGGGGTGTGTGTGGACACATGTGCATAGCGTATGCTATGTGTGTGACTGAGCACACGTGCAACAGTGAATGCAAAACTCAGCTTGACCAAAAGTGCTGGCTGGCAGGTAGCTGGAGGAGAGGAGGGCTGGGAGGATGGGCGTGGGGCCAGATCCAAGGCACACAGCATCTGAGGAGCATCTGCTGCAGCCTCCTGACTAGGAATAGAAGCTGTGCATCTCCTCAACCACCCAGCAGCAGCCACTCAGGGAGAAACCACTCCTAACCCACCTCGTCCACTCCTGAGAGGAGACAAGAGGCCCTAATAAGCACAGCTCTTCCTTCCGAACCAAAGTCCACTAGTCCCAACAAAAGTGCTAACAGGAAGAGGGGATCAGCCTTCGGGTAGCTGCCTGCCCTCCCTACAGGTGCCCTGTACACAGGAGGGCGGGCCCACCTTCCTTGTTGATGGTCAGTGGAATGCTGTGGACGGTCTGGAGTTTCACACACGAGTTGGTCAGCATCTGCAGCTCCACAGATGTCAGGGAAAAGCTTTTGAAACCTGGGAGGTTGGAAAAGAGGTGCACCAACTGGTCAGTCTGCTCCTTGGCCCTCTGGCTCCTCCCGCTGGACCCCCACCACACCCTGGGGAAGGGGCATGGCAAGAACTGGTGCCAGGGTTGAGGGCTCAGGAGAGGGCACTCGGCTTCCAAGTGCAGTGCTGGTCTGGCAGCAGAGCGAGGTGTGGCCTTGGAGAGCCCAGGCCTGCAGAAGTCTTAGCATGAGACTTACAAACACACACGTCCCACGCTACCTATGCACAGCCACGCGGCAGGTCTGAGAATGAGCGGCTGGACTGGGAGCACCTCCCTGTGAGGTCTCCCAGACAGCAGCATGGCTCTGCCCCTCCTCTGCTAACACAGGCCCTGTTTCTCCACCAGGTGAGGAAAAGGGGCTTATTTCTGGGCATAATGCTGAACAGGCTACAGAGGCTGCCACTCTGGAAATGGCTGAGGCTCCCATGTTATGACAGGAAACCCCGGAACACAAGCACTGGCAGGGCTGCCTAGAGATCCGTGTTCCTCCAGGCCATGGTGGCATTGGGAGCTGAGATGTGGCTCTGCATAGGTGAGAATGATGAGCCTGAGGGCGCAGGAGGTCAGGCCAGGCCAGAGGTATGCAGAGCCCCAGCCCAGCATCCCTGTGAAATACGCTGCTTTGCAGGAGATGGCCCACAGCTGTGGGAGGACCAGGCCACCTGGATGCAGTGCTCAGCCCAGCTCCCCCTGCAAGAGGGACAGTGGCACACAAGAGTCCCAGTGGGAAGACCTTGGTAAGGATGGCATGTGAATCCCAAACCTCCAAGGAGGGAACCGGGTCTGCCTTCCCCACTGACACTGCCAGGCAGGAGCCGAAGGAAGGAGCACCCTGACAGAAGGAAGTGCCCAGAGAAGGAAGGGGCTGCCCCAGACAGGCGGGAGTGCCCCTGTGCTGAGAGCTAGCCACCCTGGCCATATCAATAGGGCAGTGGGGCCAGCACACTGTGGCTGCCCCAGTGGGCCGGGAGCAGATGAGGGGAAATGGGGTGGTGGCAGGGTCCCAGAAAGGCCTAGGGGGCAGGCCAGGGGTGGGGTGTATGGGCAGCGGGCTGGAGGCAGATGGCAGGGGTGTGTGTAGGGGTGGGTGTGGAATCAGGAAAGGGCCTGGGTAAGTGGGATCACAGGGCAGTGGGGAAATGAGTGCCCAGGGGATGGGGGCAGGATAGGCAGGCGGGGAGACAAGAGGCCTGGGGGCCTATCAGGGCGGCTATCTCTAATGCAACACTTCACTTGGATAAAACCCCTCAAAATAAAAAAGAAGGTTTAAAATCACAGGAGCTGCCAGCCTGGCCCTAATGTTTTGAAGCCCAGACCTTCTCGGGACAGAGGATACTCACACTTCTTCTGCTGCTCCCGGATGTTCTCCCTCCACTCTGCACGCTCATAGTCAGAAGAGATCAGGAACGTGTAACTCTAGGGTGGGCGAGAAGAACACACCCAGTTATCTCCGCCCTGGCTACGCAAATGCCTGGTAGGCCCAGGGCACCTTAGAGCACACAACTCATACCTCCAGCTGGCTGGAGCCCCGTGGCCAGGTGTGCTCACGGCCTGGCATGTCGCTTCCGGTACTCCCTACCCTTCCTGCCAGCTGGATGCCACAGCATCCGTGGCACAAGCTCTCACCTGAACCACATGGGTCAGGGTGTGATGCTGGCAGAGGGGCACAGCTTAGGGACATGGAGGTGACCAGGTGGGATCTGCAGAGGTGAAGATTAATCCAGACCTGACCTCCTGCATTCAACCCACAAGCCCCACCAGCAGAGCCCACCAGCAGCCTCTCCCGGCCAGGCTAGAAAACAAGCCATTCTGGGCGTTGACAGATACGTGTTGACAGGAGGGAGAGGCCCAGGTTACAGATGGCAGCAGGAGCCAGACTCAGGAGAGAAAATGCGTCTCTGGCCCTCAAGGTCCCGGGACAGCATCCCTGTACCAAGGGCCAGGTCTGCACCTGCTAGGCTCCCCTGCCCTATACCCTCCCTGGAGACCCTGCCCACTCCCAGTTGTGGAAGCTGAGCCAGCTGCCACTCAACCTGGGGGCTACGGCCCAAAGCCCCAGACAAGGGAATGAGTATGCTTGCATGCACCATGCTGGACAAGCCTCTCTCAGTGTGGGGTGCGTCCAAGTGAAAAACGCGTTGCCATGAGGCAGTCAGGAGCCCATCCCAGGCTGGGAGAGCAGGAGGGGCCAGCACAGCAGGCACTCACCTTGCCATTGCGGCTGTGCACCCTGAAGGCCATGCTGGGAGACATGAGCAGCAGCAGCGACTCCTGCTCCGACAGCTTCTTCTTCAGCCTCTCCGTGGCCTTGCTGCCCTTGTTCGCCCTCTGCGGGGAGATGCCACAGCCTCACCTTCCCATTCCAGCACCCCACACAACCCACTCCCACTCCATCCATCCCCACCCACTAGCTGCATTCAGCCTGCACAGGGCGAGAATCTCATCTCTCCACTCAGCACAGCCCAGGGCCCCAGACCGCAGTTGCTGGTGGCCTTTGGAGGACAGAAACAGTCTTTTTACAGGGTCAAAGCATGGCACAAGCTGCAGGACATGCTCAGTAAACCTTTTTTGTAGGAATTAAGTCTTTCCTCTCACAAGGGCGGAGAGAAGAGACTTTTACAAACATCCTTGCCTTTCATTTTCCCAAATTCAGACAATGTCCAGGAGGCCGTTGTGACCTAGAGGGTCCCTCACCCCCTTCCTAACCCAACTAGGTTTCAGCATCGGGCCCCCTGGGCACGTTTGTGGAGGTCTCAGCAGAAGGCCAGACGACTGTCAACAGAATCTGGATGGGAAGGCCCTTCCTACGCTGAGCTGCGTGTTTCACTCTAGAAGCCACTATCCCTGGGGAGGAGAAAACTGTGCTGCCTGTCACCAGGTAGGGCCCCATCCTATCCCATCCCCCAAAGAGCTGAACATGGAGAATGCAACAGTAACAGTCAATAGGCCTCAGCTGCCCTGAGCACTGGCTCCCACTCTGTGTGGGGACACCCTACCTTGGAGGCCACAGTCCCACAAGGATGAACAATAGAATGTTCACCCCAGTCTCGAAGCTCCCTGTGTTCCTAAGTGTACTGGGTTTGGGTACAGCAGGCTGGGCAGCTGGGCAAGGGCTGAGGAACTCCTGTCCTGCTGCATCCACCCTACCTGGGCACCCCTGGACCCAGGCCTAATCTTCTTGTCACTCCCTTCCTCTGGCCTGGCTAACCTTTGATTGAGGGGCTCATCCTTGCCATTTTTACAGTCTTCAAACATCTCTGGGAAAAACCAAGCGCCAGTAGTCCTGAACACCTGGCGGGGTGGCACTCTCACCTGGGCCTGGCCCACATCAGGGTAGCTTGTATGGGGGACAGCCAGCACCTCCCCCAGCCCTGCATCCTGGACTACTCCAAGCCCTCCACTGTCTGGCTGTGACTTTCTCTCTGGTGACTTGGTACTTCACCCGTGTAATGGAACCACACAGCAAAGGACGCAGCCTGGGTATCAGGAGACCACACACTCGAACAGCTCAAGCCCATGGCCAGAGGTGAGAACCCAGAAGCCTCGCTCCCGCCCAGCTGACTGAGCTCCCGCGTTCCTGCTGCTTCCTTAAAAGGACCATCCAGGCATTCGCCTGTGAACTTAAAAGGGATCACACCCTGTTCCATTATAAATACTGCTGGCTGTCATGTGCACGCTCTCTCTCTCTGACTCTTCATTTCTGCCTTATGTGACCCAGGGACAGAAGACTGCCCTCCCTACTCATGGCACCTCCTTGTCCAAAACCTGTAGGTGAAATCTCTGAACTTGTTTCATATTGTGGTGGTGTGGTTCTGAAAAAGTAGGAGGTGTTGGCTGAGGTTAAGTTTTCCCTGGGCATGCCAGTGAAAACACAAAATCAGGCTCCCAGTGCCACAGCAATGGTCAGGCAGGTGTAAACCGGACCCAGTTTAAACTTGCCAGTATAAACAAGTTTCTCTCGAGAGGGACCCCCGGTCACAGGTCGGACAACTAAGTATGAGGCGGTCCACCAGGTGCAGGAAGTATCCCGTGAAAGGCACATTGTAGAGACCACGACCAGTTCCCTTCGTTTTTCTGGAGGGCTGGATTGGCAGCTGCTCTGGTATGGGGCTCCCCACTGAGCTGGGGGTTCTCAGAACAACTGGGCACCTACCTGTGCCCAGATGCCAGCCCTCCCAGAGCTGAGAGCTTAGAGGGGTCCCAGAGACCAGACCTGGGGCCCAGAGGCCTGATGGAGAAAGCACCCACTGGCCGGGTGCGGGGGCTGCTGCCCATTCAGACCACACCGAACCCGGCCCTCGCTCCCCTGGCGTGCACCTTCTCTCTCTGGATGTCACTCTTGATCTGGGAGATCTTGATCTTCAAAGCATCCAGCTCCTCGTCCGGCACCAGGGGAATGTTGGGCACTGCCTCCGATTCGTCCACCATCTGGAAGCTGAGATCCGTGAGCGGAATGTACCATTTGCAGTCATACTGCTGGGTTTTGCTGGGGATGGGGAGAGAAGAACGTTCACATGCAGTTCCGGCTGCCTTCCGTGGTTGATGTCACTGCTGTCAAGAGGCCAAGAGCCCATGTTCCTGGCCATACATGGTTTACCTGACCCAAAACCCAGCACGTGTTCCATGGAACAGACTGGGAAGAGGCCACTGGCAGGCGCTGGGATTCCTGGGAACTGTGATTCCTGGGAACAGACACTCTGAACATGTGACCACAGGCCCCAGGCATCTCAGGAGTCTAGATCCACCTTATCCTGAGCTGGCCCTAAGGTTGCAGGCTCATGTGGGAGCACATCAAGGCTGCACAATGACAGGACAGGACTGAAATCCACCCCCAGGGCCGCAGAGTTTGAGGGACTACAGATCTAGCTGGTCATCCCCTCACCTGACAGAAGGGGGAACTAAGGCTGTCCTCTGAGTTGACTGATTAAACCCACTCAGCAGGGAAACGGCAGGATGCAGGGAAGAGCCCCGTGCTGGTCCTTCCCAACACGGCCCTCTTTGCTCCATTCCAACCTGGTGCAACCCGGGTGAATCCAATCCCTGGAGGGAGGAGGGGAACGTGTGCAGGCCTGTGCCGAGAATAACTTAGAAGCCACCACCAGGCTCGGGGAGACAAGGGGCAGTCACCACCCAGCACTGCCTGCAGCCCCTGACCTCACGCTTCCCGGATAGGTCCCGAGGTAACCTTTCTGCAATGGTGCCGGAAGCCATGGTCGGGTTTACCCCTCACTACGGGAGTCAAAGCTGGTCACCATGATGCCTGATGACATCTCCAGATTGCTAGTGACAATCTTTAACCTTGAGCCCGGCATTGTGCTCAAGTGGAGACGGAATGTAAAGAGAGGGCCCTCCATGTCCTGGAGCGTCAGAGGGAGGTCACCGCCGGGATGGGGGCCACATCGTCACTCACCCTCCGCTCTGCTTCTTGAGCTTGGTGCAGAGAAGCAGGTCGGTGAAGAGGAAGACGTGGCGCAGCTTGCGGGCCCCCTCCACCAGCTCCACCATGAAGCTGTCCTTCAGCAGCTGCCGGTGCTGCGGGCACAGGGAAGGCGGGGTCAGGGCAGCCTGGGGTGATGGGTGGGGTGTGCTCGGCCCTCCCAGCCCAGCAGGAGCAGGCTGACCCAGAGACTTTCTCTCCCTGGGAAGATTTCCCTCCCTCCACATCTGACCATCACACCCACTTTCCAGAATGTTTTGTTCATCTCACAGTCCTGCTAACAGATCAGGGCTTATGTGTAACTTCTTTGTTCAGCAAATTTCCCAATCCCTCCTGTGTGTTCCACCTTTGGAAGAGGGTGGGAGGGTGGGGGAGATGGGGAGGTAACGGCTGTGGGTCTGGAAGGGCACAGAGCCAAGCAAACAGTCTGCTGTGAAGATGGGTGATGGGAGGGCCTGCTTTAAACAGGGAAGCTGGTGGCAGTGGAGAGCCAGAATGGCAACAAGCCAGCTATGCCAGGAGCAGGTATTTCTGTAGAGGGACCATCGCAGGCACAGGCCCCTGTGGTGGGAAGAGATTGGTGCTCGAGGTAAAGATGGGGCAGTATGGTCTATGGGTGGAGATGGGCCCAGTGCACTCTGAAAAGTGGCAGCCCTCAAGGTCACGGCAAGGGTTGGGCCTGGTTCTGAGGGCAGCAGGAACTGGGGGTCTCACATCTGGAACTCCTAGTCCTCCCAACTAGCAGGATGGATAGGGTCCCCGGTGTGCAGGGGCTGCACCTCTGACACCTGCCTGGATACCTGCGGCCTGAGAAGGGTTAAAGCAGAGTGCAGGTGGGCAGCACAGGGCAGGGGGCATAGGCTAATAAGCCACGTGCCTTTCTGCATCTTGGTCTGCATCTGAAAGGCAAGGGTAGGTCCTTCTTGCTCAACGGGCTGCTGAATGGGCATTTCTAGGTAAGTCACCCATGTCTGGTACCTCACAGGGTCGGGTGCTGTGCCAAGGGCACAGGGATAGGATGAGAGGCTGTCGCAGCAAGCCTTCCCCATGTTGGGACCAGTGCACGAGCACATCGCTTGAATTATTTGATCCAGTCCCTACAACAGGCTTAGGCAGGTCCTTAAGGAGAAAACTGAGCTTCAGCGAGGTACACCCTCTGTTCCAGGCGGCGCAGAAAGCGAGGGGCAACATTCACAGGCCTCCACCCTCAGGAGCCCACAACCTCGTGGGAGAGAGACCAAGTGTTTAGTGGGCACCCAGCCCACGGGGTCTCAGGGAAGGCTCACAGGGGAGGCACATACAACAGAGGGTGTGAAAACCCAGTGTCTCCCCGCAGGCGGTGCCCCTGTCCCCACCTCGAGAAGTGAGGAGGCCCTGTACTCTCAGGGAGCCAGGCTGGTCCTAGAGTCAGACCAGGGGCCTCGCCCTGCTGTCAGCTGCCGCCTGAGGTTCTTCTCCGGGAGCCTCTGTCTCTCTGAACTTCCCCGATTCTGGGGCCGGAGGCAGCAGAGCTCCCCACTGGCAAGTACAGCCTGGGCCAGGCCTCCGACACTCTCGGGGTGGCGGCTTCATGTCACCATCATAAGCAGCTTGGCTCACGACAGCCAGCTGGCTCTTGTGAGGGGGAACCAATGACTTACGCAGGGGCCGCTGGTGCCCATAAGTGGAAGGGTAGGAAGACTGCCGGCGTGCCAAGGCCATGACTCATCGGCACTCACCCATACCCCGCCTGCCGCCTGGTGACAGCACCCACGGGAAGCAAGAAACTGCATGTGCACCTGGAGAAACATCATGTAGAGCTGGAGCGCTGAAGCCAGGTAACCCAAACTGCTGCATCTGCGGCGGGGACCAGGTCTGGGTAGGGTCCCAGGACACTGAGGTCCCTCTTGGCAGGGACACAGCAAACAGCCTCCTGGCCAAGGAGGAGGGGTCTCAGGCGCCTTCCCTCTGGGGGCAGTGGCGGGGCTGGATGGCAGGCTTCTCCATACAAAGGCACTGAGCTTCTCGCCATCACCAGCAGAGGGCACCCCATGCTCAGCTCAGAAGCCGCAGACCCAGCTCACTCTGCCTGCGGGCCAGAAATGCAGCTCCCTCTCCAGCAGAGGCTCCCCACAACTCACCTCTGGGGCACCCTCGGCCTTCGGCAAGGCCAGTGAGTGTCACACTGGGTGCCTGTAGCACCCACATGCCAGCATGCCACATTGAGAGGACACAGGCTTGACTGTGGGGAGGATGTGGTCCCACTGGGATGCGAGCTGCAGGCCTGGGAGGCTCGGACAGTGGACTCAGCTGGTTCTGGGCTACTCTTCTGATGCTGCCACAGCCTCCCCAAACCCCCACCCACCTGTGCAACTCTTATCTGAGAGAAGCCCAAAAGCCACAGGCACCCCAGCATGTCACAGCATCTTAGGCCCTGCTCTGCAGTCCCTCTCACCTGGCCCCTGCCCTCCCAGCCCACACAGCACCAGCGCATAGCTGGCAGGCCCACATGGTGTGGCGTATGTCACTCCCTGCCCAGGAGATGTCCCTCTCAGAAGCGCTCAGCAACTTGGTCCCCAGCCTGGAATACAGGACAGTTGGCCTTGAAATCAGCACAGGCTTCCCACATAGCCCACCCGAGTCATCGTCCAGGGCACACGGCAAGGGTGGGCCGGGGTCACAATCCTGACTGCATCTCAAAGCTGGCATAAGGCCACGTGGCTAGAAACCACTGTCCCCAATGCTCAGCATCTCACCTAGGGCAAACACTCCCAGCTGGAGCTGTGGGACAGAGAAGGCCAGGACCTCAACGGCCCAGGACAGGGACAGCACCACACTTTGGAGAGCTGGCTTGCTGGCGCTGTGGGAGCCTGTGTGTGAGAAGGGCACAGGGGAAGATCCTATGTGTTCTGTGTCTGCGTCTCTGTGTGTCCCTTTGTGCATCTCCATGTCTCTGGGTGTGTTCATTCTCGTGTGAGTGTGAGCACCTGAGCGTGTCCTCATGCATGGAACCCCACACAGGCCTGTGGCCTGGGTAGGTGAGTGCCCGTGTGTCTCACTGTGTGTGTCTCCATGTTTCTATGTGAGTGTATTTCCAGGCAAGGGCAAGTCCCTGTGCGTGTCAGGCCTGTGTGTGTCTTGGTGCAAGTAACCCCGTGTGGGCATGGGTCCCCGTGTGTGCTGCGGGGCAGGGCAGGGCAGTGGGACAGCAGGCCCCAGCTGGCAGGACAACACTCCCCTTGGGGAGCCCCCCAACATCCCAGGTGGGAAACACCAGCTGGAAGAAACACCACCTGTCTCCGTGAACAACTAAAATCATCATCCCCACAGGAGCCCCCAGAAAGCAAGGGCGGCCAGGACAGCCTGCATCTTCACTGTCACTGGCCTTCAGGAAGGCCAGCCCGGAAGAAGCACACTGTTAAGACTGAAAGTTTCTGTCCCCCTCAGAATTCATTCTGAGGCCCTAACTCCAACGGGCTGGTATCTGGAGGTGGGGCCTTTGCAAGGTGAGTAGGTACAGATGAACCCACAGGATGGGGTGAGTGTCCCCATAAGAAGAAAGACAGGTCCTTTTCTCTCTCCATGTCCACTCCCAGGAAGGCCATGTGAGGATACAGGGGGATGGCAGCCGTGCTTCTTACTGCCCTCACCAGAACCTGACCCTGCTGGCACCCTGGCCCTGGATCTCCAGCCTCCAGAACTGTGAGAGGTAAAGGCCTGTGTGTGGGCCTCCCAGCAGACAGTGCTTTGTTACAGCAGCCTGAACCGACCACGACATGCTCCAGCAATCAGAGACCACGGCTCCATGGAGATGCTGGAAATCTTCCCCAGGTACAAGAACTGCAGTTTGATCATCAACAAATCAGCAGGGCCTTGACTGGTGGGACAAGGAAAAGTTGCCAAAGATGCCCACGTAGCAGCTGAGAAAGTGGAGAAGGAAGACGGCCCAAGTGAAGACCAAGGTGGAGCTGTCAGCTGCTGGCTGGTGGGGGGGGCCCTGAAGGCAGCCAGTGGCCTCAGCCCCCACTACCCTGCCCCCAGAGCAAAGTGCACACCCCTGGAGACCTGGCTGAGTGCCACTGAACTGGCTGCCACTGCCTGTCAGTGGCCCTGTCTATGCAGAGATGTGGCAGACTCCAGAGGTTCGGCAGTGGGACCAGGAGCAACGAGGGTCACCAGGCAGGCCAATACACACTGCAGCCGAGAACGAGGTCAAGGGTCCTGCTCATCCTTCCCTCCCTCTCACTTGCTCTTGACTTGCCCTCCCTGCAGACTCTCTGGTCCCCAGGAAAGCCTCCCATGGCCAATCTGGCCCAGAAAGTTTCCTATGCCCTGAGAAACCCTATGCCAGGTGGAGGATAGGGCGGGGCCTGGGAAGAACAATGCTGGCTGATAGCCACAGTCAGGGTGGCTGGTAGCAGCTAGTATTTGCTGAGCTCTTTCTGGGTGCCAAGAAGGTGTGAAAAGAGCATGACGTAAAACATCTCATCTCACTCCACAGAACCCTCCCATGCAGCAGGCTCCAGCTTCACCACTGCCTGGAGAAGAAACAGCTCAGAGGTAAGCAACGTGCCCACGCTCCTGGAAGGAATTAGAACTTGGCCCAGACAAGTCGAGAACCCAAGCTTTGTTTGCCAATGTTTATGAAGGGCCCAGAAAGGCCTAGCTCTCGACATAGGCACTAGCCTTGCCATTACAGCTTCTGTTTGGTGTCCAGTGGAGCTGAGAACCCCACCCATCCCGTCTTCACCTCTGGGGTGGGCACCTCCCTCTCCGTAGCACCCCTGCAAACTTTGCCAAGAGGTTCTGGCTTCTCCAACAGTTTTCCAACTCTTTTTTTTTTTTTGAGACGGAATTTCACTCTGTTGCCCAGGCTGGAGTACAGAGTGCAATGGCGTGATCTTGGCTCATGGCCACCTCCACCTCACAGGTTCAAGCAATTCTCCTATCTCAGCCTCCCAAGTAGCTGGGATTATAGGCACATGCCACCACACCCAGCTAATTTTTGCATTTTTAGTGGAGACAGGGTTTCACCATGTTGGCCAGACTGGTCTCGAACTCCTAACCTCAAGTGATCCACCCGCTCTGGCCTCCCAAAGTGCTGGGATTACAGGTGTGAGCCACCGTGCCCAGCCTGCTCTCCAACTCCTTAATCATCAACTGAAAGACCTTGGTTCTCCTCTGCCCGAGCCTCACCATCTCAGCCTCAAGCCTGCACTGGTGGTACTTCCCTGCTCTAGGGCCTTCCTGCAGCTCCCGTTTGGACTGCTGCCGGTGTTCTTCCTACAAGAGGGGCCTCTGGGATCCCAGGCAGAGAAAGGGTATTGGAGGTCATTGCCTGGCTGGCTCTTGGGAAACAAAACAGCCAAACTGGATCATCCACTATGCTGCGGAGCCCAAGCCGAGGGGGTGCTGAGCAGCACATGGTGCCAAGGCTCTGAGGAGACAGACAGGCAACCACGTGGGAAGTCACCCAGTAGTGGGGATCGGTTATCTAACTGTGAAGTTAATTCAGCTAAACAAATGAGCGCCACCCACCAGCCCTCAGAACCCAGGCCTGGAAAGAAACCGTGCCTGTGGGATCCTCTGATCCTGTTATTTTGGGGAGGCTAAGGAGGGCATTCTCCTGGCAGCACCTGTGGCTCATGGCCCCCAGGTGTGCTTGGGCCAGGATGCTGGAAAGCTGGAGCACCTGCTGGCCACCATTCAGCATCAGGGAGCCACCTGGAATGCAGCCCAAAGTCACTCTTCCCCAAAAAACACAGCCCTGGAGCCGTGCGATGTGGCTGAAAAGGGCCATGAGATTACAGGAGCCACAGTGAGG
Organism: Macaca nemestrina; assembly: GCF_043159975.1. Taxonomy (NCBI): domain Eukaryota; kingdom Metazoa; phylum Chordata; class Mammalia; order Primates; family Cercopithecidae; genus Macaca; species Macaca nemestrina. The sequence continues at coordinate 89,848,964 of NC_092139.1, read as the reverse complement.
GTCTGGGGCTGGGGTGGCTGACCCTGCACAGAGCTCACATCTGGGCCTCTCCTCAATGCCCGACTTGCCCAGACTCAGCAGGTAGCAATGGGCCACCTCCCAGGAGGCCCAGTAGTTACTGCAAGAGAACCTCGAAACACCCAGGCCGACAGAGGCAGCTTTCCTCTTGACATCAAATGCCAGGGAAGCCAGAAACAGCCCCAACCCCTTGACGCACTCCCAGCAGCAGCAGCAGGGAATGGGGTAGTGTGCAGAGCTGAAAGGGACGTCTCCTCCTCTTTCCTACCTCCAGGTAGTGCAGGCACAAGAGGATGGGTGGAAACGTCCTATTGGCTCACAGAGGAGTAAGGGAACCAGAGTAACACACCCGAGGGGCAGACAGGTGACCAGGGGGCCTGTGGCCTCACTCGCATCCTGGCTTAGCTACTTAGTGGCTGTGTGACTGTGGGCAAGACACTCAACCTCTCTGAGTCGCAGTTTCCTCATCTGTAAAAGGGAGATCATCTCTGACCCCAGAGTTGTCATGAGATCTCAGAAGCACAGTTCCTTTCTCCCTTTGAGAACTTGACACTCCATGGCATGTACCAAACTAAGAGATGGGCAGAAGAGAAAAGCTCAGGCCCCACCCTGGCTGCAAATTCTAAGAGGAAGTAGCCTGGAGCTCCTGCCCCCCTTTCCTGGCTAGTGACGTCAGGGGAGCTTGCCCGTCACCTCCAACACAGATGGCGGCATGCAGGCAGGTCACCACCCCTCACTTTCATAAAGTCCCTCTCAGGCTGTGAAACCTTTTCAGTCTCAACACCCAGTGGAGGGGCCACGGACCCTGCATCATTGCCCTCAGAGAGCCCGGGCACCCAGGGAAGCAAAAGGGTGTCCCCAAATCAGTACACTGTTAGCAGTGAGGGAGAGCGGAACCTGACGGGGCTTCGCCCATCCGGCATCTTTCTTTCTGCATCAAGGACTGCAAACCCATTGGGCAGTGCCAGAGGATACTGAGGAGCATGTCCAGGCTTGGAGTGCCCAACTGATTAGCAGCATCTGCCCCAGGAATGGCAGGGGCTGGGGCACAGCACAGGCATCTATCATCCTGGCTTAGCCACCATCAAGCCACCTCCCTTAACATGCCTCGGATAGAAAGCTCTGAATGAAGGGGTGCTGGTCAGACTCACAGTGACTTTTCTAGAGTCATTAGTCCTCCATCTTGCTTTGCAGTTGAGGCACCCAGGTGACCCCTCCTCTATGAGCAAATGCCCCTCCACCAGGGTGAGGTGCTGGGGAGGATGCAGATCCAGGCCCTTGCCTTTGTGAAGCGCCCAGCCCTTCTTTTTTTTTGAGACAGAGTCTCGCTCTGTTGCCCAGGCTGGAGTGCAGTGGCACGATCTTGGCTCACTGCAACCTCTGCCTCCCAGGTTCATGAGATTCTCCTTCCTCAGCCTCCCGAGCAGCTGGGACTGCAGGTGCCCACCACCACGCCGAGCTAATTTTTTTGTATTTTTAGTAGAGATGGGGTTTTAACCGTGTTAGTCTGGATGGTCTCGAACTCCGAACCTTGTGATCCACCTGCCTCGGCATCCCAAAGCACTGGGATTACAGAGGTGAGCCACTGTGCCCAGCCGCACCCAGCCCTTTTTAAATTACACTTCCTCCTTGGTGGTCCTGAGATGTGGCCATGGGTAAGCATGGAAGTCAGTCCCCATGGCGACGGATGCAGGAACGAGGGCCTGGGTGCCAACTTCTAGGCAACATGGCATTTTTCTCAGTTCCCCAAAGCAGTGGATTCCAATGATCCGAGCGCTGAGAAGGCCCTTCCTTTTCTCTAGGGATGCTAAATGGCAGCTGGAGTTGCAGGGAGCAGACTTGGCACAGGGGAAGCCATGGGAAAAAGGACGCCCACGGCCACCTCCCAGGAGGTCAGAGCGCTCATAAGAGAACAGTCGGTAGAAAAGAAAGAGCAGGCGTCTCAGGAGGGTAGGGCGAGCCTGGCAGGAACCCACCCAGCACATGGAGGCTTAGGAGAAGCAAACCCAACATCCACTTAGATCTGTGTGGACTGCCCACAGGTTTGTCACAGGTTTTCTCTCCTTCTGTGGCCCTGAGCCAGGGAAGAGAACCAGGGGCAGGGCCCGGTTGTTGCTCCAAGAAGCAAGATCTGATCCCCCACCACTCCCAGGTCCCAGCCACGGGATGATCAGCTGGGGAACAACTGCACTGCTCAACGCCTCCCCTGGGAGGTGCCACGGACCCACTTCTGCCTTCAAAGGGCTGAGATTGCCAAGGAGTCAACATGGATGGCCAGGACTGCCACTAAATCATACCCATTTGGGAGCCCAGGTGCCTAATGAGGTGGGGTCATGTTCCCATCCTGCTGCAAAGACAAGGAATAGGCCCAGCTGGGAGAAGCTCTAGGCCACCCAGTGGGTCGGTCCTCACGATGCTGGCATGGGACCCTGAGTCTGCCTAGCTCCAGGGCTTGGACAAGCTGGAGGGTGGAATGGAGCGGACAGCTCCTTCCTCCTCCATGCCCTTCCTGGGCCAGGCCCACCAGGAGAAACTTGACCAAGTCCCTCACTCCAGGTCAACTCTGATTAGACTCTGGGTACTCAGAGTACCATTCCCAAAGTGGTGTGCAGCAGAGGGGGCTGACAGCTGCCTGCCTGATGGCCCAGGGCAGGAGGAGCAAGCCCCATGTGCTGGGCAGGTCCACCCTATGGGGGCCCTGAGGACAGGGCCTGTGTCCTTGGCACACTGCCAACCACATGGCACACGAACAAGAAGAAAGAGTAGGAGACGGTCTTTTTTTTTTTTTTTTTTTTTTTTTTTTGAGATGGAGTTTCACTCTGTCGCCCAGGCTAGAGTGCAGTGGTGAGATCTCGGCTCGCTGCAAACTCCGCCTCCTGGATTCAAGCGATTCACCTGCCTCAGCCTCTCGAGCAGCTGGGATTACAGGCACCTGCCACTGTGCCTGGCTAATTTTTGTATTTTTAGTAGAGACGGGGTTTCACCATGTTGGCCAGCCTGGTCTCGAATTCTTGATCTCATGATCCACCCGCCTAGGCCTCCCAAAGTGCTGGGATTACAGGCATAAGCCATGGTGCCCAGCCATGAGGTGGTTCTCAGAGGCAACTACAGTCAGGTTCATGCCCATTCTGTGTCCTGCCTGGGCCAGACAGCTCCTGTCCCTGCATGAGACCCCTGACGCCATGGGTCAGCTCCCCTCACCTCAGCGCTACTTCTGACAAAAGCTGCTCCCCCTGGACACCGGCTCCCCAGCTTGCACGCCTCGGCCATTCTCAGTAGCTGCTACCTGCCTGGGAATGAAACAGCCTCACTATGTGCCAGGCCCTGCCCAGGAAGGCTCAGAGCGGCACGCCCACAGGCCATCCCTGCTCATCGATGACGTGCACACAGAATACGTCAGTGACAGGGGGAACGGGAAGGAGAGTCTTCCCAGAGGAAGACATGAAGTGCTTCATCCAGTCTCACATCACAGACACAAACCACGAATCCCCCTTTCTAATCCTTAAACCCGACGTTAACTGTTTTTTAATGAAAGCACTCAGGAGGAAGTAGGAGGATTCCAGGCAGACAAAATGCCATCCTCCTACTCACCTCCTTTGCACAGGTCTCCTTGGCTGGGGAGCCTGAGCTGGCAAGAGTGTGAAAAAAAGGGGTCCCTGGACATAACCCACAATGACAGAAAAGAAAAGAGGTGGCTGAGTGAGGCATGGTGATGGCTGCTGCCTGGAGAGTATGGTGCATGTGGGGTCACCCCTGCAACTGCACCCAGACACCTTCCACACGGGACTGAGTGTGCTGCCAAACTCACCAATCCCAAAAGGCAAGGTCTGCTGAGGACCAGGAGGGGCTCCAGGCCTCAGATCGAGGGTACCCTGCATGCCCCCAGCTCAGCAGGCTGGGCGGACCCAAGCCATCCCCTGCCACGCTCACCTCTCCCTTCTTCACCGTCATGGACTGCCGTCGGGGTGTGATCTCCTCGTTGATGCTGGACAGGAAGTTCTGTGAGATGCGGAGGGCATCCTGCAGCAAGGGGTGGTCGGGGTGGCTGGCAGGAGTATGCTTCAGCAAGTCCTGCCCCAGGAAGAAAGATTCGAGTTAGACACAGAGGAGCACTGACACCTGCCACTGTGTGCAAAGTGCAGACACAAAATGCAGACGGAGCCCAGAGCACCAGCTCCCTCAGTGTCACCACTGCCTCTCTCACATGGGCATGGGCTTTGCGGACAGAGCTTGTGTGAGCACCGTTCTGGAAGCAGGTCCTAGATGTGTTCCAGCAAACCCACGATGCATGCACACGGCCAAGAGGGGCTCCTCTTGGATCTAGGGCAGGGTTTCTCAACCTCAGCACTGCTGACATTTTGCGTGGAGTAATTCTTTGTTGAGGGGCAAGAGAGAGCTGTCATTTGCATTACAGAATGTCCAACACCATCCCAGGCCTCTACCCATTAGAGGCCAGTAGCACCCCCTTGGCTGCAGCAATGACAACCAAAAAAGGTCTCAGAACATTGTTGCTGTGTGTGTCTGAGAGGGCAGTTTTGGTCCCAGTCTGGAGGGGCGCTGTGACTCACATGGAGGACCAGCGTGCTCCTTGTCACACGGTCCACAGGCTTGTAGAGTAGAGCTGTGGAGAGAGAGGGGTGGTGAGAGAGGCTGCACATGGAGAAGCACACCAGCTGCCTGACCACCCTCGGTGCAAGGGTGAGTGGGGAGGGGGCTGCCCCACCCTCCACAGGCCCCATCTCCCCTCTGCGCAGTGACCAGGGCAAGGCTAGAGCACCCACCTGGAACGCTTTAAGTCCAGGACATTTACTGCATGCAGAGTCCAGAGCAGCTGTCAGACCAAAGCCTGCACGGCTGGCTCGGTGACAAGGTGACAACAGCTAAAAAGGCTCAGCACTGCCGCTCCTCTAGCCTGAGGTCAGGGAGCCCACCCTGGCAAGGTTGGGCTGGGGAGGGCCCCAATTCTGGAGGGAGACCTGCTCCCCGGCCCAGAGGGTAAGCTGAACAAACCGCTTAGCTGCTCTTACCATCAATCCCGAGACATTTCAGACGCCTGACTCTGAGACAGGCAGAAACCTACTCAGATGCCGACACAACTCTTGGTTTGACAGGTTCTCTGGCGACCTGCCTGCCCGAGGATACCCGAAATCCAGAGGCACATGAGCCCCACTGCAGTGGGAGCAGCTCCCTGGCATGGCAGGAGCCCTGGCCAGCCTCAGCCACTTGTGCTTCTCCATGATGACAGTGAGCGTGGCCAATCCCAGGCACGGATGCTTACGTGTGTTCTGAGACATGCCTCCCACAACCAGCATAAGGCACACATCGCTATTTTCATTTTGCAGATGGGGAAACTGAGGTTTGGGGCAAAAAGCTCCAGGGCCTGCTGTTCTCTGCAAGTGTAACTATTCACAACACCCTCACAACTAAAGTAAGAAGTGACTGATAATTCCTGATACCACTTTCCCAGCAACTCTGGACTCAATCCCTGCCCAGCCACGTAGAGCCTGTGCTCTGTACAGATTACTTTATGACTAAACTTGTCATCGGCAAAAACAAAATAAAATCCTCTTTACAGCCGGGTGCGGCAGCTCACGCCTGTAATCCCAGCACTTTGGGAGGCCAAGGCACTTGAGGTCAGGAGTTCAAGACCGACCTGACCCCTGACCAATAATGGGGGAAACCCCATCTCTATTAAAAATACAAAAATTAGCTGGCCGTGGTGGTGTGTGCCTGTAATCCCAGCTACTTGGGAGGCTGAAGCAGGAGGATCACTTGAACCCGGGAGGCGGAGGTTGCAGTGAACCGAAACTCTGCCTTAAAAAAAAAAAAAAAAAAAATCCTCCTTACAAGGCCACTGGGGTCAACATGATGACATTTAAGTCAATTTAAGCAGCACCTTGTTGCTACTCTTGGTGGCGAACTGCTACTGATGGTATCCTTCCCTGCCCTCCCTGAATTGTTCTTTCCTCATCCCCACTCTATTTGAAGAGCAGAACAGGGAAGGCGCCAAGGGGTGACCCAACTGGGCACTGTGTCTGCTTTTCCACGACGCCCCCTCTGCCAGCAGCAGCCTTCCTGACAAGGGCACACAGAGACCTCAGCATGCAGAACTCACTTTCTAGGGAGTTCTTGGTCGTTGGATCCTTGGCATCTTTGTTGCTTCTGGCTCTCAGGTTCTGCAGAGAGAAAAGCGCATGTTCGCACAGATGACAGAGCAGCTTTGATGCAGAACGTTCCCCCTTTGGCAGCAGTTTCAGCTTTCCCTCCTCACTGCAACGAACCCCAGGCGCATTCTGAGCCGAGACTGAAATCACAGGGTGTGCAGGGACACACGAGCAAGCCGAGCACGCAGGATGCCCTGGATGCTGCGGTCTACCTGGGACAAGGCTTCTCTGCCAGGGCACCGTTGACATTTTGGGCTACAAATTCTCTAAGCAGCTTTCCTGGGCACCATAGGGTGCTGAGCAGCTGCCCTGGCCTCTACCTATAGGTACAGGAGCATGCCTGCCTTCCTGCTGTTGTGACATCCAAAAATGTCTCCAGGCATTGCCAAGTGTCCCTTGTGAACAAGATCATGCCTGGCTGAGATCCTCTGACACAGAGAATCCTGTAAATGGAGGCCAACAGGAGCACGCTCCTAAACACACGTCACTGTTTTCTTGGGGGCAATTAGACAGCATGCAGGGGGCTGGTGGTTCAGAAGAGCACTCATATTTGGAGACGGCCAGGGCAGGCCCACCACTGCAGACTGACACTGGATTATAACTCCACCTGCCCTCTCCGGATTTGCAAGTGTACTTACTAAAAAATGAGGTGCTAAGATTCCCAGGGCAAAAGCAGGGCTTGTAAGTGAACAGCCTAGGCTGTTTTGATATAACTGCGTTGAAAGCATCACTAGAGAAATGTAGAATAAAAGATCCTGTGTGCCTAAAATCCTCTGGGAAGGAGCTGAGATTAATTTCTGGTACTAAGCTTCTGAACAAAAGCATAAACAGCAGAAACGGAAGAGGTTCTGAGGTTGCTCTGCCAACCTCTTGTGCTGCAGGAAACATCTCAAGACCAAAAGACAGTGTTTTCCAGCTCACTGGGGCCAAACGCTGCCATGCACTTTGGTACCTTTCCTGAGAGTTTAACAGCCCTCGCAGTGATTTTTCCTCTGTACATCTGACTCAGCAGTTCCCAAAGGGTGTGAGGGGGTGGGAGAGCCACACAAAAGACTGCAAAAACCAGGTGCTGGGCTCACACGAGCCTGGGAGGCGGCCCACGTATCCGTGGACAGTGCTATGCTTGGGAGTTATCTAGGAGCTCCAGGAACACCTGCCTCAAGAAAACTTATGAGTTTGGTTTAACCCTGTATTTCCCAAACTGGCCTGACTCCCAGAGCCCTTTTTATGTAATTCCTATTACCCACTGTCTGGAGAGCTGGCGTTCCATGGAACCAGATCTAATAATGCTGCCCATCTCTCAGGACTGTCCCAGGAGAAGATGGACACTACTCCACTCCTTCCTGTACTTGAGGGTGATCCTCGAACTCCCATGCCTGAGCACTGACCCCCCACACCTCCACAGGGCTTGCTGCTTTCTCTTCCTTGAGTTTGACTCTGCTGTCTTTGGGTGGCTCCAATTCTTCTGGGTCTTTTTTGAAACACCGAGAACCAAAGTGCAAGTCGCCCTGACGGTGCAGGTGCCACAAACCTTCAGGGTGGGTCGGTTTCCAGCTGGTCCTGAGCCCCATCCCACTCCCCGCATTTCAGCCACAGCTCAGAATCCACCGGTGCAGGGTTGGTGGGACCACGTGATCCCCAGGTGGCGTCCTATGGTGTTTCCTCCCTCCTCTGCAGAAACCTGTCCAGGTGAACTTAAACTTGTCCACCTAACTGTAACCTGCTCTTAAAAAATCAGGTCCCTGATTTGTCAGGGTCACTTGAAATTCGGTGCCATCATTCCAGCTGTTGGGGAGGAGGGTTGCTAGTTTAATGAAAAAGGAAAAGAGAATAGATTGAATGGTCCAGAGGGAGTCTGGCAGTGGGGAGGGAGCTGCAGCCCCAGATGCATGCAGAGCCTGTTACCAGCAGCACCTGGCGGAGCAGGGTGCCCCACAGACTCTGGAGGAACAGGGCGGCAGGTACTGTCACCACTGGAGACATCAGAGCGAAGCCCGTGATGCTCCATCCTGCAATAAACAATAAGACGGCACAAAGCCTCAGGAACAAAGCCTAGGGGTGACAGCTGAGGGTGTGTCCCAGCAAGGGTGACCGCATTCACTCCCTATTTCTAGCGCGCATGTCTCTTTCTAACCCTGCAGTTCTCACCTGGAGGGCTTTCTCCTCAGAACCCTTGCTGGGTGGGGGAAAGCCAAATCAGAAGGCAAAGCTACAGTGAGATGGGGGGAAAGCCAAGTCAGAAGGCAAAGCTACAGTGAGATGGGGGGCTCATGAAGCAGCAAGGGACCCCGAAGAGGAAAACATTGCAGAGTGGCCACCAGGCAGACAGGCTGGGGAAGGGCAGGAAGAACCCCAGTCTGGAGAGTGCAGACCCAGGGGTGCGGCTGGCTTCTGCCTGAACGGCCCATTCATGGTCTCTGTTTCTGAATGAGTCTTTCGAGGCCCTGGGTGCTAACACTGCATGGTTTGAGGTTCCAGCTTCCTGGGGCTAAATGCAGGCAGGGAGTCAGCAGCCTCTCAGACCTAGAGCCTGGGGTAGTGCAGCTCCAACCTGTCGCTTTGCTCCTGCACGTGGGTCTACAAAGCACAGGTGACATGAGCCCTCGCCCCGTGGCACTAGCCCCTCAATGCTTCCTCAATGCTCTCAAGGTCTGGCAGGCTAGAAAAGGAAAAGTGGGACACCTCCAGGCTTGCCTCCAGTGCCAGATACAAAGTCAGCCTCAGGACTCCTATGGTGAGAGCTGTTAACGGGCAGAACTACAGACACCCCTCACTGCAGACAGACAGTGCAGTGTCCCTGGAACCCGGCCAACCCCCAGAATCAGGCCCTCGCCCCTGGGGAGGCCAGACACCCTGTGGGCTGCTCCTTCTGTCTGGGCACAACAGCATCCCCAGCATAGGGCTGACGCAATGAACCCAACAGAATCTGGAAACACCTGTGGTTCACGACCAGATCTTGATCTGGTGCACTCTGTTCTCCTGGGGAGGTGGAGGGTACAGGTGGGAGTCAGCGGTGCACCTGTCTGAAGAGCATCAAGGCATTACCTCAGAGATTTCTGCAAACTGAGCATTGGCCTGACAGCACTTCTCAGCCATTTCCATGGCAACTCCGTAGTTGTCCACAAAGGCCCGGTACACACCCAGCTGGCTGGCCTGAGGGGGAGGAAGGAAGAGAGAGTGGGACAGGTGCTGCTGCTCCCCCGCCTTTCGGAAGAGCAGGCTCCTGTGCACAGCTCTGCAGAAACTCCAGGGGCAGCAGACGGCTCACAGGCTGCAGAGGCCTCGGCGCTTCCATGCGGCTCCCTCCCACCTGCTCCCCTCCCCACGCACCCAGCACACTTCCCGCTCCCAAAATGACATGCTGAGAAGTGACTCACAGCACCAGGCAGGTAACAGTTCCCTTCCAGAGCTACTTATTCCTCCCACCCCATTCGCTGAAATGGTGCTATGAGCGGCAGCTGAACTTCAAGATTGTCAGTGAATCTGGACAAGTGTCTGCACGCAGCACCTTCTCATTCTGGCTGCAGGAGTGTACCCTGGACACGGAGGTCACCCCCCATCCCACCCATGGTGTTCCACGCCATGTCCAGTCCCTTCAGACACATAAGAAATGCCAAGTCCGGCTGCTTTTGCAGAGGAGAGCCTCCTGCCGCACAGACACGAGCCCATCCTGGGCCTGGTGAGGGTGCTCAGGTGTCATGCTGCACACCTGGCGGGGGGAGACTGGCTGTAAGGCGAGAGGTGTTCTGTTTGTTATTAAACCAATGGCAATAAGAGCGCTCCTCACTGCTCAGACATGCACTCAATTCAGCAACAATTTGCCTTGTGTGTGAGTGCGGCAGATACCTCCATCTCTGGGCCCCACAACACCTTTACAGGCAGCGAGGGAAAAACCAGCAAACCCAGGCCTGGGGAGTGTAAGGGCAGACCCAGGGGACACACTGGTTAGGGTTGGAGACTCCCACCGTAGTTGACTGCAAGCTGGAAGCCCAAGGCATTCACGGCTCCTGGCATTTGTTTTGTGTCAAACCTAAATTTTATTTCCATGTGCATTTGCATCTATATTGAATTTTATGTTTCTACAGATGACAATCCCAGATGCTGGATAAACCAGGCACCCTTGGCACTGTCTGATATTCTGGCCCTGCTCCCTACAGGGGCTGCAAGAAGGGGCTTAGAGTGTATGAGGAAAGGGTAGCAGCCGGAAGACACCTGCCAGGCCCCTGCCATGCTGACCACCCGGAGGAGTCCTTGCGTCCTCCAATTCTAGGTTCTTCCTCATCCGTGCAGTGATGAGGCCCAGAGCTCTTCCTTCTTTCCCTCCTCTGCAAGTCACTGAGTGCCTCCCAGTCAAACTAAGGGCCTGCTTTAGGCCTTGTCACCACAGTGGTAAACAATTCAGACACAGCGCTGCCCTCCGAAGCTGGTGTTCTAACAGGAGAGCGCTTATCAACACATGCATGAATACACACAAGGAATGTAATGGCAGATGGTTACAAGCGGGACAGGGGCTGAGAGCGACGAGGCTGCTTTCAAGAATGTGGTCAGGACCAGGACAGCCTCTCAGAAGAGCTGACAGCTGAGCAGGGTCTCGGGGGTCTTGGGAGGAGGACTCCTTTCAAGACTTTTCCTCCCTCCTGCTCCAGGAGCTCACATCTTCCAGGTGGCTTGTGAGAAGTTCTAAGCAATTCCTTCCCACATTTTTCGCTAATCAAAAACGTGCCTCCGGATCTGATGCACTGAGAAGCACACAGCCTCGCTGCTGTGGTACTGTTACACAGAACGTGAAGCTATTCCTGAGGAAACTGGCAAACCCGAGCAGGTCTGTGCCCTTCAAAAAATGTCAAGGTTGGCTGGGCATGGCAGCTCATGCCTGTAATCCTAGCACTTTGGGAGGCCAAGGCAGGCAGATCACTTGAGGTCAGGAGTTCAAGAACAGCCTGGCCAACATGGCAATACCCTGTTTCTACTGAAAATACCAAAATTGGCCAGGCGTAATTGCAGATGCCTATAATCCCGGCCACTTGGGAGGCTGAGGCAGGAGAATCGTGTGAACCTGGGAGGTGGAGGTTGCAGGGACCCGAGATCGCACCACTGCACTCCAGTCTGGGTGATACAGCGAGACTCCATCTCCAAAAGAAAAAAAAAAAAGGCAGGGTGCAGTGGCTCACACCTGTAATCCCAGCACTTTGGGAGGCTGAGGCGGGCAGATCATCTGAGGTCAGGAGTTCAAGACCAGCCTGGTCAACATGGTGAAACCTCGTCTCTACTAAAAACACACAAAAAATTAGCTGGGCGTGGTGGTGCACGCCTGTAGTCCCAGCTACTGGGGAGGCTGAGGCAGGAGAATCGCCTGAACCCAGGAGGCAGAGGTTGCAGTGAGCCAAGATTGCGCCACTGCACCCCAGCTTGGGTGACAGAGGGAGACTCTATCTCAAGGGGGGGGGGGGGGGGGGGAAAAGTCAAGGTCATGGAAGACAAGCAAAGTCTGAGGAACTGATACAGATTGAAGGAGACTAGAGAGATGTGACAACCAAGTACATAACATGATCTTAAACCGGGGCCTGAATCAGGGAATGAAAACAGCTGTGAAGAATGCAACTGTTAACTTGGGGGAAATTTATATGAACTACATATTAAATAATAGTATCTTATGAATGTGAAATTTCCTGAATTTGACAAATTGTACTGTGGGTTATAGGAGAGAATATCCTTGTTCTTAGCAAATATACAATGAAGTATTCAGGGGGCAAAACATCTTGTGCTTGTGTGTGTGTGTGTATGTGCATGTGCATCTGTGTGTGCACAGAAAGAGATAAAGCAAATGTGGCAAAAAGTTACAATCAGTGTATCTGGGTGAAGGCTATACTAAAGCTCTTTGCCCCATTCTTACAGCTCTCCTGTAAGTTTGAAATAATTAGAAAAATAAAAACTCTGAGTTGTGAAAACTTCAGCCAGAAACATAACCCAGAGCAGGGAAGTCAGCCCGCACAGCCACACAGGAGGAGGTGGCAGGAGCCGCATTTGAGTCTGGCTTTCTGAACCACTGGACGAGGATCACGAGTTTCTGGGCTTGGAAGAGGCACCGGAGCTGGGCAGGGCACTGCGAGCTCCTTTGGTTCTAAGACTTGTCCAACTGGGATGCCTGACGGAGCGATGCTGGGCCAACCCTACTGAGCTGGTCATGGGGACAAGGGCAGGCACTGGGCCTATCTGTCCTTGGGGAGTCCCCAGCACCCAGCCCAGGTTGAACACACATGAGTACTCAGCTCATGGTTTTGGGGAACAACTTCCCACTGCAACCCCAGCCTCTCCCCCGAGTCTTCCGGCTGCATCATCTGACACATGAAGGTACCTCAAGGCCTCCAGGGAAGCCAGCGGAAACTTCCCAAAGTTAAATTCCAGTGTTCCTGAGATATTAAAATTTTAAAAAAGTCTCTGAGTGATTTCCGAATATTATTTGGGGAAGAGCTCTGGATGTGTGTTTTTTTTCCCCAACACCACGATTCTCCGTTTCTCAGGAAGGCGGCAGGCCAAGTCACGTCCGCTAGGTGTTTGCTTTTTTTTTTTTTTCTGTGAACAATTGAACAATCAAGCTTTATTTTTACAAAAATGAAAATTGTAGCATGTCTCAACAGCCAGACTGAGTCAGGGCTGGCTCAGAACTCACTCAGAACTGCTGGGTTCCCTTTGCCCTTTCTTGGTTTCAAGGCAAAACCAGGCCACGGTGCCCCAGGAATGAACCCCTGGCCCCGAGAGGTTAATCAAGGGTGAGGTCTGGCTGGTGCCAGCCAGCTACTGGCAGCCTCATCCTTCTTTCCAGGAAGGGGCAGAAAGGAACCATCTGGGAAGGTGGCAGCATCTCACCTCACTCCGTAGGCTATCGTGGCTCTAACAAGGGATGTAGGATGGGCCTCTCCAGGCCAGACCCTTGCTCTGGCCAAACAGGGTCGCAAAGCCCGGGTTCAGCCTCACTCCTCTAAAGCAGCAGGTCCTGCCTCTCCAACAGGTTCCTGGGAGGGACTGCATCTCTGGTAAGCCCCAAAGCCCCAGGAGTCAGAAGCCTCTAGTGTAAGGTGCCTGAGCACCGGGGTCACAGGCCCAGGAGCACAGTGGGGCAGTGGGGAGGAGCTATCACTGCACCCTCCAGGCAAGAGAGGTCCCTGACGCGCTGGTCTCCTTGGCCCACAGGCAGGGGTGGCCCTGACAGTCATGGGTTTTGAAAATCCAGGACGTGGAGGTCATAAGACAGTGCAGCATAGAGATGCTTGGTGGTGAGACGCAGGCAGTACACAGGGCTGCTGGAGGGGGTTGATGTCAGCGGGAAGGTGTGCAGGCAGCCGCAGGCCCTTTGGCACCGGTCTCACAGCCGTACAACACTGTAGCAGGAGGAACCTGTGGCCAGCAAGTGGTTGCCATCTGTCTGCAGACAGTACAGGGTGCTGCTGTGGGGCTCCTCCCACTCCATGACACCTTTCCGGACACTGGTGCAGAGGTCCCAGTAGCGAACGTAGGTGTCATAGCCACAGGACAGCAGTGTGAAAGGGGACTCATACATGACATCCAGCACCCCAGCCCCTGGGAGAAAGTCACTGCCCAAGTACGTCATCAGCTGCCCACTGTTGAGGTCCCAGACTCTCAGGGGTGAGAAGTGCCCGCAACAAGCCGTCCCTGTCACAAAAGAGCTGAGTAATGGGCTGATAGCAATGGACCAGACTCAGTCTTCAATCTGGATGGTGTGTAAACACTGCTCCAGCCGGCCTGAGGCCAAAGGCCACACCTTGGCCATCCTGTCCCTGGAGCCACTCACAGTGATGCCCCCTTTGCAATCCACACAGTTCACCTCCTGTCCATGAGCCGAGTACTTGACAGTGAAGGTGCTGTGAATCTTACCAACGCCAATCTTCCCATCTCCTCCTGCACTGACAATATGCAAGCTGGCCAGCACAAAGTGGCAAATGTCCTCATCATGCCCAGCAAAGACTCCCAGAGCAGGTCGCAGCCAGTGAAGGGCCGTAGCCAGCGGCACACCTGGGCCAGGCAGCTGAGGGCCCGCATGTCCAGGTGAGAGCAGGTGAGCAGCAGCAGCACCTCCGGCAGGCGCCAGAGCATGGACCCTGCAGCCGGGCAGGCGGCAGACTCCCGAGCTGCCGCCGCCTCCTCCTCCCTGGCTGCCACGGCCATGGCCGCCCCTGTCCCAGAGATGTAGGCCCAAGCCTGACCCCCTCGTCCTTGTGCTCTTCTCAGCCTGGCGCCCTCCCAATGCCTAGCCCTGACTCTCCATTCCTCCTTCTTCCCATACTCTTCCATGTGCCTCCTTCCCGGCTCCTGAGCTCCCCTCATGTCTTTTGATGATGCCTCTTGCCCCTTCCTCCATGCTTCCGCCTCCCTGTTTCCTCTCTTGGGCATGCCCTTGCTCCTGCCTCAACCCCCAGCCCCACTGTCTTCTTCGCCGTCTGCGGTCCGGGCTTCCCTTCCGCCCCGCTTCCTCTTCCTCCTTGCCCCTCTCGCTCGCTTTTCCCTTCCTCTTCCCCTTCCTTCACTTCCCCCTCACCACTCTCCCTTCCTGCAGCTTCCTTGCCTCTACGCCCCCCGCCCTCGCCCAGGCCATCGTTGGTGGGGGCGGGGGGGTTCCTGACGCGGAGCCCAGCCTGAGCCACCACCCTCCACTAGGTTTAAAACTGCTGACACACACAGGGAGAAATTGGCGGGGGGGGCTTCAAAGATGGAGGGGGCAGCATATATCAAAATACAGCCTCCTGCTCTCTGGCCATGGCGGGAAGAGCCCCAGGAAGCAAGAACTGGAACAAAGTAAGTACCTTGTGTGTTCCTCAAGCCTTAGCTCTGGCTTGGAGTTTGGGGGTTCTGCAGCACAGGGTGGCAGAGGGAGGGGTCCCCCTACGGGAAAGCCACACCTCAGAGCAGAAAACTCAGTCCCCAGCATCAGCCAAGGGGAGGCCCAAGGCCAGAGCTGGGTGTCTCAGCAGTCCAGAAGTGCTGGGGGCAGGGCTTGTAAGGAATCACATGCTCTTCACGCTTAGAGGGGGCCTGGCCTCTGGCCACACCTGCCCCTAGAGGACTTGTTTCCCAGTGGAGGAAGCCTGCTTCAGGGAAAGTGTGTGCACACAGGGTGTGGCGGCGCGCACCTGTAGTCCCAGCCATGCTGAAGGCTGAGGCCGGAGGATGGCTTCAGTCAGGAGTTCTGGGCTGCAGTGCACTACATACTAAGTTTGGCATCGATATGGTGACCTCCCAGGAATCGGGAACCACCAGTTTGCCTAAGGAGTGAAACAGCCAAGATTGGAAACGAAGGAGGTCAAAACTCCCATGCTGATGAGCAGTGGAATCATGCCTGTGAAGAGCCACTGCACTCCAGCCTGGACAACGCAGGGAGTCCCCAGCCCTTTCTAAAAATAGCTATCTAAATAAATATAAATTAAAAAACAAACCAAAGAACAAACAAACAAAAAAGGCTGGGCATGGTGGCTCACGCCTGTAATCTCAGTACTTTGGGAGGCCAAGTCGGGTGGATCATTTGAGGCTGGGAGTTCGAGACCAGACTGGCCAACATAGCAAAACCCTGTCTCTACTAAAAACACAAAACATTAGCTGGATGTGGTGGTACATGCCTGTAGTCCCAGCACCGGCCCTGGGTCATCACTCACCAGCTTCTGGAAGAGGTCGCCCACCCGCTGCTGGTGGCTCCACTGCTGCACGCGGGGAAAGAGCCCATCATAGAACTCCTTGTGGATCTCATAGAGCTCAGGCACTTTGAAGAAGATGGTCTCAATCTGCTGACTCGTCAGTACCGGCTGAGAGGTGGTGGCAGCAGCTTTCAAAGGCTTCATGGGCTGAAAGAGGACACAGGTGAGGTAGCACAGGTGAGAGGGGCTGCCATCTGTCAGGTGCATTGTATGACAGTAGACAGTCATGGTTACCTGACATATGCACTTTTATTTTTAAATTACATAACAAATACAATTTTAAAACCAGCTTGGTTTGGCAACTCAGTCTTCCACTGGTATCCACTCCAGGGATGGCGAGCTGCACCCAGGCTCTGACAGCTGACCTAGGACTTAAGGGCAAAGAGGCTCCCCAACCCTGTCATCCTCCCCCTTCCCGCCCTGCTCAGCTCCCTAAACCCTCCTCACCAGCAGCAGTGCCTCCAGGTGGCTCAGGTAAGTCTCCTCACTAGCCAGGATTCCAGACAGGACCCATTTTCTCATCTCCAGGCCCTTTTCCAAGTCCAGCTCATTCTGCAGGAGAAACAGACAGAAGTCAGCCTGGAAGGGCGGTAGGGGGATGCTTGCATCAGGGCCCTCTGAGAGAGGAGGGCCAGCTTGTTGACCTCTGGACAAACCCCTGCCCCTACGAAGGCTCCACATGGAATTAGAGAGGCAGGGGACCCTCCGCACATACTAAGCCACATGCTCGTGGTCGCTGAGAATCCCAGGGGTTCATCTGGCAACACCCAGGGCCACCCTTAGTCTTGCCAGACCACGAAACAGAGTTTGGTGTGGAGCAGGCCGGGCCAGGCCTCGCTCCACACCTTCTGCCTGCAACCCAAGAGCAGCTGCCTCACACAGTCGAGGAAGGAGGAGGCGGCTCTGAGCCGAGGGGGCGTCGGAACCCACAGCATGGCCACCTGGCTCCTGCTGCAGCCAAGCTCCACTCCCCACTGCTCACCTGGGGCCCTCCTCACCTGGATTCTCTGACTGCTGCTGCCACGTGACCGACCCTTCGACTGACGCCCTCCAAGCAGCACCGCCTTCTCCAGATGCCCTCCCTCCCAGCCACAGGGACTGCTACCACCTGCTCCAGAAGAACCCTGTCCCTGGGGCTCAAGGCCTGTGTCCCCTGACCCTGCTTTTCAGACCCCAACATCACTGGCAGGGACCCTCTTACACGAGGGCTTTGACAAAGTCCCCCTTCCCATTAGCATCCCTGCCGAAAGTTCAGGGAAGCTCTACTGTTTTTGTCTCCAAATGATGAAGCTGACACATTGTTGGATGTTGAAGTAGGGGACAGAGACCATGGGAGGCCACCTTCTAATCCTAGTTATGATAATGTCTCCCCTCCCCACTCAGATTCATGTTGAAGCCCTAACCCCCAGTACCTTAGAGCGTTACTGGATCTGAAGGCAGGGCCTTTAGAGAGGTGATTAAGCTAAACTGAAGTCAAAAGATTCCATGTGTCCCATTCTTTTCTTTTTGAGACGACGTCTCGCTCTGTCACTCAGGCTGGAGTGCTGTGGCACAGTCACAGCTTACTGCAGCCTTGAGAGCCCAGGCTCAAGCAAACCTCCCACCTGAGCCTCCCAAGTAGCTGGGACCTCACGCACCCACCACCTTGCTCTGCTAACTTAAACATTTTTGTGGGGTCCAGGCACAATGTCTCACGCCTATAATCCCAGCAGTTTGGAAGGCCGAGGCGGGTGGATCACCTGAGGTCAGGAGTTCGAGATCACCAGCCTGGCCAACATGGTGAAACCTTGTCTCTACTAAAAATACAAAAATTAGCCGTGTGTGGTGGCAGGCACCTGTAATCCCCGCTACTTGGGAGGCAGAGGCAGAAGCATTGCCTGAACATGGGAGGGGGAGGTTGCAGTGAGCCGAGACCATGCCATGGCACTCCAGCCTGGGCAATAAGAGCAAAACCCCATCTCAAAAAAAAAAAATTTTTGTGTGTGTGTGTGTGCGTAAACAAGGTCTTGCCATGTTGCCCAGGCTGGTCTCAAACTCCTGAGCTCAAGCAGTCCTTCCACCTCAGCCTCCCAGAGTGTTGGGATTACAGGCATGAGCCACGGCACCCCACCAGGACCGGAGTGCTGGCAAAAGAGATTAGGACACAGACTCAAATGGAGGGAACATCATGTGAAGACACACAGAGAAGACAAGTCCACGAGAGGGGCCAGAGAAGAAATCAACCCTGCCCACCCCTTGATCTTGGACTTCAGGCCTCCAGGGCTATGAGAAAGTAAACTCCTGTTCTTTAAGCCCGCTAGTCTGTGGTGCTTTGTTACAACAGTCCCCACAAAGGCATGACACCAAAGATGACGACGCCAAAGGCCACAGAAACCACCGCCTGACTTCCTGGTCACTCCCGTCTGCTCCCTGGCCAC
This sequence comes from Macaca nemestrina, assembly GCF_043159975.1. Lineage (NCBI taxonomy): Eukaryota > Metazoa > Chordata > Mammalia > Primates > Cercopithecidae > Macaca > Macaca nemestrina. The sequence goes on along the minus strand of NC_092139.1, from coordinate 89,830,661 downwards.
TGGCAATGTTGGAGGCTGGCCGTGCCCATGGCAGATGTCAGTGCTCCACCGGGCTGAAGCCATGCTCCCTCTGTCCCGCCTGTGCCCACTGGCCCTGCCTGCAGTCAGAAGAAAGTGCGTGAGTGCATGCGTGTGTGTTTGTGTGTGCGTGCGCGCGGGGCGGGGGAGGGGGGCCAGGTCTGGTGTCTGTGACAGCCCCACCCACTTCTCCACTGATTGCTGGGCTCACAGGTATGGAACTGGGGTGGTGGTCCCTGATCACTCACTTTCCCACTTTCAGGGAAAATCACTGGCTGCGGGCAGGCTCCTCGTTGGCCCCGCTGACATCTAGGCCTAGAGGAGTCTGTCAGGGGCTGTGTGGCATCCCGCGCCTTGTAGGATTCTGTGAAGCATCCTTGCCTCTACCTACCATATGTGAGTAACACCTTCTCCCCCGATGTGTGGCAGGCACAAATGTCTCCCGGCGCTGCCACACATGCCCTGGGAGCAGAATCACCTCCAGTGAGAACTGATGGGTTTCAGGAAGGATCTGACTGAGGTTACCTCAGGCCTGATGCTATCTGTAGAATTTGGAATCAGGGTCCCAGCACAGCCCCTGCCTACTCCAACCCTGCTGTCCTATTTCCCTGGCCCACTAGAAGGGAGGCATGTCATGGTATGGACAGCAGGTTCAACACAAAGCACCCAGGGCCTGGCCTGCCCCATGGTCTCAGGCAAATGTACTCTGGCCCTGAGCCTCCACTGCCTGGGGAGGGAGCCCCACCCTGTGCCCCACTTGAGTCCCTGGGGCTTGGACCACACATCTTCACTTGCCCACTGGGACCATCTAAAAAGCCTTCCTGGGTCACCATTTTGCCCTGGGAATCTCCTAAGTGTGTGCACACTTGTGTGAATGTATGCATGAGCTGTCAGCATGCCCGGGTGCCTGTGTATACGTGTGTATATACATGCATTTATACACAGGTACATGTGTGTGTGTGGAGGGGACAGCCATCAAGATCTGGGTGGACAGCAGCTCCAAGGAAAAGGACACGCAGGTCCCATGCACACCTGTCCCCCCGGCAGGGTAGGCAGTGGCTCCGCAGGTAGGATCCAGGCCATGGCTGTGCTGAGCTGGGAACCTCCTTGCCTAGCACAGTGCCTGGAACACCCAGGTGCTCAATTAAGATTCGTTTAATAAATCAGTGAGTGGATCTCAAAGACCTGGCTGTATCCTAGTATTGGCTGTGTTTTTATGAATCTCTGAGGGCTCCTTCAGGGTCTCCATACTCTCACTTGGAGACAATTGGGTCCAAGGAACCCAGGACTGTCAATTGAGCCTGACTTGGTGCCCTGAAATGCTTCCCAAGTTCAGCAAGTCTGCTGCCCATGTTGCACATACACATAGGGTGGGGTGGCCTATGACACTCCCTCTCTGCCCATCATGAATGGTGGAGTCTTGGGGAAAGCAGCCCCCAGCTGCCCTGCAGGTGCCTCCTACCGTGCGCAGATGCCTCTCCCTGCTCCATGAGAGAAGAGGTTAAGGGAATGGTGGGCCCCTTGGGCAGGGCCACCCACCCACCCAGCCTGCCAGCTCTGCTCATGTTCTGAGGACAACCTTGCTACTGTGAGTACGAAGGGGCCTGCAGGGCCGAGGGAGGCTGCTATGGCTGCAGAGCCCATGAAGGCCCCACCCAGTGTGAGATGCTTGTGCCCGCGTGGGTGGGAGCACTGTGTCTCGTTCTGTCCACGTGGTTTGGAAAGCCAGGAGGAAAAACAGCGCAGGCAGGAAGGCAGAGTCTAGCTCTCCCTCCCTATTCTGAAGGGCAGGGCCGCTCAGGGAACATCTGGCCCAGGGCCTGGACTGGGTAGGGTGGAGACAAGACTCAGGATGAGGGCACTTCTCCTTAGACTGAGAATCTTCTAGAGTCCTGAATAGTGCTGGTGGCATCAGACAGGGATGGCTCAGAAACCAGCCAAGTCCACGGAGAGAAAACGAGAGAGCAAAGGGCAGGGCCCAGCCTGGGGCTATTTATAACTCAGAACTGTGCTTGTGCCAGTTAAGGGAAAGGACGTGAATGCAGGGAGGGCCATGATGGCAGGCAAGGAGGCTGGGGCGGGTAGGAAGCCGGAGGTAAAGGGAAATTGGAAAAAGAAGTCAGTGACATGGAAGGAAGTACCTCCTACCATGATCCTACCCAGGCAGGTACAAACACAAAACCTGAGGCTAAATAAAAGCCAACAAAGAACCCACAAAACAAAATGGGCTTGTGACAACCAAGCAGGAAAAGCTGACAGAGAACGAGGTGAATAAAACTGTTGTCAGCTGACTGCTGCCAGGCCCACAGGTGAGCTGAGGGAGGGAGCTGGAACTGAGCTTCAGGACAAGGCAGAGCGCAATGAGGCCCCTTCTAGTCCCTCCTCCTAGTTTCCCTAATCTGGGGGAGCCCAGTGGTGATCAGGGTGCAAAACCCTGGCTGCAAGGGGCAGGCTGCTCCGGGCTGGGAGTGTGCAGTGAGCACCGCTGCTGGAAAAAGGACCCTCTTCTGCTCTGGGCAAGGGCAGATTTTCATTAGCAACAGACTGGACATTGTCCTGCAGCCCAGCCAGCGAACACCCCAAGAACCTGGCCCTGATGGCATACAGAGGGCAAGGGGCTGGCCACTGTGCAGGGTCCTGGGGCTGCAGGTTGTTGCAACAGGCCAACCTGTGTGAATCCTTCCCACAGCACCCTGGGCAAGGGGGCACCTGGCCTCTGTCCAACCTCTGCCTACACTACGAATGGGTATTCACAGAGAAGACCCGTGCCACAGGAGTCCACTGAGACCCCAAATTGCCAAAAAGTTCCCTGAGGGCTTCCTGGTGGCCCCATGGCCCAAAAGACTCAAGATCAGCATCTGGGACCAAACGAGGGGTGGGTGGCGTGCAGGGGGAGGGGGATGAGCACGCTGATGCCCACGTCCCACTGGCTGGTCAGGATCAGCATGCCTCTGGCCTCAAGATCACCATGCTCCCTGGGGGAAGTGAGGTGTCCTAGGAAGCGACAGCCATGTCTTCAAACCAAAGATCAGAAATGAAAGATGACATTTGCATGGCTTGTTGCGTGGCTGGCAGGGCAACCAGGAAATCAAGGCTATGCTTGTCTCCAGAGCAGTGAAGGGCACCCGTCCTGGGGCCCCAGCCACTGGGAAGGAGCACCAGAAGGTTTCTAGAAAGGAGCTACACACAGCTCTCCAATCAAATCCCCTCCTCTTCAGACCAGCTCTGGGCCAGGGGGCGTGCTTGGGACTGGAAACCCTGGACCTGACAGGCAGAGATGTGCAACCTTCTGCAGGATGTGCACCATGAGAAACGTCTACAGCTCCTGTGAGGGCAGAAGCAGGGAGCAGGGGTCGGGGGACCAGGATCTGGAGTGGCTTCACAGAGGAGGAGCCCTGCACTAAAAGGTGAAGGCTGTACTCCAAGTCAGAGCCAGGTGTGGGAGGGAGGCCCCCTCCCCCGGACAGGGACCAGGGGCACTGAGTGGGCAGATCAGCTTCCTTTCGGGGCCAGAAGTACATCAAGGACTGGCTGGGTGAAGATAGCCCTCAAGGATGATGGAAAGAAATAGCCTTTCTTAAGTTCAGCACTTGGCCTACCTGAACTTAGTACCAAAACCACGCTCACAAAGCAGCAAGAGAGGGGATACACCAAGAAAGACAAGACAGATGAGGGAGAGGAAGTGTGTCCACTGAAGAATCAGGAAGGTTTCAAACCCTGGAGCTGCGTGGCCCAAGCAAGTTACTTCACCTCTCTGAACCTCCTAGTCTGTACAAAGCTGACGCTAGATGTGGGATTGGAAGCTACCTAAGGCAGCAGCCTGTGTGTGCTGCATGGAGCAGGTACATGTTACCCACTGGCTTCCTCTCCCATCCTCTCAGTTCAGGACGAGAAGCCTGCCCAGCACCAACGCCTTCAGAAATCACAAAAGCATATACATAAGCAGCAGTCCCGGGCCTGCAGCTAACGCGTCAGCCCCAGAGAAAAGCAGCTCAGTGAGAAGATGCACTTCTGAAGCTTCCTTATAGAACCAGGGGAAAGTCCATCCCTCTCGTGTTCTTTTTATTATTATTATTGTTTTTTTGTTTTTGTTTTTGTTTTTGAGACGGAGTCTCGCTCTGTCGCCCAGGCTGGAGTGCAGTGGCACGATCTCAGCTCACCACAAGCTCCGCCTCCCAGGTTCACGCCATTCTTCTGCCTCAGCCTCCCGAGTAGCTGGGACTACAGGCACCCGCCACCACGCCTGGCTAGTTTTTTCTATTTTTAGTAGAGACGGGGTTTCACCGCGTTAGCCAGGATGGTCTCGATCTCCTGACCTCGTGATCTGCCCGCCTCGGCCTCCCAAAGTGCTAGGATTACAGGCTAGAGCCACTGTGCCCGGCCTATTATTTTTTTTTTTTTAAGACGGGGTCTTGCTGTGTTGCCCAGGCTGAGTGCAGTGGTGAGAATCACAGCTCACTGAAGTCTCGAGCTCCTGGACTCAAGCAGTTCTCCCACCTGAGCTTCCTGAGTCGCTGAGATTATAGGTGTGAGCCACCGTGCCAGGCTACGGTGTTGTCAGGGTAGAAATCATCTAGAAATAAGCTAAGCAGAGCGGGGAAGAAATCTGTCATCAGGGACCAAAAAGACAGAAAGGAGCAACTGCCCTGGGGCAGTGATTTTCTCAGCCCAAGAAGGAAGGAACCCAAGAGGTCGAGTTGGGGGATATGCACCAATGGCAAAGGGTGAGCATCTGGGCCCCAGAGCACTGCTGAAGCAGCCCCCTGAGCAGTGGGACCAGCAAGAGGAGTCAGAACTTCATGCAGGGCCGGGCGGCCCAGCACCACCCAGCCTGTGACCATTCCAGGCTATGTCCTCACGTGAGTGGGGGCGCGGGTTCACTGCTTTCTCAGAGGGCATGGCAGAGCTTGTACTGAATGTGCCGCTGCTCACTAGCCATGATACCTTGGGCAAGCCACCACTGGACTTCAGTTCCACATTTGTAAAGTGGAAGTGACAGCAAGGCCAAGAATTACTAATGAGGGTCAAGTGAAAACTCACAGGAAAGGCTCTGATCACATGGATGGAGCCAGCACACGCTTTGGTAAAAGGGAGCAAGAAAACTTTATGAAGCAGAGACCCAAGCCCAGATACCACCCGGCTCAGCAGCGTTGCCGATGCCACCATGCAGGTCTTGCTGGTTTTGGTGGTTGCCTCTGGTGCTGACATTCTCAACCTCAAGACCACGTGCTGCGTGCCTCCTCCATGCTCAGTTCAAAGCATCCCCCGATCTCCCTGACCAACACGTCTGGCAGGCTGTCTGTGTACCACATGTAGAGATGAGGAAGGAGTTTTTGGTAACCCCCTCGGCTTCCAAACCATTGGCTGCTCCACCACCTACCTGCTATGTACCCCTGAGCATGGGGCCGCACTTCAGGGAGCCTCACCTGGCCCTCCTGCCACACGTACACCATGGGGACTCACCGCTTTAGTGGACTCCAGGGCTCCCGAGACCAGCGCATCCCGGCTGCCCCTGCCCTTGCTGCTGAGGTGGGGCGATGAGGAGGGCGAGTCATCAATGTAGGGCAGCCCATCTTGGTGCCGGCGCTGCTCCTCTGCCCGGTCTGCAGCGCAGCCGTACCCAGGTGGTGTTCCGAACGAGCCATCTGTGTGTGCAAAGCATCCTGTGTTAGAGACAGAGAAGGGAGCATCCATACCCAACCTGTCCCAGCAAGCACCCAGCTGACACCATCTCTGTCCCCAACAGGCATCTCACAAGTACCTCGGGTATGCTGATGTCCCCTTCACAACTGACTGGTTAACGACCACAAGGTGAGGGGTGATGAACACGGGCTCACTGCCCAGACAATACAAGGGGCTTTCTGAGATACGTCTGCCCCCGGCAGGGGATTGTGACTTAAGAAATGTATATTTGATCTTTGCATACCCCACTCCCTACTTTCCTGGCATGCAGTTCCTAAAATCCTTGGAATCTCCAAAGTAATACATGTCTTTATGTGTGCTAATAAATGACAGGTGGCTGGGGCTCCTGGATAGCCTCAGGAAGCGGGCTGGTTGCCAGGAGAATCAACCACATGATTAGACAGTTGGCACCCCCAACTCTCTGGGGAAGAACCACAGCTGAAGGGTGAGTTGATCACTAATGGTCAGTGATGTAATCAATCATGCCTACACAATGAAGGCTGTCCAAAAGGCCAGGGTTAGGAGAGCTTCCAGGTTGATGAAAATGTGGCAGTGCCTGGAGAGGGCATGGGAGCTCTGCACCCCTTCCCACAGACCTTCCTCTATGCACCTCTTCCATCTGGCTATTCCTGAGTTGTGTCTTTGTATTAAAAACCAGTCACCTAGCAAGTTATTTTCCTGAGTTCTGTGAGCCTTTCCAGCAAGTGATCAAACTCAAGGAAGGGGCTGTAGGAGCCTCCAATTTATGGCCAGTAGACAACCTGGACTTGCTACTGACACCTGAAGTTAGGGGCAGTCTTCTGGAGCTGAGCCCTTAACTGTGGGATCTGACGCTAACTCCATGTCAGAACTGAGTTGAAATTCTAGGACACCCAGCTGGTGTCTGCAGAGAACTGCCTGGTGTGGGAAAAAGCCCCCACATTTGGTCACATAAGCTTGTGTACAGAGAAAACAGTCGGTTCTCCCTCATACAGGGGGGTTGGGTTGCTATAGAAAGGGGGACCCCTGGCCAGATGCAGTGGCTCATGCCTGTAAGCCCAGCACTTTGGGAGGCCGAGGTGGGAAGATCACTTGAGGTCAGGAGTTCAAGAACAGCCTGGCCAACATGGTGAAACCCCATCTCTACTAAAAATACAAAAAATTAGCTGGGCGTGGTGGCAGGTGCCTGTAAGCCCAGCTACTTGGGAAGCTGAGGCAGGAGAATTGCTTGAACCCGGGAGGTGAAGGTTGCAGTGAGCCAAGATTGTGCCACTGCACTCTAGCCTAGGTGACAGAGCAAGACTCTGTCAAAAAAAAAAAAAATAAAAAATAAAAAAAAGAAAAAGAAAAGAAAAGGAAAGGAAAGAAAATGAAAAGAAAAGGAGGAACCCAAAATGTTACCGTCTTGTTCTCTGGAATGGTCCTTGCGCACCCTGCCCATGGGGTCTGATGGGGTGAGGAGCACAGGCCAGCATGCTGGCTGGGGTGCAAGTCCTGGCCACCATGAGCCGTGAGTCCTACCATGTTCTTCCCATCCCAGCCCAGGGAATTAGGGCTACAGGTTCCCCCATCCCTTGGTCCAGCCCAGCTTCTGGATGACTCATAGCCCACCTCCCAGCAGGTCTGTCAAAATCCCAGACCACCTTACCCCAATGTGAGTACCCGCAGGAGGACAGAGAGGCTTATTCTACAAGAGTCCCCCTGCCTGTTGGGACTATCTGGTTATACGGAGTAATTCATTCCTCCCAGAGGCACCTGGAGAATAATCACTCCCTTCCTCTCAGGCTGAATGACAAAGCCCAACACGTGTTTCCAAGGCCTTAGCCATCTGGAGCTCCTCGATGGCCTGTCCTCAGCCTGAGTTTTCTAAGCCAGTGGACTCACCACGACCATTGTCAACCCACAAGGATCTTCTAGCCCGATCCATGGCTCATATGAGGATCCCTTCTCCACTCCTTCCAAAGGGGGCCTCTGAGGCCCATGGGACTTCTGAGAGCTCACCCTGATGGGGTGGCGTCACTCTCACCATGAGTCACCTATAAGTAGCCCTGCCCAAAGGTTACCAGCAGAGGTGACCTCGGTGTTCATTCACGAGTTTACAACTGCCACCACACACACCCAGGCTGGGTGGGCACAGGGCTGCCCTCAGGCATTCAGAGCAGCTGACCCAGCAATCCTGAAGCGGGCACAGTTGTCGTTCCTTTCCATGTGGATGGCCAGGGGGGAGCCGTGTGCCTGGAGTGATCTGCCACTAGCTGTGAGTGCAGGTGGCCGAAGTCACGGCTTCCTTGCGCACCTCTGCCTCTCCCTCTCCCAGGTTCTCCACTTCCTGTCCTACAGGACTCAGCGCTCTCTAACAGGTGTCCCCAGCCCTGGCTGCACATCGACAACACCTGGGAGGCTTTGAAAACAATTTCACTGGGATCCACACAGACCTGCCGAATCTGAAGCAATAGGGGCTTCCTGGGGAATCCAGCTGGCAGCCAGGGCTGAGACCTGCTGAGCAACCCCAACCCAGCGTCTAGCACTTTGCCAGCTGCTGACCTACAGCACTGTCCCAGGTGACTGCACACAGCTAATGGCTGCAAAGGCCAGGCCGGGTTCTGTTTCTGTGCGTATCCAAAGGAGAATTCCAGGAAGAGGCTGGGTCTGGGTTGAGCACAGCAGTCAATGTATTAAGACATCAAGAGCAGGGGGCACCCACCAAGTCCCTCAACAAGCTGTATGGAGGAATCTGGTCTCCTTGATCCATGGGACATTGAGGGGGCTCCAGGTACCAACATCACTATGTTGGTTATCAATGCTCAGTTCCTTTGGCCTTTGGGTGGGGCAAGCGAGCCGTGGTGTAATCCCTCGGAAGCAAGGCTCGGGCCCTCCCCATTGCTACCTCTCTGTGAGTTATCCACATCACTGAAGCCATCCATGCCTCACCTTTCTTGACTTCATTTATTAATTTTTTTTTAATTTTTTGTAATGAAAACCACAATTTCGTCATTGGGTGCCACCCATTTTTGCTTAGATTCACACTATTTCCTTAGTGCTAGTTAGCAGATACTGAAATGATCTTCGCAGACTATGCAAAATGTGGAACGCTTCACGAATTTGTGTGTCATCCTTGCGCAGGGGCCATGCTAATCTTCTCTGTATGGTTCCAATTTTTTAGTATATGTGCTGCCGAAGCGAGCACGACTTCATTTATTAATTTAACAGAGACGCTGACTCGCTATGGTGCCTGGGCTAGTCTCCAACTCCAGGGCTCAAGCAATCCTCCTGCCTCAGCTTCCTTTTTTTAAAATCATGCATGTGAACTAGACAATCGATAAGGATCCTCTAGCTCTAAAATGCTACCGTCACTATTAGATGAAGGCCCTGCCATCCCCCCGGCCTCCTTCAACAACTTCCTCACCCTAGTCTCCCACCCCATGACCCTCCAGACTTGGCTTTTACATTAGCTCGGAATTGTCAGCGTCTACTAAATGTTCTAGCAGGAGTGTCCAAGTGCCCAAGGGAGACAGTACACTCATGGGTTCTTTGTTTTGTTTTTGGTTGGGCCAGCAGAGCCCCTTCCTCATCCCTCTTTTCCACTTATCATTAGAGAAAGAGACTAAAACCACAGCTTCAGGCTGCGAAACATCTAAAATGAAACAAACAGCTGGGCGTGGTGGCTCACGCCTGTAATCCCAGCACTTTGGGAGGCTGAGAAGGGTGGATCACGAGGTCAGAAGATCAAGACCATCCTGGCTAACAAGGTGAAACCCTGCCTCTACTAAAAATACAAAAATTAGCCAGGCGTGGTGGCGGGCGCCTGTAGTCTCAGTTACTCGGGAGGCTGAGGCAGGAGAATGGCTGAACCCGGGAGGCGGAGCTTGCAGTGAGCCCAGGTCGCGCCACTCTACTCCAGCCTGGGCAACAGAGCGAGACTCATCTCAAAAATAAATAAATAAATAAATAAATAAAATAAAACGAAACAAACAACAACAAAATAAGGTGGGTTAGACCAGCTTTTAACCAATGGTTTTACTGTTTATCTAAAGATGATCTTTTTTTTTTTTTTTTTTGAGACGGAGTCTCGCTCTGTCGCCCAGGCTGGAGTGCAGTGGCCGGATCTCAGCTCACTGCAAGCTCCGCCTCCCGGATTTACAACATTCTCCTGCCTCAGCCTCCAGAGTAGCTGGGACTACAGGCGCCCGCCACCTCGCCCAGCTAGTTTTTTTGTATTTTTTAGTAGAGACGGGGTTTCACCGCGTTAGCCAGGATGGTCTCGATCTCCTGACCTCGTGATCCGCCCGTCTCGGCCTCCCAAAGTGCTGGGATTACAGGCTTGAGCCACCGCGCCCGGCCTAAAGATGATCTTAAGACATCTTCATCACCTGGTGGAGCACCTTTCATCTGAGCGCTTTCCATGCCCATGACTACACTGACTCCCAGGCAAGGCCAAGTCAACACCCAGTAGGGAGTCAACCCAGCAAGAACTTCAGGGTCAGACTCGCGGTCTCAGCGCTTGCTCCAGAGTAACTGGAAGACTCCACAGGTGCAAAGCCACGTGCTGACTTAGCAACGTCCACGCTAAAACCTGGTGCAAGAATCAAGTGCCCGGTGAGGGTCTGCCCGCCCGTGTCCAGTGAGACTTTGAAGTGGACACGTCACCCCGCCAGGTGAGACAGACCAGGTCTCATGGCCAGACTCTGCTGGGGAATTAAGATGCTCCAGACAGCTAAAACCCCAGCCGTTTCCCCCTCTGCAGAGATCTCAAATCAATGTCTGGGTGACTGATGCTTTTAAGTCTGGATTCCAGATGGCCTGCTCATCCCTACCACATTCCATATGAGGGCTTCGGCCCCTGCCTCAGCTCACCCAGATCACTCCAATCCAGACTTGTTGCCCCTCATTCTGCTGACTCTTCCAGTCTGCTCCAAGGCAAATGATGGGGTGGGGAGGACTGCCCCTCAATTTCCTCATTCCCCCAGTCTAACCAGCACAAAGGAACCTGCTTTTTCACAAAGCAGTATTTCACACCTGAGTTCCCCAAAGTACACAAAGCACCACCCCCCACCTGTTATTTTATTTTCAGAGACAGGGTCTTGCTGTCACCCAGGCTGAAGTGCAATGGAGTGATCACAGCTCACTGCAGCGTCAAACTCCCGGACTCAAGGGATCCTTCCAAGTAGCTGGGACTATAGGCGCACGCCACTATGCACAGCTAATTTGTAAAAACATTTTTTGAGACAAAGTTTTGCTATGTTGACCAGGCTGATCTTAAACTCTGGCCTCAAGGAACCCTCCTGCCTCGGCCTCCCAAAGCGCTGGGATTATAGGCTTGAGCCACCAAGCCCAGCAAAGCCCCTTTCCTCTTGAGGATAAAGTACATTATTTGGCATTTTGAAAGCCACCATCTCCCAAGAGCCAGAACCAATTGAGAGGCCTGGTTCCATGCCCCCGTACCACGAATACCCAGTGGAAAAAGCTCTCTGGGCCTGCTCACCCTTGGCAGGACTGAGGTTGGTGGTCTCATCAGCCACATCCTTCCCGCAAAGCTCTATCCAAAGCAGAACCCAAACACTAGAAGGCAGAAGAAGATGGGGGCTTGGAATCTGGCTGCTGCTCACCTGAACCAGGAACCAGACTAGGAGTGGGGTTGGGGAGAGGAAGGCCAGTGCAAACAGCCCAGGGTTGGTGTGGAAGAGGGAGGGTCTAGTGAAATCTGAAACCCTCTCCTCTCCAGGCAGTTTGCTTAGCAACCCAACCCCGAAACTCTGCAAATCTATTCTCTCATAAAAGAAAAAAGGGCAGCCAAAAAATAAAAATAATACAGCGAAAAGAATAAGGCCTGGTTAGGTCACAGTAAGCCCAGGCCCAAGTAGGTGCTGAGGTCACATCCCCTAGACTACACTGGTTTAAAAAAAAAAAAAAAAAACTTTCAAGAAATTAAACAGAATTACCATATGATCCAGCAATTCTACTCCTAGTTATATACCCAAAATAACTGATTTTTCTTTGTTTTTTTTTTTTGAGATGGAGTCTCACTCTGTCGCCTGGACGCTGCTGGAGTACAATGGCGTGATCTCAGCTCACTGCAACCTCCACCTCCTGGGTTCAAGTAATTCTCCTGCCTCCACCTCCCAAGTAGCTGTGATTACAAGTGTGCGCCACTACACCCAGCTAATTTTTGTATTTTAAGTACAGACGGGGTTTCATCATGTTGCCCAGGCTGGTCTGGAACTCCTGATCTCAAGTGATCCACCAGCCTCAGTCTCCCAAAGTGCTGGGATTACAAGCGTGAGCCACTGAGCCCTGCCTCCAAAAGAACTGAAAGCAGGAACTTGAAGAGATATTTGCACACCCATATTCATCACAATATGGGAAGGAAGAGGGGGAAAGGACCCAATGTCCCCTGACAGAAGAATAGAGAAGCACAATGTAATGTATACACGCAATGGAAAATCATTCAGCCTTAAAAAGGAAGGACATTTAGACACATGCAATCACATGAATGAACCTTGACGTTTTGCTTAGTGGAATACGCCAGACACAAAAGGACAAATATTAGGATTCCACTCATGTGACGTACCTAGAGTAGTCGGATTCATAGAGACAGAAGGCGGAACGGTGGGCTCCCAGGAAATGCATGCAGAACTGAGTTCAGACCACCGGCCATGTGATACCTGGGTGCAGCCAGGCAGGAGAGGCTCTCCCAGGCCAGGCATGCCTAGAGAGGCCCCAGATCCTCCTTCAGTGGCGTGGCTGCCAGAGGTGTGGGGTTCCAGGAACCCAGCCCCTGTCCCACACTCTGCCAACATACTCCAGGGTGAGATGGGAGCAAACCCTCAGAGGATCAGAGGTCATGCTCCAGGCCCTCCCTACCCAGAACAATGGGAGCAGCTGTAAAAGGCCCTCCGATCAACTTGTACTCAAGTCAAGAGAAGAAAGGGGCACTGGGAGGAATCGGGTGGAGAAGGCAGGAACTCCACGGAGCTCAGAGATCATCAGCAGAGTGGTCTCCATCCTTGTTTACACCGGCAGTCAAAGACTGGGCAGTATTTATTTACAAAGGTAAAAGCAGATCAAACATCCGGTGGCTCGGCCAGCTGTGGTGGAGAGGTTTTCACAGAGGCGGGCATCGAGCCCCTACCCTGTCTTGGCTGCAGCTGCCCTCCTTCCCAGCTCCTGTCCTCCTCTTGGCCTCCCATCTTCTCCCAGGTCCTAGGCAGGCCACGGCAGCATGGTGCCAGCGACTTCTACAAACAGCAGCTCATATCCTTTGGAGGGATTGTCAGGCAGGCACTGTCCTCCAGAGAGGCTTGGAAAACCATGGCTGGGACAGAGGTTCGGCTCTCACTGAAGGGTGCAGAGTCCACAGTCAGAGCTGGCTCTGCACCCCATGTTCATCCACAGCCTGGCACCTTCCTCCTCCTGCCATGCACCCACCAAGAGCAGACTCTACCCTTGAGAAGGGCCGCGGATCTTGGGGGCTCTGAAGCTGGCTCTTATAGCAGAAACTCAGGTAAGGTCAGGTAATACCTGCAATGCTTCAGGGAGGTAAGTTCCTCTAACAGCAAAAAAGACCCAAATCTTTGAAGTAGCGGGCAAAAGATAACTGCCACCTTTTACGGGGCACTTCCTCTAGGTCACACATGGTGCTGAAAACCCACAAATCATCTCTTGGAACATGCACCTGAGTGGGCATGAACTTTTAGATTGCTATTTTTCAGACAGGAAAAACTGAGTCTCAGGCAGAGCTTGACTGTGCCCAACTGCACCTGTGTGACCTGCCTACTGGGTCAACTTCCAAACACCTTCCAAAGAGAAGGCATTTCTAAGATGCGCCACTGATAACCTTACGACCTAGCAATTCTCCTCCTAGGTGTATAATCAAAACAATTGAAAACTGGTGTTCAAACAAAAACTTGTACCAGAATGTTCACAGAAGCATTATTCACAAGAGGTAGAAACAACCCAAATATCCATCAGATGGATAAAGAAATGATCCAATGGAATAGCACAGCTCACCACAGCCTCGAACTCCTGGGTCACGTGATCTCCTACCTCAGTCCCTAAGTAACTGGCAATACAGGTGTGTGCCATTACATCTGGCTAAAATAATTTTTTTTTTTTTTTTGGTAGAGACAGGGGTCTTGCTACGTTGCCCAGGCTGGTCTTGAACTCCTCGCCTCAAGTGGTCCTCTCATCTAGGCCTCCCAAAGTGCTGGGACTGCATGTGTGAGCCACTGCACCTGGCCTCTGCCTTCAAAGGGAAGGAAATTCTGTCACATGCTACAACACGGACGAAGCTTGAAAACATAATGCTAAGGGAAATATGCCAGTCACAAAATGCCACATGCTGTATGACTCCATTGATATTAAATGCCCAGAATATGTAAACCCATGAAAACAGAAAGTAGGTCGGTGACTGCTTAATGGGCAGGGGTTTCCTTCTGGGGTGACAAAAACGTTTTGGAACTAAACAAAGATGGTGGTTGCACAACACTGTGAATGCACTAAAAGCCATGGAATTGTTCACTTTAAAATGATTCATTTCATGTTATGTGAATTTTACCTCACTTTTTTTTTAAAAGCTGACCTGTTTTCCTCTCCTAAGCAGGGAACCGGGAACATGATTCCGCTGCTTCCCGAGGGCTGAGAGTATCTTTCCGGATGGACGTCAGTACTGCCTGGCTATAACCCCAGGCCACCCACAGGCAGTGAGTGCTTTCGGAGATGCGTGGTTGGTTCTGGTGGTTTTTCTACTTTCTCCTCCTCTGCCAGGCTGGCAGCTGCCCCTTCTTGCATCCACACCAAGTGGCTCAAAATTCTTTATAAATGAGGCATGCCTCATTCAGTTAGCCACTGCACCCTGGCTAAAGCCCTGCCACCAGGGTCCTTGGTTCTGTGGTGGAAGGGTACAAAGAGAGCACCCCAGGATCCTGTGGCCTCCCAGCTCTCATACTGTACCCCAACAATGACATCACCAGGCCAGCACCCAAGAACGGAAAGCCGCAGCTGCCCGGGTAGAGAGAGGTCAGGGTCATGAATCAGCGTGTGCCACAGAGAAAGCCACCAGGCTAGCCAAGGCCCCCCCACAGGCTGGAAAACGTCAGTCGGGAAGGGCCTGAGCCTGCCCTCCTCCCTGATGCCTTGGCTCCCCAGGCAACCCTAGACATAGCAAATGAGAAACAGGTATTTACAACTATTTACAACTCTGAGCTTTCTTGAAGGAGAAAGTCCAACCCATACAACCAGCCCTGACAGCTCTGCCTGCTTGAAGGCTGAGCTGGTTGGAGACTGAATCACCAGAAGGTCAACTTTGCTGGCGATTTTTGGGGGGCACTAGACAACCATTTTCCTCCACAAGCCGAGTGTGCCTCAGTGTGGGCAGACAAGAACCCCCTCTCCTCTCCATCAGCATCCAGAACACTGTTAAAGGACCCTCCCCAGTCTCCAAGGACCCACCTGTGCCTAAGGTTCCCAGTCATTCCAGGAGGCCATAAAAATTCGATGCCTTAGGCTTCAGGTTGGGGCCGGCTGGTGCAGGGGCAGGGCAGACAGAAGCTGAAACCGCAGCTGGGAAGTGGCAGCAGCCCTCGGCTCCAGGATGATACAGTTATCATTCCTCAGCAGCACCTCGGCTTTTTAGGACTCTGGGGCTCAGAAAGACTTCCTGGAGACACTGAAGGTTTAGCCCCAGACAATTATACATACTGAGGACCTAACACATGCAGGGCACTGTGCTGGGTATGCAAAGGTGAGCACTGCACAGCCAGCCCCTGCCCATGGGAGCCAGCGGAATCCACGGAGTCACGTGACATGGGCATCACAGCAACCATGACAAGGCCACAGGAGAGAGGCAGGTGACACCGGAGCACATGCAGGAGGGAGGAAGACAGACCCAGGAAGGACAGCAGGGCCTCTCCCTGAGGAACATCAGGGTGAGAAGTCCACTGTAGTGGGCCCCCGAAGGAACACGTTCATATCTTAACCCTAGAATCTGCGAATGCTACCTTATCTGGAAAAATAGTCTTTGCAGATGTAATGAATGAGATCACCCTAGATTGTCCAATACTACCATGATGTGTTTCTATTCCCCCAGAACTCTCCTGACAACACACGTGTGGGTTTTCTCCTTTCACCAGGCAATCCTCCCAGTGTCTGTACACCAGCTGGGTGTCCTATAATTTAATTCCATTCTGCCAATAAGTACGTGGAATGAGTGTCAGACTCCACAGGTTAAGGGCTCAGTACTACAAGACTCTCCCCACTTAAGGCACTGGGGGAAAGTCTGGGCCACCTGTACTTCTTATCTACTGACCCTAAAGCTGGGAGTGGGGGTGAGGTGTTCCCACAACCCCCTCCTCAGATTCAATAATTTGCTAGAGTCAGGCACGGTGGCTCACACCTGTAATCCCAGCACTTTGGGAGGCTGACACAGGCGGATCACAAGGTCAGGAGTTCGAGACCAGCCTGGCAAATATGGTGAAACCCCATCTTGGCTAAAAATACAAAAATTAGCTGGGCATGGCGGCGGGCCCCTATAGCCCCAGGTACTCGGGAGGCTGAGGCAGGAGAATCGTTTGAACCTGGGATGTTACAGTGAGCTGAGATCTTGCCACTGCACTCCAGCCTGGGCAACAGAGTGAGGCTCCATCTTTAAAAAAAAAAAAAAAAAAAAAAAAAAATTGCTAGAGCAGCTCACAGAATTCAGGAAAGCCCTTTACTCACATTTACCAGTTTATTATAAAGGATACCACTCAGGAACAGCCCAACAGAAGAGGGCTGGGTAACAGGATGTGTATTGTGGGGGAGCTTCCACAGCCTCTTGGGGCACTGCCCTTCCAGCACCTCCATGTGTTCACCAACCTGAAAGCTCTCTGAACCCCACTGTGTAGTGTTTTCATGAAGGTTCCACTAGGTAAGCAAGACTAAATCATTGGCCACTGATGATCAGTTAAGCCGAGATCAGGCTGGCATGGCTGTAGACACCAGTGATCAATTCAATCTCCACCCCTCTCCCCATCCCCAGAGTTCAGGGGTGGAGCTAAAGTTCCAACCCTCTAATCACGTGGCTGGTTCCTCTGGCAACCAGCCCTATCCCACAGCTATCTAGGGGCCCATCAAGCATCACCTCATTAGCATAACCTCAGGTCCCACAGAAAAGGGCTTCTATGAATAACAAAAGATACTCCTATCACCCCATCGTTCAGGAAATTACAATGATTTTAGGAGCTTGTGCCAGAAACCAGAAGGAAGACCATATACAGATTTCTTATTGTATCACAATATCACACCGATGGACCCTAAATCCAATGACGAGTATCTTTAAAGAGATAGAAACACAGGCATATAGGAGGCTGTCTGAAGGCGGAGACAGGGACTGGAGAAATGCTGCCACCAGGCCGAGGAATGTCGGGGGCCATCAGATGCTGGGAACACAAAGGAAGGATCCTCCCCCAGAGCCTCCAGAGACAGCCTGGCCCTGCTGACACCTTGATGTGGGACTTCAGTCTTCAGAACTAGGAGAGAATAAACGTTTGTTGTTGTAAGCCACTAAACTTGTGGCATTCTGTTAAGGAAGCCACAGGACACTACGACATGGCCTGAAGTGGGTGCCATGGAGTCTGAGGACAGAGATAACCCAGCCCCTGGGAGAGGCCTGGAAGGGCTTTGCAGGGGCACAGTCTATGAGAGAGAGAAGAATGCGACCAAAGGAGCCTTCAACCAGCAGGGGCAGGGAGCTGCAAAGACGCCCCACGGAGGGAGTCACGCTGACTTAGCTGCCGGCTCTCCTGGGACTTACGAATGCAGAAAGACTGGGAAGGAGTGAAGGAAGCACCATCCCAAAATACGCCGGATGGGTACACTGACTTCGAGCTGACAAGACACTGTAGCTTCAGAAAGGGCTAGCTGACCTGTTTCTTGCTGTACTCAGCGAGCCACAAAAATTCCTCTGGGTTCCTGAACCAGGGGAGAAAACAGCCCTTATCACCTGAGACTGGGAATTGGGGGCTGCAGTGGACCTGAACAAATATACTTAACAAAGTAACCCTTATCTTCCACCAGGTTTACACCCCTCATATATCTCCCAGTGACTCCTTGAGAATTTACTTCCCCTAGCCAGATCCCCCTTGTCCTGCCACTTCTCAAACTTATTGCTCTTTATCTAAAAAGGATATAGCATCTTGCTTTGGCCACTTCTCCGGACTTGACTCTGGTGAAGATTCCCATGTGCCTGTAAAACTAACGACATTTGTGTGCTTCTCTCTTGTTAATCTGCCTGGTGTCAGTTTGGTTTCTAGATCCAGCCGGAGGCCACTAAGAGCTAAGGGGGGCTGGAAGTGGCCTCTGGGAAAGGGAGTACAGCTGGGAAAGGGGATACAGGCTGGCAGTGAGAGGAGAGAGAGGAAGGGGGTGATTTTCGGGCTCAATTTAGGAGGTGTCTGGGTCTGGAACAAGAGGGGAGCCTGGGGGCTGCAGGGGGACAGGTGAAATTCTGGCAGCACATCTGAGTGTGGCACTGGAGGTGGGGCAGGGCTGGGGGCTTCTGTGATGGTCCCTCCAGGTAGGCGTGGTATTGGTAGAAAAACGTAGACGGGGGCACTGATGCACAGTGAGCCTGGGTCTGGCTAAGAGGACAAAGGCAAAAAGAGGAAGAGCACAGGGGACACTGAGCTTCGAGTCCCTGAGGTATAGACCTGGCAGCAGGGAACTGGCCAGAAAAGTCCCTGGGAAAAGGGTGGGAGGGGGCAAGGCAGGGAAGGTGGGCAGTGCCCTTCAAAGGAGGATGGCGCGGGAACAGTGCCCTGGTGTAGGAGCAGTATGGGGAGTGAGGTCTGAAAGTGATCGGTGGGGGTCCCTCCACACCAGCAAAGGTGCTCAGCCAGGATGCGGGCCGTGGCCGCTGCACACCTGCGGGTCCTCCCTTCCCACTCACTGCCCCTCCAAAGAGGAAACAGAGGATTAAGGCGGGGGAAAACGGCAGGAAGAGGGGCTTCCCCCTGCTGGCGGTCACCACCCTGAGCCTGGGGCCAGGACCCAGTCACGGGCAGACACTCAGCAAGCCTGGGAGGGCAGAAAAACCACCTTCTTCCCCCATCTCGGTCTTGGGCTGCCCCCCTTCTGAAGGACGCCTGGGGCGTGTTAGGAGAGGAGGTGCACATTCACCACATTCCCAGCAGTGCCATCCACAATGGCCAAGAGGTGGCAGCAATCCCAGCGTCCCTCAGTGCATGAGTGGAAAACCAGAACGTGCTATATACATGAAAAGGAGTATTATTCAGCCTCAGAAAGGAAGGAAACTCTGACACACGCTGAGTAAGATAGGCCTTGAGGACATTATGCTAAGTGAAATCAGCCAGGCACAAACAAACAAATACTGTAAGATGCCACATACATGAGGCTCCTAGAGTAGTCAAATTCCTAGAGACAGAAAGTAGAAAGGCGGTGGTCAGGTGCTGGAGAGGAGGGGAGGAGGGACTTAGCGTTTAGTGGAGTTTCAGTGTGGAGAATATGAAAAAGTTCTGGGGATGGACAGTAGTGACAGGTATGTGACAATGTGGATGTACCTAATACCAATGAACTGCACGCTTAAAAATGGCTAAAACAGTAAATGTTATGTTATATATATTTTCACACACACACACACACACACACACACACACACACACACACACACGCAAATGATCAGCCAGGCTTTGAAATTTAAAACAAAAGAAAAGAAGTATAGTTTTAGGGGATAAATCGTGTTCCCTCCTAAATTTATATGCTTAAGTCCTAACCCCTAAACTTATTTGAAAATAGGGTCTTTACCAAGTTAAAATGAGGTCATTAGGTTAGATCCTAATCCAATATGACTGTGTCCTTTAAAAAAGGGGTGGCTGGGTGTGGTAGCTCATGCCTGTAATCCCAGCACTTTGGGAGGCAGGATCACTTCAGGCCAGGAGTTCCAGACTAGCCTGTCTCTATTAAAAAATATATATATAAAAATTAGCCGGGTATGGTGGTCAAGTGTAGCTTTCAGCTACTTGGGAGGCTGAGGTGGGAGGATAACTTGAGCCCAGGAGGCTGAGGCTGCAGTGAGCTATGATTGCGCCACTGCACTCCAGCCTGGGACTGGAGCCAGAGGGAGACCCTGTCTCTTAAAAAAAAAGTCGGAGTGAGTGGGTAGAATTTGGAGACAGACTGGCATATAGGGAGAATGTCATGTGAACTTGAGGACTGCCACCTATAAGGATCCAACCCAGCCAACATCTCAATCTCGTATTTCCAGTCGTCAGAACTGTGAGATGATAAATTTTTATGATTTGACTGCACAGTTTGTGGTTCTTTGTTACGCAGCCACAGCATACTATTACATGAATGAGGTCATTGTGGAGCTCAGACACCAGCACTGAGGAGCTGTCCACATGCCAGGAGTGCCCACAACACCCATATCACTGCCACATTCCAGACTCAGAGTGGCAGACAGAGGGGAAGAGCAGACACCAAGGCCCACAAGATCAGAGTAGGAGGCAGCCCAGGGCTTCGCCCCCTTCAGACACACAACGTATCCGGGCTCTCATATGCCGGACACTTGCTCAGAAGCTAAATTATTACAGATTGACCCCAGACTCTCCTGCTAGAGAACAGACCAGAGCCACCTGAGTATCCTGTGCTTGCACAAATCAGAATAAAAACCCAGTCACATTCTGAATGTCCTGCACAACACTGCCAGCAGCCAATCAGCCCCTCCCGAAGCTACGCTCCATCCTGAGCACAGCCCCTGCACCTTCAGACTCTCCTTCACACACACGGCCTGAGGAGCTTTGCTTTCCTCCCCTCATCCAAGCTGACAGGTGGGCTTCCATGCAGATAAGGAAACTGAGGTACTAAAGTGACAAGCTGGGCAGGACCATAAGAGTCCAATGCTGGAGACAGACTGAGAAGTGCCTATGAACCCTGCTGGGTCCACAAACGATTCCATAGCCTGGGTTCCTTCTGTTGAGGGAAAGAAGGTAATCCAGAGGACAGTCTGAGACCCGACCAGACCCGACAGAGGACAGTTTGAGACTCGAACCAACCCCCGAACCAATCCCACCCCCGCCCCCCACCCCGCTTGCAAGCCACAAGTCTCACACACACACACACACACACACACACACACATATACAAGCAGCACCGGCCCTGGAGGGGTATAGCCCTGGGTCAGGTCTGGGGCATAGTCTGCAATTCCCACCCCCGGCCTAATCCTATAGGGTCATCCTATCTGTAGTGCTCCTGGGAGGCTGATGGGGTTGTGGATGCACAGCTGCTCAGGACGCCAGCCTGAGTCAGGGCCAGGGATACAACACGCAGAAATGGCAACAGGTACGGGCCAGAAGTGCTGCCTCGAATTCCCACACCTCTGCAAGGGAGCCAGCAGTATCCCATTTTACAGATGAAAGTTGAAGGTTTGGATGTGGAACCAACATACCCTGAGCTCCACAGCGAAGAAAGAGGATCCCCAACTTCAGGTATCCTGGGGGACTGAACTAGGAGTGAGCTGGGGCAGGGGAGTGACATTTTGTATTCTCCACCAGAATTTAAGATGTTCCAGGTGTGGGCAGATGTCAAAAGCCTAAGGAACAGACCGGGAGATGGCACGGTCTCCAAGTCTAAACTCAATGGATTTTCCCCTGGAAAATCTGTGCACGTGGATTATGGGCCATGAACTCTTCCATTCTTAAACAAGTATTTGGAAAAGGAAATCTAATTCCCACTGTTCCCAGCTTCCCCTACCCTACCTCCAAGGCCTTCTTCAGTCATCCCCCTAAAAAAAACAAGACAATAAACCAACCGGGATGACTGGGATGACCAGAGGGCCCAGGGGCCTGCGGATGAAACTCCAGATGAAACTCGTTTCATGTCTCAATGTTCCCACCAATGAAATGGGGATAATGACACTCTCCACCCACGTTCCCTGTGAGGTGTCAAGCAGGCCACAGCAGAGGGAGGTAACAGCACTGAGAAGCACAAGCATCACTTATGATAATTACCGGAAGCCTCACCTATTCACGCGCTCCCAACTGCAACATTTAGCAGCACACTCTTTTGTTCCTTTCCAGAAAACTGTATGACCTCCTCTTGCCTGGCTTCTGGGGGATGCAGTGTGAGGCTGAGGGCTCCACTTCAGGAAATGTGGCAGAGCCCATGTATCTGCTCAGGCCACTGCAGGTTAGCGGGTAACCCTAGCATGGCAATCTGGTCCTCCTCGTTCACTACAAAGGCCAGCCAGGGCTCTGGAAGCTGGCCTTCACGCTGCCCATCTCAGCAGCCCAAAGCTGACCCACTGCAAAGTCTACTGCCCCGACTTCCACATTTCTCTTCTCCAGTAAAAATCAGGCCAGAGCAGAGCTTTCCTCGCTCCCCTGGGGCTGCAAACTCTGCAGGCCACAGAAAACAGCTGAGGAACGAGCCAGAAAACCAGCCGGCAAGGATCTCTCTGTCCAGATGCAAGAGGAGACAGAGGACCTGGCGCTTGACCTGAAACTCGAAACTGTCATGTGGGAATTACCACCCACGGTGATAATCCCAGCTGTCCTGCGGGTGTGACAACCTGGTCCAGATCCCACCTGTTACTCCCAATCGGCCAGGCTCGGGAACCAGGCCCAGTTCCTATCCTGCTTCCCCAGGGGGCCGTGGGAGGAGGCGAGATTCACACGCCCAGCCTGCCTCCATAGGCACAGCTGCCAGACACCCGCTCAGGGAGCTAACTCAGCCACCTGCCAGCCCAGCCAAATGAGCAGATACTGATGAGGATTGTGGTACGTTGCATTCTGAAAGCACCTTCTGGGAAAAGTGAGTTCTGCAGAGATTCAACTCACAAACAGGGGCAGCGTGGACACATCACCATGCCACTGCCGACATGCCAGGAAAAGGCCTTCCTTCAAGAACTCCATGATCCTGGGAGAGCCGTGACAGCTGGAAAGACTCTCAGAGGTATCTGATGCCAGTTCTGAGCCTGGCACTTCTCCCGGAAAATCCTCAGGTGGCAGAATAACAGCTTGGCTCAATCAGGTCACCCTGCCCAACACTCTTGCCTCCACAGCTACCCCCTGCCAGGGCCAGCACAGGGCTGGCACCTGACTCGGGTACCATTCAAGACACAGAATTTGCTTAGGCTTCCCAGACAGGCCAGTAGAGAACACGGCTGATTCCTGCTCCTTGCTTAACAGACAGACCCCAGCTGGCTACCTAAGGTCGCTGTTCCAGCCTCTTTACCTCCAGGGCAGGCACCGCCAGCCCCCTGCCAAGGAGAGCAGCAGACACCCAGTCACATCCCACACTCAGGTCAGCATCAGGAACACAGCAGACATCTAAGAGGTGTTGGCCCCTCTGGGTCCTGCCAACAGGACTCCTCCCTGTATTAAGTGTTTTGTATCTTGACTAGTAGGTGTGCGTTGCCCTGTTCTCGCCTGAATCCCACCTGAGCCATGCTCTCCTCTTGGCTGGCAGGTGAAGACTGTATCAGGAAAGCCTGAGATGTTCAGAAGGTTGGGGTGGTCTATTAGGACAAGTGGATTCACACCAGTCTCCTCAGCTGCTGAGCCCCTTCCAAAGAAGTCTCATGAGTCAGCAACACAGCAGCAGCACAGACAAACATCCCCTGGCACCCTGTGCTGCTCAGCCATAGAGTGCAGCAGGGTGCAGATGAGGCTGCAGGTGGGGAGGAGGCAGCCATGAGATGCTCAGAGTCACCTGGGACCAGATGCCAGGGGTTTGAGGAAACTTTCTTAAGCAAGTAGCTCTTCTCCATGAAACAGAAGGTACGTGGAGGCCACCTGGCTGGCTAGTGTGCAGGAGGTGGCATCCAGAGGACCTCAGAGCTGGGTTATTAAGCCAGGCCTCCTGTCATGAGTCATACCAGCCCCAGAAGAGTCAGCTCCCACATGCAAAGTCCTGAAGCTTTGGGGACGTGGGGGTGGCACTCTGAGATGCCCCTAACAGCACACAGAATAAATGTTCGCATCCCTCCAAAATTCTTACGTTGAAATCTAACCCCCAATGTGATGGTATTTCGAGGTGGGGCCTTTGGGGGTGATTAGATTAGGAGGATGGAATCCTCATGAAGGGGATTAGTGCCCTTTTGAAACCCCAGAGACAGCCCCCATCGTTTTCACACCAGGTGAGAATACAGCAAGAAGATGGCTAAGAACCAGGAAGTGGGCTCTTGGCAGACTCCAAATGTTCCAGATCCTTGATATTGGACTTCTTGCACTGTGAGGAGGAAGTGTTTGTTGTTTAACGTATCCAGTTTATGGCATTTTTGTTACAGCAGCCTGAAGTGACTAAGACACTCCTCCCTGAAAAAAATCTGACATGTACACCCTCATATTCCGAGATTCCAAGACCCACTTGGGACATAAACATGTCCCTTCCTCTCTGCAGTCCCCACGTTATGTGGAACACATGGGCCTGGACATCTACGTCCTCACCACCCAGTGGGAATATACATGTTTCCCTTAATCAGGGAGGCACTTAAATGCTGCTTACTCCTAACATTCTGCCCCAGAGTGCAGGGCAACAGCACAGCTGCTTTCAGGGAATTCAGAACCTGGGGAAGGCCAGGTGCAGTGGCTCACACCTGTAATCCCAGCACTTTGGGAGGCCAAGGCGGGCGGATCACTTGAGGTCAGGAGTTCAAGACCACTCTGGCCAGCATGGTGAAACCCCATCTCTATAAAAAATACAAAAATTAGCTGGATGCATGCCTGTAATCCCAGCTACTTGTGAGGCTGAGGCAGGAGAATCACTTGAACCCAGGAGGCGGAGGTTGCAGTAAGCCGAGATCGCCACTGCACTCCAGCCTGAGTGACAGAGCAAGACTCCATCTCAAAAAAACAAAACAAAACAAAACAAAAAACCCCACAGAACCTGGAGAAGACCCAGGAGGTGAAATGGGAACTGGGTCATAGTCTCAAGGCCACCATGATTTTCACCCTCACTGTGGCTGAGAAATCAAGAGTACGAGGGACAATGTGTGGTCACAGAGTCGGGAGAGGAGCCTGACTCCTCTAAGCATGGTAGGACCCTGTCCACACAAACCACGCCTCTCCACTCCCCAACTTTCCTGCAGGCTCTGGGTGGCCCTGGGTGTCTGGGCCCCGAAGACTGTCCAGTATGCAGGCTCAGCCCTGGTCCCATGGCTCCAGCTCACACACACACCCACATCAGGGCCCAAGACTGGGGAGTCTGGAGCTCATGGCTTCGCACAGCCCCCTCGTGCTTGCTGCGACCCGATCAGCCTGGGTCCCCTGGGTGCTCAATTCTGGGCCTTGGCTCACACCTTCCCCATCCAGATGGCCTCCCTGGGTCTTGGCCCTCCCAGTTCTTCACAGCCCACCATTCTCGTGGCCCCATCCCTGCTGTGACTTAACCTGGCCATACTCCTGGGCTGGGGGACACTCTCTCAGGTGCTTTCTCCCACTCACCGTATGTAGGGTCCTCCTCGACACTCCACCTATGCTACAGACCATGTCCAGGGACCAGTCCCCTCGAAACTTCTCATAAGCTCCTTAGGACAGGCTGGAGTCTGGTCCCTCCTCAGGCCACTGACCACCCAGAACCCAGGGACCATCTGTAGAACACACTTATTCAATGCATGGCGCCACCCCAGGGCCCAGATCTAAATAAACAGATGAAGTAAATAATTTCACATTCACATAACCACTGGTTCTTCGGACTTGGGAGCGACAGAAGTCAGGGTGGCCAAACTGGGTGCAGACATGGATCAAACACACGGGGTTGCAGAAAACACAATTCAAGGCAAGTTCTCCTCCTTTATTAGCTGATAGGACACACAATAGAATTTCTGTTTGCTGTCTCCGGAGAGTCCAGCCGCACACGGTCTCTGCAAAAATGCCAGAAGAAAATGCTCATGCACACGCCATTAATGACACCCCCAGAGGACTCAGCCTGGGGCTCATCACATCTGCAGGGTGTACAGGCTGAGCTCATTTCTGAGTCACAAAACCCAAAAGTGATGTTTTTGGTCAACAACCACCCGGAGAGTCTCCCACACCCTGGCACTCTGCCCTTGTCTGACATGCCCTTGTCCCTGGTGAAGTCACTATGCTCTTCTTTTTCCTTTTTTTTTTTTTTTTGAGACAGGGTCTTGCTCTGTCACCCAGGCTGGAGTACAGTGGTGTGATCTCAGCTCACAACAACCTCCAACTCCTGGGTTAAGTGATTCTTGTGCCTCAGCCTCCCGAACAGCTGGGACTACAGAAGTGTAAGCCACCACGCCTGGCTAATTTTTATATTTTTAGTAAAGACGGGGTTTCACCACGTGAGCCAGGCTGGTCTTGAACTACTGACCTCAAATGATTCACCTGCCTCAGCCTCCCAAAGTGCTGGGATTACAGGCGTGAGTCACCGCGCCCGGCCGCTCAGGGCCAGGTGTGCACCACGTGCACACACAGAGCCAGCATTTTACACATACACCACAGAACGTGAACCTAGTGTTTTAGGAAGTCTGTGTGGGGAAGCAGTGGTGTCTCTTCTGTCTTCAAACGAGAACAGCCTGTCACCGCCGGACAGAGAAGCAACACAGGCTGCTTCCGCCAGGAGAAAGGCCGGCAAGAGTGGCGTGGAGATGCTGCCAGAGCCTGGAGCCTGCACAGGCTGCTCCGGAAGCTTGCTCCAAGAACCGAGCATCCAGGCAGGAGACGGAACTACAGGCACTGGGGCCCACAGGGAACTCTGATGTGGATGCTCTGTACAGGCTCTGCCTGGAGACATCAAGGGGCCCCAGGACACAACAGAAGGCACACAAGAGCCTCAGAGGGCAGATTTTCTACAGGATCCCAATTGCCTGGAAGGATGCTTCTATCCAAAGCTCTGGACCCAAGTCCAGGCTGAAGCTATCAGAGCAGCTTTTCTTCCCTCAATGCGATCCCCTACCTCGAAGAAAGGTGTCTCAGCCTATGTGTGTGCACACACAGGTGTGGCATTTGCATTTACTCAACAAAGCCTATCCCAGCTTCTCTCTCATCTTTGCCAAACGGATCCAGAATAGGGGCTCCGCGGTCTGGCCTGACCACGTCAGACCTTCTGACTGCTACAGATGGTTTGTTAATAAGGCCTTCCTCCACGAGTGCGACCCAGCAGCGTTCATTCAGTCTTTCTGATCCTGCCATGTCACCTGAAGGGGGCGGCAGATGGGGGCGGCAGATGGGGGCGGCAGATGGGGCTGCCCATGCTCACAGGTGCAGCAGGTAGGCTCGCTGATGAGCCACACAGCCAGTAAGCATCCCAGCTGGGCCAGAACCTGGATCTGCAATAGGCTCTGTCAGACCCCAGGGTCCTGCCCTTCCAGGTGGGGAACCCCACCAAGATGCTGGTCAGGTAAAGGGTGGTGCTTTGGGTCCTGTCCCAACCCACTCTGGTGCACCTCCCACTCCCAAAGAGCCAGGTACCCTCTCTGACAGGCTTGAGTTCCCCTACCCTTGTGCCAGCAGTGCTGCTGGCTCCCAAGCAGCAGAATTCATGAGCTGGGCAGTGCAGACCTTGGTTCAAACCCAGCCCTACCACTGCCCAGGTGGGTGACCTTAGCACGTGACTTAATCTCTCTGGGCCCCAGACTTCTCACCAATAAAAAGTGGATTCGGCAGGTCAGCCAGCACACCCGGAGTCCCTGTGAGGTGCTAGCTAGGCACCATGCTTTACAGCACCCAGAACAGTGCCCGCCCAGAGCACTTGGGGTCCTGGGTCCTACCATCCCTGCTGCGCCAGGAGATCTAAAACAAGCAGGCCCTGTCGTTGGCCAAATACTGGGTTTCCAGGCTTCCAACAACCATGGAAGCGAGAAAGCAACAGAAAATTAGAGGATCACACTAAGGTATGAGTTACTACATCGAGAGCAAGCCCCTGGGCTGGGAGGCTGGAAAGACAAGACAGGGCAGGGCCTGAGGGACGAGCTGCCTTGGGACAGGCTGAGGGCACCCAAAGGAACAGGCAGGCAGGACAGGGCCAGGGGAACCAAGGAGTGGAGCAAGGCCAAGAAAGATAACAGGAAGACCCCCAAGACTTACTCTCTTGCCTGAGACGTGCCACCCCGCCACACCTGCAGCTCCAAACAAAATTCTCCCACTGAAAACAGGGCATAAAGGTTGGGCGTGGGCACGGGTGGGGACATAACTCACAGGCTCATCTGCTCCATGAGGCTGGCCAGATGGTGCCCAAGTATCCAGAGAAGGATGAACTTCACATTCCTGCAGGATTCCATGCCTGCTGCACACAAGCAGGGGGCTGGGGGAGGGGCAGCCTAGGTGGCAGACAGAACACTGCCAGCTCAGGCACGGCCCAAGTCCATGGGCCTCTCAACACCATGGCTCCAGCCAGCACAGACTGTTGGTATTTTATGTTATTTAATGTTTTATTTTATGTTATTTTATGCTATGTTATTTTGTTTTATGAGACGGGGTCTTGCTCTATTGGCTAGGCTGGAGTGCAGTGGCATGAACATATCTCACTGCAGCCTCAAATTCCTGGGCTCAAGCAATCTTCCTGACTCAACCTCCTGAATAGGTGGGACTACATGTGTGCACCACCACGTCCAGCTAATTTTATTTTTTGTAGAGACAGGGTCTCACTAGGCTGCCCAGGCTGGTCTCAAACTCCTGGCCTCAAGTGATCTTCCTGCCTTGGCCTCTCAAAGCACTGGGATTACGGGCAAGCCACTGTGCCCTGGTCCAATTTTAGAAAGGCACCCACGTGTTCCTATGCAGCAGTAGAGGAAGGTAATTGTCTCAAAAATAAAATTCCTTCTTTCCCATTAGGAAAAAAGGGCAGCTTTCATTTCCCAAGCATCTACCACACGCCAAACCGTTACTGCTAATCCCAACACAGCACTATAAGGTTTCTACAATAAGTCTCATTTGACAGAGGGGAAAATAAGACACAGAAAGAAACCATAACTGGCCTGGTGCACGGTGAGGGTGACTCAGCCCCGTCAGATGGTTGGGGATACTGTGCTCTCTACTCCACCTGTGGCCCCGTGAGGAACGCTATGTGTCCAAAACAACTGCATGGGATGGGTGCTCTAGGAAATGACAGCTGGATGTGCAGCTGGGGAGCAGGCTGGTGGAAAGGAAGGCCTGGCATGCAGGACAGGCAATTTTTGGGATCTTCTGGACATTTCCGAAGATCTTTATGCACCAGTGGCCTGAAGCCTTTCTCTCTCTGAAAATGCAGGCAGGCCCTTCAGTGAACATGCAAATGGCCATGCCTACCCTGCAAAGACCATTAGGTCAGAGACAATGGAATTTGATAAAAGGGTCTGAAGCAAAGCAGGCAATGAGCAAACCCTGGGACACTGCTGAATAAACCAGCAGGAGGCAGAGAGAGGTGTTTTGCCTGGAAAAAAAACCAAACACCAGGAAGGTCCAGCAGGCAGGCCTACATCCGCAGTGTGTATATCAGCTTAGCCCTGCTGGGGCAGGGGTCTTGGGAGGGGCCGCAGGAAAGTTACTGGGGTGGGCTGAGGTGATCAGTATGGGCCACCACCCTCAGAAAGCTGTCTAAGGGCAGTAGTGGTCTATCCCAGGGAACATCACCACACACAGAGAGAAGGACATGTAAATGTAGAAGCTTGAACTTCCAATTCCAGGCAAGATGGAAAAGCACGCTACACCCTTTCCCACTATCCACAGGTACAAATTCTGCGTAAAACTCATGAAACCTCTATCATGGAATTCAAAAAGGTAGATAAGGGCAGGAGGACTGAGCAGAGATTGCAGGACTTTAAGGACACCTCAGCAGTGATTTTTCTGGTTTTTTTAGTTTTTGGAATTTTGCCTTCCAGCCTGGGCACTAGAGTAGCTTGAAACTACCAACAGGCACAGACAAGAGGAAAAAAAGAAAGAACCAAACAGAAAAGCTTGCTCTCTCTAACCAAAGGCCCAGGAAGGAGAAATCCTGTGGATTGAATTCTTTTGGCTTTATCCACCTTTCCCCAGCAGAAACAACATGTCCATTCCTCTCCCCAGAGATGGAAGCACTGGTCTTCCTGGGGTGGAGGCCCGTGGACTCCTTCCACTCTACACTAGCCCAGCACCAGCAAACAGGTGAAGCTCCTGTCCCCCTTCACCAGCACAGCAGCAGTGGACCTTCAGGGGGAACTCTGGCAACAGTGCCGGGTGACAGGCTAGAGCCCCAGCCTACTAATCAGAACACCTGGAAGGGTGGACATGGGGAAGCAGAGAGTATAGGGAAGATCATGGAGAGGAGGGAGCTGGAGAAGGGATCCTTTAAATCTACATAAGAAGCCCTGGGCTCACCCCCAAACTGCACATGTGTGAAAACCCTTGGAATCAGCACAGCATAGATCACTGCCCAGTTTCAAACTGATCCCTGGGTGGTAAACAGCAGGGAGGATACTGGAACCACAGAGCAGAGAAAGTGAGACAGGATGTGCCATCTGAATCTAACTGGGTTGACTGCCTATTAAAAAAAAAAAATCATTCAATATTTTCAGAACATTTAAACAGGGTCCAGAGTCTCATAACATTATATTCAAGATGTCTGGGATATAACTCAAAATTACTTGACAGAGAACTAAGCAACATAAACTGTCAAAGGAAAAAAAGCAATCAACTAACATCAACCCCAAGATGACTCAAATGTTTGAATTATTGAATAAGACTTTAAAGCAGGTATTATAACCATGCTCTAAGAAGAAAACGCAAAGACTCTTGAAACAAATAAAAAGACAGGCGTTGTCAGCCAAAAAAAAACCAGAAGCTATAAAAAATAACCAAACAGAAATTTAGAACCAAAGAATAAAAAATCACCTGGAGGGGTTCAACAGCAGAATGGAGATGACAATGGAGTCAGTGAACTTAAAGATATATCAATAGAAATTATCCAATTTAAGTAACAAAGAGAAAACAAGAATGGAGAAAAATGGAATAAAACCTCAAAGATCTATGGAACAACATCAAAAGATGTTGATGTCTAATTTCATGTCACAGGAGTGCCAGAAAGAGAGGAGAGATGGAAGCAGAAAACAGTATCGGAAAATATAATGGCCGAACACTTCCCAAATTAGGGGAAGAACACAAATTTACAGACCTGAGAAATGCAGTAAACCCCAAACAGGATAAAGAAAACCACAGCCAGACACATCATAATAAAAGTACGGAAAACCAAAGTTAAAGAAAAAATCTTGAAAGCAGTCGGAGAAAAAACAACATATAGGAGAATAAGGATTCAAGTGACTGTAGATTTCCCATAAGAAGCTATAGAGGCCAGAAGAGGATGAAACATCTTAAAGTCCTAAAAGAAATGAACTGTCGGCCGGGCGCGGTGGCTCAAGCCTGTAATCCTAGCACTTTGGGAGGCCGAGACGGGCAGATCACGAGGTCAAGAGATCGAGACCATCCTGGTTAACATGGTGAAACCCCGTCTCTACTAAAAAATACAAAAAATTAGCCGGGCGTGGTGGCGGGCGCCTGTAGTCCCAGCTACTCGGGAGGCTGAGGCAGGAGAATGGCATGAACCCGGGAGGCGGAGCTTGCAGTGAGCCGAGATCGTGCCACTGCACTCCAGCCTGGGCGACAGAGCGAGACTCCATCTCAAAAAAAAAAAAAAAAAAAAAAGAAATGAACTGTCGACCCAGAATGTTATATCCAAAGAAAACATCCTTCAGGAATGAAGGTAAAATAAAGACCTTCGCAGATGAAGGAAAACGAAGACTTAGCCCTATAAGGCTTCTTTTGAACTTCTGGCCGGAACTATAAGGTAGTATGTTTTCTTGTTTGAAGTCGCTAAGTTTGTAGCAATTTATTGCAGCTGTAATAGGAAACCAATACATTTATCTTTGACTAAAGATCAGTAACAGAATGACACCTGGAAAAACCTCCAAATACTTAGAAATTAAACATTACTATTAAACACTACTAAATGATCCACAGATGAAAAAGGAAGTCTCAAGGAAAATTAGAAAATGGTTTGGAATGAATGAAAATAAAAATGCAATATATAAAAATTTGTAGGATGCAGCTAAAGCAGTGCTTGGAGGCAAATTTACAGCATCAAATGTTTATATCAGAAAAGAGGAAAGGTCTCTAAAATTTTTTAAAAAAGATGAACAAAGTAAATCCAACAAGAAGAAATAATAGACTTCTAGCAGACTAACAAACACAAAAAGAAAGGCACAAATTACCAAAATCAGAAATGAAAGAGGGGATATCACTACTGATCCCACACACATGAAGAAGATACTAGGGAAATACTGCAAACGACTCTGTGCACGTAAGTTTGGCAACTTAGATGAAATGGACCAATCCCTTGAAACCCGCTGGTGAACACTCACCCTGACCACCATACCCCTAAACATTCATGGTGCCAACTAAGGCCTGCAGGAAAAAGAGCCCTGGGGCCGACCGTAACCTGAGGCAGACAGAACCATGACCCAACAGGCACAAGGACCTCACAACATGACCCAGGCTTCTAGAAGATTTCTTAGATTCAAGAATCACCCTGGAAACCAAATCTCCAATAACTCAGGGCCTTAGAAGTTCTAAAAGGGCGTAGCACTGGTTGTACTATTGTGATCTGAACCAGCAAAGGGTCTGATGTGACAGGAGAGAGACCGCTGAAATCAGAAAGGTCAAAAGGTCATCTCCTAGAGGCCATCAAGGCCAATGCCCTGTGTCACCATGCAGCTAAAAACAGACTTGCAAATGGTTTCTCCTTCCCAGATGGGGATCTCTCACACTTCCCTGACAGCTCATCCCAGTGTTTAACCATGCTTACAGTCAAGATGTTCTTCCTTATGTCCTACAGGATGGTTGCAATTCCAGCTAATTTCTCCATTTCCTGTGCAGAGGGCTGGACCACAGGGGACGGCTTCCTCCCTGATAGTGGGCTGTGCGATTCACGCAAAAGATATATCTTTGGAGCCTCCACTGGTAACTGGGGGACACTGGGAGCTACTTATCAGGGTTGTTTTAAGACTGAATACAATAGCAAAGTGTCTACTGCTATGCCTGGCACACAGTAGGTATGGAAAGTGGTAGTCACCATTAACAAGTGGCACTTGTCAGCCTGCTTCTCCCCGCTGTGAAAATCTACCTCCTCAAATACTTTATGAAAGACCCTGTTTTCTACCCTATCAATCATTTGGCTTGTCAGGCAGCTCCATATTTGCATGGTTTTGGCTTTGAAGGAATTTTTTTTTTTTTTTTTTTTTTTTTGAGACGGAGTCTCGCTCTGTCGCCCAGGCTGGAGTGCAGTGGCTGGATCTCAGATCACTGCAAGCTTCGCCTCCTGGGTTCACGCCATTCTCCTGCCTCAGCCTCCCGAGTAGCTGGGACTACAGGCGCCCGCCACCTCGCCTGGCTAATTTTTTGTATTTTTTAGTAGAGACGGGGTTTCACCGTGTAAGCCAGCATGGTCTCGATCTCCTGACCTCGTGATCCGCCCATGTCGGCCTCCCAAAGTGCTGGGATTACAGGCTTGAGCCACCGCGCCCGGCCTGAAGGAATTTTTTTAAAAGCTCAAGGTGAACTGTGTTCCCAGCAAGCAGCTCGCCTATTTAAAAGGATCCTGCTCCAGACACCTCCAGGTCACCACTGGCAAATGCTCAATCCTGGCCTGGTCTCTGAACCAAGGAAGTCTAACTTCAATCTCCCCCAAATCCAAATTATAGGACTCTTGGCCCCTTTCAGGTGCAATGGAGGGGACCTGTTCATTCATATTGAACCTAGCTGAAAAGATATTCTGCTATTGCATGTCTCTCCATTTCTCTGTCTTATCCTAAAGCAGGGGTCAGCAAACTTTTCCTGGAAAGAGCCAGCTAATACATATCTTCAGCTTTGCAAGCCACGTGGCATCTGTCTCAACTACTCAACCTTGCCATCACAGCATGAAAGCAGCCATATGCTATACATAAGCCAATGAGTAAGTTGTGTTCCAATAAAATTTTATTTACAAAAACAGGCAGCAGACAGGACTAAGCTGTAATTTGCCAACCCCTGGCCTAAATGTGAGGGAGAGGCCTCAACCACCATCCTTTCCTCCTCCATTTCCCGCAGTCAACACAGACTTAGAAATTCACCACGGAGCTTAGGAACCTCTCTCTTCCTCTCTGCCTAGGCATTTAAAGGCTGCCAAGAACCAATTAGCACAGGTAAAACACCGTTAAGACAAAAGAATATCCTTTGCTCTCTTACTATGTGGCAGCTGATACACCACCCCCGATACACACACACACACACACACACACACACACTCCTTCTCTCTCTCTCTCTCATACACTTAATGCCAATAAATATAAAATAATTACTTCAGGCCCCGTGGGAAGGATATTTCTGATGGGAAAGCTCACAACAGCCGAGGCAGAAAATGTCAGCCAGGATCTTGATTCATACAGAAAGGAGATTCTGCTGGAAAACAGCATAGGACATTTGAAGGAAATGAATCATTTACGGAGCGCAAGAAGGTTTGCACCGTTTCTCAGGCAACACCCCACCCCACCCCACCCTGCCCCACCCTGCCCGGGGACCCAGGCTCCGGCAGGTCCCAAAGAAAGGGCGCCGGATGTGGGCACACGAGAGTGCCAAGCCCAGCAGTTTGTTTGTGTAGCTTTTCACTCGCCTACTTTTAAAAGGATCCAAAGCAGCCTTAAGAAATCAAACAGCGTAAAAATAAGGCCACTGGGAAGAAAACAAAAATGAAGGCTCAAAGCATGTTTCAGGTCCCGGGATGCACTGGCTGTGCAAAATGAACAGTGAATTGGCTCCCGGGCTCCCCGACAGCAAAGGCCAGAAAAGGGAGGAGTCTTGGATGACTGCCTTCCAATGACAGAAGGGCTGGGATGCAGAAGCACAGGGACCTGGAATTCCTTACTGTGGATTCCTCAGCTCTGTGATTCTAACCCATCACTCTATCTGCTGAAGCGCATTGCAAATAAACCATGGTGTCAGTGGGATATAAACTAGAGGTAAAGGGTGAGAAACAAGCCCCGGGCCATCCCAGCCATCTCCAGACCCACAGAGACTTCCCCATACCCATGTCCTGATTAGCCACTAATGCAGACTGAAGGAGACTGAGCTTGGGCCACATCCTCCAGGTCCCCGTGCAAGAGCCTGGAGGATGGCCCTGCAGTCCAGTCTCCAGCCAGCAGTCTTGCCTTCAGCAAAGTGCATGCCCTCCACCTGGCCTGGACAGCTCGCCGCAGGCAGGGTGTGAGAAGCAGGACGGGGACAGAGAGGAAATCTCAAAATAATCACAATGCATGCTACCCTGGAGTTCAGATGATAACTCTGGTCCATGCCCCTTAGGGTCAGGTGTCTTCTGTATTTAAATGGAAGAACCAAGGCATACGAAAGAAAAAAAACACCACAGACCAGTCAAGTCAATTCGGGTTCTCCTGTCTCAAACACTAGACTGTTCCTTTCATTGAACAGAAAATACCGAGTCTCAGAGGGGAGCTCGTCTTATCCTGCTCCAGGCAAGCTTGGCTGCCTCCTGCTTGGGCCCCCCTCCCTGCAGCATCCCGGCCACCTGCCCCAAATGCTGGGTCTCGGTGGCTGTCCCGGAGCCAGTGGCCAAGAGGACCAGAGACATCTACAAGAATATTTGTTCCAGCCCCAAGAAGCGGGGTGCCCGCCAGGGGCCACTCTGTCCAGGTTTTGGTTTTTTGGGGGGTATGGAGTCTTGCTCTGTCGCCCAGGCTGGAGTGCAGTGGCGTGATCTCAGCTCACTGCAACCTCTATCTTCTGGGTTCAAGCGGTTATCCTGCCTCAGCCTCCCAAGTAGCTGGAATCACAGGCGTGTACCACCATGTCCGGCTGATTTTTGTATTCTTAGTAAAGACGGGGTTTCACTGTGTTGGCCAGGCTGGTCCTGAACTCCTGACCTCAAGTGATCCGACCGCCTTGGCCTCCCAAAGTGTTGGGATTACGGGCGTGAGCTACAGCGCCCAGCCTCTGAGCAGGTTTTGGAGGGCGTCCTTCCTTCTTGTAGGAGGCCAGAGTCTCTGGGCAGACTCGTGGCATCACAACGAGTGGGTAATCAGGGAGTGGGCTCTTGTTCCAGCCATCTGCCACCCCACCACCCCGCCGAGAGAATGTGGCTCACCTCACCTTGAGATGGCTCAGAGCAAGGCGGCAATTTGACTCTCCTGGAGGCATAAGTGAGAGCTGAGCCTTAGAAGAAATGCCATCCACTCCAAGGTACCGCCTAGCACTGACAGAAAGCAGCCATCACCACCACCTGGACCTCGGTCCTCCCACTACAGTCCACAAAGAACTCTAAGAATCGTTAACCAAGTAAAGATATAAATGCCAGCGCAAAAAACCAATTCAAGCAGCCACCTGGGACAGGAGAGCCCTGGGTATCAGAGAGGTGGCCCAGGACAACAGCAGTGACCACTGTGTGGCGGCCACAGTCGAGATATCTGCGCCCAAGCCTATCTTCCTGTTGTGGAGTCAGTCCCTTTCTCTGCCATTTCAGCACCAGCTTCCTTTAGACCATGTGGAAAAAAGAGATAAACTGTCCCTCCAAACCAGCGGGTGAGATAAGGGCACTCCTGCCTGTCCCTGTGTGTCCCACATGGGGTCCGGGGCATCAGGGCCTGTGCTTCTGGGAAAGGCAGGAAGAGGCGGCTCCCCATGGGGAGGCAGGGCCTTGGCCAGGAATCATTTAGTGGGGAGAGGAAGGAAAAGGTCAGCAAAGTGCTCCCATTACAGGGAGGACAGGGATCAAAGTCCCCCGGCTGTCAATGTCAGGAGGAGAGGCGGGGTGAAAACCACATGGCACTCAGGATCAAGAAACAAAACCTGAAATCTCACTGTGCACTGGGAGGGTGGGAGACTCGCCTGGACCCTCACCAACTGGAGTGGAGGAGGTCGCAGACCCCACAGAGCCAGGCCCTCCTGGCCACTGCCGCCTTCCTGAGCCCTCCTCCTTGAGTCCCCCCCTCACTGCAGCCGAGGGCCCAGCCAGCCAGAATAGGGGGGCTGATACTAGGAGAAGAGGGGAGAAGGGAGCGACTGTGCACACAGAGCTTTGGATATGCTCTCATTTCACCTTCAGAGGCACCATTGGAGGGAGTCAGCATCCGCATCTACAAGATGCTAAGAAATGTAAGCAAACCCGAAAGCCCAGCCTCGAGGTCCCTGCTCCTGTCCCACAATGGGCCACACACACAGGTCCATGCACTCACACACCCATACATGGACACTTGAAGATATGCATGTACACACACAAGTGTGCACATACAAATACTCGCACATGCTCACACTCACACCCCAATTCCCTTGGTGGAGTTCTTGTCACACTGCTAGGTGGTCACCCTCCACTCACTCCAAGGTGCCACCCCTTGTGCTATGGACTGAATACTGTATCCCCCACCAAAGCTCTTATGCTGAAGCCTAACCCCCAATGTGATAATACTAAAAGGGGGGGCTGCTGGGAGGTGATGAGGTCGTAAGGGTGGAACCCTCAGGAATGAAATTAATGCCCTTACAATAAGAGGCCCAAGAGAGCTTCTCTGGCCTTTCCTCTACATGAAACACAGCAAGAAGACGCCATCCATGAAGCAGGGAGCCCTTACCTAACATGTAATCTGTAGGTGCCTTGATCTCAAACTTCCCTGAATCCAGAACTGTGGGCACTAAATCTCTCTTGTTTATAAACAGCCCAGCCTGGCATTTTGTTATGGCAGCCTGAACAGACTAAGACACCTTGTTATTCTCTATCAGAAGCAGGAGAGATGCTGCCCAGAGACCAGGACAGGAATTCTGCCCAGGTAACCACCTCAAGGTTCCAATGGAGGTGTTCGCAGCCGCCCCTGCGCCGCCGTCGCTCTCTAACGCCAGCGCCGCCTCTCGCTCGCCGAGCTCCAGCCGAAGGAGAAGGGGGGTAAGTAAGGAGGTCTCTGCACCATGGCTCGTACAAAGCAGACTGCCTGCCAACTGACCGGTGGTAAAGCACCCAGGAAGCAACTGGCTACAAAAGCCGCTCGCAAGAGTGCGCCCTCTACTGGAGGGGTGAAGAAACCTCATCGTTACAGGCCTGGTACTGTGGCGCTCCGTGAAATTAGACGTTATCAGAAGTCCACTGAACTTCTGATTCGCAAACTTCCCTTCCAGCCTCTGGTGCGAGAAATTGCTCAGGACTCTAAAACAGATCCGCGCTTCCAGAGCGCAGCTATTGGTGCTTTGCAGGAGGCAAGTGAGCCCTATCTGGTTGGCCTTTTTGAAGACACTAACCTGTGTGCTATCCATGCCAAATGTGTAACAATTATGCCAAAAGACATCCAGCTAGCATGCCGCATATGTGGAGAATGTGCTTAAGAATCCACTATGATGGGAAACATTTCATTCTCAAAAAAAAAAAAAAAAAAAATTCTCTTCTTCCTGTTATTGGTAGTTCTGAACAGTAGATAATTTTTTTCCCATGGGGTCAAAAGGTACCTAAGTATATGATTGCGAGTGGAAAAATAGGGGACAGAAATCAGGTATTGGCAGTTTTTCCATTTTCATTTGTGTGTGAATTTTTAATATAAATGCAGAGGCGTAAAGCATTAATGCAAGTTAAAATGTTTCAGTGAACAAGTTTCAGCGGTTCAACTTTATAATAATTATAAATAAACCTGTTAAATTTTTCTGGACAATGCCAGCATTTGGATTTTTTAAAAACAAGTAAATTTCTTGTTGACGGCAAAAAAAAAAAAAAAAAAAAAAAAAAGGTTCCAATGGCATGAGGGAGGAAGGCTTGGGCTCTTGAACTCAGCTTCACAGGCCCAGATAACGTGGCCCACGTCTAGTCTGTTCCACAAGCATGCTGTTGGTCACAGCCCCCAAGCCTATGGGCCGCCT
Source organism: Macaca nemestrina (assembly GCF_043159975.1). Classification (NCBI taxonomy): domain Eukaryota; kingdom Metazoa; phylum Chordata; class Mammalia; order Primates; family Cercopithecidae; genus Macaca; species Macaca nemestrina. Next base: position 89,792,148 of record NC_092139.1, on the reverse strand, counting down.
GCCATGCTCCCCTCTCCCAGGCCACGTCTCCTTCTACCTTTCGCCCTTCGCCAAATCCCACCCTCTCTTAGCCTTCTCTACAAAACCTACACTCCTCTGCCTCCTTCCTCTGGAACAATTTCCCCTGCTCTGAACTTTCTCAGCACTTAGCACTTCTGCAATTTATCTGACAATTGTATCAACCTTTTCCACCAACACACTGTGAATTATCACTTTACTTCTCATTTTAATCTTCATATGCTGTGTTCCACCTTCCCACTTAGCCTGGAAACTTGGCCAGAATCAGACGGTTTTCTGTGCCTTACTGTGCCTAGTAAGGGGCCCAAGACGCGCCAGGCAAGTGTGTCACTGTTCACTCTGCAAGCATTAGCTGGGGACCTACTACATGCCTGACATTGTTTTAGGCACTGCAGATGTAGAAGTGAACAAAGCACACAGTAACTGCAGGAAACTAACGGCAGGAAACTTGCTCCACAGGCAGACCAAGAGGAGTAACAGGTGAGAAGACAGGGGGAGGGCTATCACTTCTCTCTTTCTCTTTTTTTTTTTTTTTGAGACAATCTCACTCTGTTGCCGAAGCTGGAGTACAGTGGCATGATCTCAGCTCACCGCAACCTCCACCTCCCGGGTTCAAGTGATTCTCCTGCCTCAGCCTCCTGAGTAGCTGGAATTACAGGCGCCCGCCGCCACGCCCAGCTAATTTTTGTATTTTTAGGAGAGACGGGGTTTCACCGTGTTGGCCAGGCTGGTCTCAAACCTTTGATCTCAAATGATCCACCTGCTTCCGCCTCCCAAAGTGTTAGGATTACAGGCGTGAGCCACTGAGTCCGGCCAGCTGTCACTTCTCATAATAAAGACAACCCCGCCATCCTGAAAGCTGCCCCATGAAGAAAAGTGGGAACAGACAGAAACTCGAGTGAGCCTGGCGGGAAAACAAAAATGACTCTTGCCACTGATTGAGGATCTGGCCTGAGTCCTGAGAAATAAGGACCCTGCCCCCTACCAGAACTAATCAGAGACAGCAGCTTTCCCTAAGAAGCACTGAGCAGTGTGTGCATCCTCGTGTGGCCTCTTCATTCAGCATGGAGGTGCAGGAATGGGGCTCCCCAGAACCCCCCAGCCCTTTGCTCCAAACCTATCATCCTGGACCTCACCTGTGAAGACATCTCCCACCTGCTCTGGTCCTAAGGGAGGTGCATGGGGAGACAGGAAAACCATCATTTACACCCCTGATGAAGGGGAACAGGGTGAAGGAGGGAAGGGAGAGAAGCAGCAGACCGGATGGGGCAGAAAACCCTTCAGAGGTGCTGAGACGTGGTCCCCCATGGCTCCTCTGCAAAGCAAACGTGACTCCACTCTCTCTAGGGAGGCTCAACCTCAAACATGCACCTCAGAAGCCTGAAGTCTTGGTCTGATGCATGAGCAGGTCATTTTCCATCTGCATCGCCATCCTCCAATTTGTAAAAGAGGGATCAAACAGTGGATACGAATTACTCATGCACTAGGAAGAATGAAGTATTGCATCTGAAGCAATTCTAGTTTGTTGTCAAGGAAGCTGAACCAGGAGGTAATCAGAAGGTACCGCTAGCTCATTAGAGTGAGAAACTCAACCCAAAGAGGCCATCACCTCTGCAAATCCTGCCCTACCATCAAAAGGGTGGGTTCTAACAGACAGGCTTCAAAGATACCAAGAGGCAACGATGTGAGAGCAACTCCTGTGTGTGTCCCCGGGGACAGTCTGATGAAGAAAACAAACCTAGCCCCTTATCCAAAAGGGGAACCACGGCATGAAATAAATCTCCCTGGCAGCCCACAGTGCAAACTGGCTGCTCTCTCTGATGCACCAACAATTCCAGGAAGCAGCGAGGGTGGAGGTTACTACCTCCATCTTACAGATGGGAACGCAGGTCCAGAGAGGATGGTTGCCCAGCTCCGAAATCAACACCCACAGCTGATTTTCATTATATCCCAGAAGCATGCAAAGAGTGTGAATGAAACACCAAGTATACAGTAAGAGGAAGTGAGCTGAGCTTGCAAGTGGGTGGAGAAGAAACGCACTCCCCAGGCAGCCTCAGGGATTCAGAAGCCCTGCTTCCAGCTCCCATAGCAGACCAAGCCTGGGTGGGGCTGGGCTCAGGGATTCCCATGTTCTCAGCACTTCATACCTGAACGCAACCTGGAAGTAAATGCTCTTCCCAAGACAGTCATAGCCACTGAGCCAAACGACCCAGGTAGAGAGGCAGCAGGAGCTGGCAGACACAGAGGCCATTCCCTGACACCTGGCTCTGGCTTCTCCAAGGGAAGTCACTCACCCCTCCTTCCCTAGAACCAAACACGCACCTGTCACTACAGCAGGGTCACAATCCCATGGATGGTAGGTGAAACTTCAAGGTAACCTTCCTCCTTTCAGGAGCACATTCGACAGAGGGAGGTAGATCCTGTTGGTCCCCATGCAAGGGGTGAAGTGGTTCAAGCACCAGCGGAGTAGGGGCACAGCAGGATTCCGGCATGCTCTACTGGACATGGAGCTCCAGAGGGAACTGTGCCCAGACAGCCTCGAAGAGCAGGTGGCAGAACAGCCCCTCCCCTCTGTGCAGCCACACATGACACCAGCCAGCCCCAAGGGGCCATGTCCTCCGAGTAAGAAGCAATGGTAACAGGATGGCTCGATGCTCCAGGAACTGCAGGCTTGGAGGCGAGAAGGCAGCACACACACAAGTACCAAAGGGAGCCCAGATGGTGCGGGAAGGAGGCATGAAGGAGGGACTGAGAGTGGCCGGAGGGATACAGGTTACATGCAGGTCACGGAGAGAGAACGACATGGGGTGGGACAATAGTGGCGACTGCAGAAAGTAGCCTCAAAGCCAGACACAGAGGACAGCGCCGGGCAGGTGGAGACATAGTGGGTGACATTCTAGGCAAGGAGAGGGGGTGCAGGAAGCACACAGAGGGGTAGTGGGGGACTCTCAGAACTAGCAGTGAGGAGGGAGCTGTGCTCCCGCACTGCCAGTGCCCACCAGTGTGAAGGGTCCTGCACTCCTGTCTGCCTGAGATACGCATCTCAGGGCCTTGACCTTCAGCCTACGGGCAACTCAGAGGTTTGTGAGAAGGCAACAGCGGTCAGGCCCCTGTAAGGGTGAATCTGGCCATATAATAGTGGACATGGGCAGGAACCAGGGACAGAGGTCAAGGGTGGGACAGGGTCAGACTACCCCGCTGGGCTCCACATAGGGATGACTCTAGAGGCATGGTGGGGAGAGGCTTGGGATCTGGGGGGAGGCTTTGTGCTAAAACAACATCGTCTAACATAAGGAACAGACCGTGAAAATGCCAGCCGCCCATTCAAGTGTCTTTGGTGGGCACGCTCAGCTTTCACCGACTCACTGGAATTTTCAGCTTTGAGAAACACCTACCCAGTTGGAAGACATGCCCCACCAGGGCCATCTGTTGGCTTAAGGGCTTTGCTGCTTCACTTTCTCCCCTCCCCCTGGATTATTTTTAAAAGATTAGGTTTCCTGTTTTCACTGCCTGGTTGGCCCGGCCCTCCATCCATCCATCCATCCGTCGTCACAGCCATTAGGGCAGCGGCATGGCAGGAATGGGCTGGAAGCCGCAGGCCCTCTCAGCTCCATAACGAGGGATCAGCCACCTCCTCACCCGGCACCAGCTGGCCGCTCAGTAAACACCGCTTCCTCCCTGCGCAGGGCCAGGCTACGACCTCTCCCTCGGCAAGGGGCCTCTTAATGAAACAAATCAACAGGCGATTTTTCCTAGCTGCTGACAGCCGCCCACCCTCAGAACGGGCTCATTCCAGGACAGAAAAAAACAGCCCTTTACAGGAGTCCCCTCTGCCTTGCCTTGATCAGCACACTGTTCAGCTTGTCCCTAGATGAGTCTCACAGCTGAAGAACAGCCACCAGCCTCACCTCCGCACCCTGCCACTGAGCAAACCAGACCCCTCCTCAGTATCAGACCAGAGACTGGCAGGGGCTGAGGTGGTGGCTACCCAGCTCTCTGGTCCCATAGTGGCCCCGTGCCAAGGCTGAGCAGGGACAACTAGTGGGTGGGGGAGTTTCCACCAGCTTTATCTGCCTTACATAGTGGCGGTTCCCCTGAATGCTGTCTGGTTAAGAGCTCTGTGGCTAGAAAGTAAAAAGTTGAAACCCGGTGGGTCAGGGAAGGGAACACAGTTTCTGGTCACCCTGGGCGCGAGGCACTGTCCCAGGTCACCTCCTGCAATCCTCACATGCCCCAGATGCTCACCCAGCTCTGGGGGCTCAGACCTGCCTGCCCAGATCTGCCTGGAAGCCAGGACACTGGCAGGGCCCGAGGGTCAGGTCAGAGCACAAACCCCACACCGAGGGGACAGCACCGGGGTTGTGATGACAGAGGGGTCCAGAATGAGAACGGTGAGGGCAGGGACGCCGATGCGACAGGGGAAGGATTCCTCTGGTCAAAGGAGGGTTACTGCAGGCCCCAAGTTTCCCAGGAGCCAGGCCCATTTGCCCGGAGCAGGTTCACACCCCTTCCCTGCAGGGCCTGACTCTCCTCCCCAAGGCGATGTAAGAGCCTGCGCCACGGCTCTCCCACCAGCAGGATCTGGCCGTCAAGGCCTCTCCTGTCCAAGCAGACAGCCACAACTGCAGATCACTGCCTAGCCGGGAGCTCTAGCCTTCACGGCAGCGCCCTCCCTCCAGGTCTCACGAGCATCCCACACGCAGGCAAAGTGTGGTTTCCCATGTATTTATTTATTCCACTTTTTATTTCCAAACATTTACAAACTTACTGAGAACTTGTAAGAACGCAAATAACCATCTGTTTAGGAAACAACAATGACCTTAAAAAGGAGCCTGAAGAATGGACAATTCCACATTCCCCACCCACTTCCCTAACTCCAGTCAACCAGACTTGAGTGTCCTTGGACACCAGGGTTCTCACTGATGCCCCCAATCCTATATAAGTAAGCTTTTGCAGGCTGGGCCCCACGCCTGCCTTACAGAGGAGGCCAACCAATGCCCCTATGGCCTGGGTCCATTCATGCTGAACCCAAGGCCTATCCCTCCATCAAGGTCAGCAAGGTGAAGAGAGAGCACCAGAGCTTGAAGACACCCCATGGTGTGGTCACTATCTTGGACATCTTCTTCCTGAAGGCCAGGCTGCAGAGGTCCTGTGCTGGCCGAGCCTGCAAGTTCATGGGACCTAACAGTGGATCTGACACCCTAGCAATCTTGAACTAGGAGTCCAGTGTATAACACGCTAAGGATTTTTACTTTAAATCTACTACATAACATGGCCAGCAAAAATCTAAAAAATCACAACCTCACCTCCTCTACCAATGGTCTAGGATCGTTTTCCCACAGTCACTTCCAGTCCCTGTCCTGTGACTGTATAACTAAAATCCTGTGGTGGGAGCAATCACCAGAGCCCCTGAGAACCATGCCTTGTGTCCACATGACACTGCTGCTCCTCCCATCAAGAGGTAGAGTCCAGCTTTCTACCCCCGCCTGGATCTGGGCAGGACTTGCGACAGACTGTGACCAACAGAATCTGGTGGAAGTTCAGTTGAGAAGTTCCACAGCCCAGGCCTCAAGAAGCCATGCAGTATCCACCTTTGCTCTCGGAACCTACCCTCCATGAGAAGCAACTCAGGCTACACTGTAGAACAATGACGGACCACAAGAAGAGAGAGGTCTCCGCCTTCCGGTGTCCCTACCAAGTCCTTAGCTACAAGGGTTAGGCCACCTCAGATGCCAGCGGCAGTCAAACCACACACTGAACACAGTCACATGAGCAAGCCTGTGTGACAGCAGAAGAACCTCACACCAAGCTAGATCGCACTGCGATTAAATCACATTGTTTTAAGCCTCCAAGCTTTGGGATGGTTTGTTACTCAGCAAGAGATGACTGATACAAATCATCACACTGCGGGCACTCACTTTTTCCACTTAAGACAATGTTCCACGTTGCTAATTCATTTTCATCCTTACCATCGGAGGACAATGACAGAATAGTCTACTAAGCTAATGGAACCCCTTTTGTATTGCAGGATGCTCAGTTTGTTTCCAGCTTTCCACTGTTATGAATACAATGAATAATTTCACATAATAGCACTGAAAAGGAAAAGGGGGAAACAATTTTCCTTAGGAAAATGCCCTAGGGTGGAATTACTGCATCTGAGGTTATAAACATGGTAATGCCTCTCGAACAATGTAAGCACAGAATTCAAAGTGAAAGACATCCTTGTAGCATGATTTTAAAAGGAGGCAGTGAGTACACTTGGTTTTGCAGAAACACAGGCATTCATGTTCTGAAGCCAGGCCCCACAAAAATCGGTGGTGTTGCCAATGCTTATCAGAGCCACTCAGGCTGGACCAAAGCGGAAAGAACTCGGAGCACCTATCCATAAAACGTGCCCACAGCTTCCTCCGAAACACTCAAGGGAAACAGAAGGTTATATATAAGACATTTCTCAGTTAGACTTGGTAATTACCAGCTCAGCCAGATTTCCTAAACATGGCAAAATTAAAGGGAATGTGGTAATTCTAGAAAATGACCCATGTTTACAGGAAAGGTAAAATTCCTGGAGTCTCAGTCACCATCTAATTCCTGGAGTAACTGGTCCCATATCCCTTGTACACATGCCCGTCCCCTGAAGACAGGCTCTAATTTTGGGTTCCTGAGCTGCTGAGTGGGGTGCAGAACCACTGTCCCAACCTATGAAGGCCCTACTAGACCTGTCCACTTTGTTCCACTTAGGAGGCAGTGTCATAACTAAGCGGGGTCCCTGTCCTACCGCCACTCTGCTTTCATCACTGACTTGCCCAAGGACAACCAGCCCCGAGGTTTGTACCTGTCCCCATCAGCAGATGGAATTACACTGAAACACCTCCCATCTCCCCTGAACCATAGCTGAGGCTCACCACTTCCCAGAAATGGCTGGCTCAAGCTCCCAGAGAAGGTAGCAGAAAACAGGTATGGGGCTTGAAGCCAGAAACCCTCCTTTCCAAGAACTGCCCCCCTCTTTATCAAGTGACCTGCTACGTTCCAGAAAGCTATGATCACAGTAGTTACTCAACAGAACGGGGAAGGTTCTCCCCTCTCCCATTAGTGAGCAGCTGGCTGAGTGGTACCTGGGTCACATGCGCAGGACAGACCTGTTTGCAAGCGGTCAAGAATAAAAGCATGTGTACCCATGTTCACAGTGGCATGCTTTACAAAAGGCAGAAACACGCCAGGTCTCCACCCACCAATAGATGGATAAGCAAAACGTGGTGCAGACATATAATGGAATGTTATTCAGCCTTAAAACGGAAGAAAATTCTAATACATGCCACAGCAAGGATGAAACTTGAGGACATTATGTTAAGTGAAATAAGCCAGATGCAAATGAACAAACGCTGTAGGATTCCACTCATACGAGGTCTCTTTAGTCAAATTCATAAAGACACAGAGTAGGATGGCGGTGGCCGGGGCTGAGGGAGGAGGGAGTAGAGAGTTGTTTACTGGCTATAAATGGGTACAGACTTTCAGTCTGGGGAAGATAAAAAAGTTCTGGAGATGGATAGTGGTGATGGTTGTCCAACACCGTCAAAGTAGTTAATGTCATGGATCGATCATATACTTAAAAATGGCTGAAGTGGTAAATTTTACATTATGTATAGTTTATCATAATTTTAAAAGAAAAAGAGTAAAAACAAAGCCCAGCCTACTTTGATCCCCTCCAAATGCAGGTTTGGACAATGCACACTCACAAACACAGACTCTTTCTCTGCTCTGAGAAGGAAATCGTGCCAGGTTCCCTGCCTAGCCAACTCCACCTAAAAGAAGACATGGGCAACAGAGGGAGCCGATCCCCAGACAGCATCCTCACAGCTCCCCCGTCCCCACCCTGGGAGGGCACACGAAGCACGAAAAAATCCACCTGAGCAGAGAGACAGTCGGACGGAAACACAGGTCCTCCCGGCCACGGCACAGGCCACAGGGGTGGAAGGCTGGGACCGCCAAGAGCAGCGCCTCCCAAGCCAGGTCCTCAGAGCCCAGGTTGGGTGGGGAGGCTGAGCTGGGCAGTCTTCAGGACCTGTGGCTCCTCTTTCATCTTTTTCATGTACTGGGGGGTCATCTGAAATACCATTTGCAAAGAAGGGATCTATCCCTAAAATAAAACCATTTGAAAAAAACTACTGCTGAGAAATGAACACTCCAGGCTTTTCCAACTCTGATGGAAAAAGGCGGCTTCCCATCTCCCACTTTAGCCCTTAAAAAAAAAAAAAAAAAATCCAGCCAGCTGATAAAGCAGCCAACATCCTCTCCTGCTATCTGTCATAACAGCAACTACGATAACAACAATAAAGTGAGAATAACAAGTGTTATTAAGCACTCAGGGCATGCCAGCAGCCACGCTAAGTGCTTTTTCTGCACGCATCATCTCATTTAATCTTCACGGCAAGTCCCTGAGTCAACGACTACTGGGATTTCTATTTCACAGACGAGGAAACTTACTGTATTTTATCCATCATCAGGCATGCATTTTCCCCAAATTTCAATGTGATTCAAAGTGGAATCTCGCATCTCGCCCTTCGCAATGATAACTGGGAGTATTATCTTCCTTCTTTTTTTTAAAGAGACGGGGTCTTGCTCTGTTGCCCAGGCTGAAGTACAGTGGTGCAATCATAGCTCAGTATAGCCTTGAACTCCTGGGTCACTCAGGCGATTCTCCTGCCTCAGCCTCCTGAGTAGCTGGGACTACAGGCATGCACCACATGCCCCGCCAATTAATATTTTTACTTTTTTTGGATAGATGAAGTCTCACTTTCTTGCCCAGGCTGGTCTCAAACTCCTGGCTTCAAGCAATCTTCCCACCTTGGCCTCCCAAAGAGCTGGGATTACAGGCGTGAGCCACCACGCTCAGCCTGCTGCCGTCCTTCTTAGTGGCACATCTACTAACAGTGTGCCTTACCCTAGAGGGAATCTCAAAGTGAATGACATGCTCAGTGCACAGGCTGGGACCTGGCTCTGTGTCCCTCCGGAATTTGAGCCCTTAGCCACTGTGCTTGACCATCCCTCAAGGGAACGACTCTCCAAATCTCTCAGCCCAGCCCCTGACTTCTGTGTGGAGCCTCACTCAGGGTCCCCAGGACTCAGGAGCACAAGTCAGCAACGCTGCCCACAGCCTGGCTAGCACCTACCCTGGCAGGCAGAGACCTGGATGTACCCACCAAGGACAGCCAAGTTCAGGGCCACCAGTGTCTGTGGAGAGACAGCTGCAGCGGTCAGCCGCATCCTCTCCGGGAAGGCTTTCCTGAGAGCCAGACAAGCAAGGAGATAGGTGAATGAGCCCAAGGGTCAGAACAAAACTAGACAAGGGACGTTCTTGTGGCGTGTCCCCAGAAGCAGCACTCAGCGAGGAAGCCCCAAAGCCTCCCAAATTAGAGAGAATGCTCATCTGACTGCCAGTCCTTGTCCTTTTAGAGGCCAGCAGCCTCCCAGGAATTAAGTTAAAGCCGCCGTCCCTCACATTGCCAAGTCCTCTGCAGACAAGACACTGATTTATGACCAAATAATTCATACTGTGGTCTGGGTAATATTCAGAACAGGGTGTGCAGCTTGCAGCTGCCACATCGCTTGCCCAGAGAGCAGGTGCATCTATGTTCCTCTTCAGAGAGGAAACAAACCAATGGACAGAGTCATAAACGCCCTCTCCATCAGAATTGGAGTGAGCAGCCCATGGAGGCTGTGTGTGTTGAGAGACAGCAACGCTCATGGGTAGACACAATCCACGAGCCAAGTCGACACGCTCATTCCAAAAGGCCCCTATGTCTCCAGAGCAAGCACTGCACTTCTGCTGGAGATGCTGGTGGCCCTGCAACAGAGAAGGCCGCCCCAGGCCCCACAGAGTCCAGTGGGGGCTTACTCCAAGCCTTACTCCAGTGCTGGGATTTTCTGCACCTACGCAGCAACAACTCCATCAAGCTTCCCAGAAGCCAGTGTACTCCCTGCTAAGGCCCTGGGGTCCTGAGTAACGCGTGTCTCTATAGACTCCAAATACCACAGCAGTTCCTGGGGACACCTGTCACCAGTTTCAGATCCAAGGACTATGGACAGTGAAGGGATCCCACTTTGACCACAGCCCATCCTTCGGGGTCCCCTCCTGTACAAACCCAGTGTGTCTGCCAATCCTAACTGCAGCCAATCCTACCACAGCTCAGATTCTGGGCTGTAGGCGTCCATGTGGCTCGATGGCTTCTCTCCTCTCTCCAGCCCGCTTCCCAGGGTCTGGCCACTCCAGCAGCAAAGATAACAAAGAACCCAGCAACAGGAAGAGGAGAAGTTCATGGGAAAGCGGCAATCCCCTTGCAGAGGTCGGAGAGTACAGTTTCCTGTCCACATGCCACTTCTGGGGTCCAGACCCTTATGGGAGGCTGAGGGTAGGGCTGGCAGGAACCCGGTTATGGGGCAGGGGAGTCTTGCAGACAGCAGGGACATTGGAAGAGGGAGGGGGTTTTGTTCTAGGGCACCCCGAAAGGAGCAGCCCCAAATCTGGAGGGAAGGGTCCAGGCTCAAGGAGGAACTGAGGACAAACAGAGTGAGAACAGTTCCACCAGCCCCTACCCCCGGAGGGTGAGATGTGGCCTGGAAGATAGGACTTCTATTAGGAAGCTCTAAGATAATCCCAGCACTCTGGGAGGCCAAGGCGGGTGGATCACCTGAGGTTAGGAGTTTGAGACCAGCCTGGACAACATGGTGAAACCCTATCTCTATTAAAAATACAAAAAAAAAATTAGCCAGGCGTGATGGTGGCCGCCTGTAATCCCCGGGACTTGGGAGGCTGAGGCAGGAGAATCCTTGAACCCGGGAGGTGGAGGTTGCAGTGAGATCGTACCACTGCACTCCAGGCTGGGCAACAGAGCGATCGTACCACTGCACTCCAGGCTGGGCAATAGAGCGAGACTGTCTCAAAAAAAAAAAGGCCGGGCGCAGTGGCTCATGCCTGTAATCCCAGCACTTTGGGAGGCCGCGATGGGCGGATCACGAGGTCAGAAGATCGAGACCATCCTGGCTAACACTGTGAAACCCCATCTCTACTAAAAATACAAAAAAGATTAGCCAGATGTAGTGGCGGGCGCCTGTAGTCCCAGCTACCTCGGGAGGCTGAGGCAGGAGAATGGTGTGAACCCAGAAAGGGGAGCTTGCAGTGAGCCGAGATCGCGCCACTGCACTCCAGCCTGGGCGACAGAGCGAGACTCTGTCTCAACAACAACAACAACAACAAAAAGAAGCTCTAAGAACTCTGTCACCAAAAGCCACATACCATGTGATCCCAGAAAAGACAAATCCATAGAGACAGAAAGCAGATTGGTGGTTGCCAGGACTAAGGGAAGAAGGGGGTGGGGAGAGAGTGCTAATAAGTATAGCGTTTCTTTTGGGGGTGATGAAAATGATCTGTAATCAGACAGTGATGATGAGTGCACAACTCTGAGGTAACACTAACCACCACTGAATGGTCCACTTTAAATGGGTGAACTCTATGGTATGTATGTTACATCTGAATAAAGCTGTTAGTAGGATAGAAAGGGGAAGAACAGTACTGACCCATCTGTGGGATGAAACAATCCTCGGTAATAAAAAGGAATGTGTCATCGGTACACACAACTTACATGAATTTCAAATGCATTATCAAAGTGAAAGAAGCCAGAGCCGAAAAGTACTGTACGATTCTATTTCTATGACATTCAGAAAAGGCTAAACTGTAAGGAGAGAAAGCACATCAGTAGTGTCGTGGGCTTCAAGTGGGAGAAATGCCTACAAGGAACAAGGGGTAATGCAAGTTTCTGGGGTGATGGGCCTGCTGTGTATCTTGACGAAGGTAATCGTGACAGAACACTGTCACACCTCACAGAACAGTATACCAAGAAGAATGACTTTCGTTGTCTGTAAATTACACTTGAATGCACAGACGCGCACATATACAACCATCAAATGACATCATGACATCTTTCAAGCCTTTAATTTTTTTTTTTTTTTCTTTTTGAGACAGGGTCTTACTCCGTCACCCAGGCTGGAGTGCAGTGGCACAATCATGGCTCGCCGCAACCTCGACCACCCAGGCTCAAGCAATCTTTCCACCTCAGTTTCTCGAGTGGCCAGGACTATGGGTCCATGCTACCATGCCCAGCTAAATTTTTAAATTTTTTTGTAGAGATGGGGTCTCACTTTGTTGCCCAGGCTATTCTCAAATTCCTGGGCTCAAGCAATCCTCCCACCTCAGCCTCTCAGTAATACAGGTGTAAGCCACTGCGCCCAGCCTAAGTCTTTAAGATTTTTTAAAAAGAACAGATAATTCACAAGATATGTATTTTTGTTTTACCTTCAACCCAAAATTTCTTTTTCCTAGGGTAAAAATTACTATAATTGGAAATCTGTTGAAACAGGAAAGGAAGTTGGTTGAAAACCAAATAGCTGAAAGTGGGTGAGGGGCAAATAATGTAAAAAATCTGATATGAGAAAAATACCATTGAGTGGGGGCGCAGTGGTGCATGTTTGTAATCACAGTTACTCAGGAGGCTAAGGCAGGAGGATGGCCTGAGGCCAGGAGGTCGAGACCAGCCTGGACAACACAGCAAGACCCCATCTCTAAATAAAATTTAAAAATAAATAAATTAGCAAACCAACCATGAAATTTGTACACCCATGTTCTGCCAACATTATTCACAATAGCCAAAAGGTGGAGGCAACCCAAGTGTCTATTGGCAGATAGATGGATAAACAAAATGTTTATCTACCAATGGAATATTATTCAGCTTTAAAAAGAAAAGAGATTCTTTTTTTTTTTTTGAGAGCGAGTCTCACTCTATAGCCCAAGCTGGAGTGCAGTGGCATGATCTCGGCTCACTGCAATGTTCGCCTCTGGGGCTCAAGCAATTCTCCTGCCTCAGCCTCCCAAGTAGCTGGGATTAGAGACGTGTGCCACCACACCCGGTTAATTTTTATGTATTTTTAGTAGAGACGGGGTTTCATCACGTTGCCCTGGGTGGTCTCGAACTGCTGAGCTCAGGCGATCCATGCCTCGGCTTCCCAAAGTGCTGGGATTACAGGCGTGAGCCACCATGCTCGGCCAAAAGAAAGGAGATTCTAACGCATGCTACAACACTGATGAACCTTGAGGACATGACACTACGTGAAATAAGCCAGGAACAAAAGACGAAGGCTATATGAATCCACTCATATGAGGTACCTCGAGTAGTCAAATCCATACAGAAAGTAGAAAAGTGGTTGCCGCAGGGAGGGGAAATGGAAAGCCTGTATTTAATGAGTCCAGAAGCTTTTTTTGGTTTGTTTGTTTTAGATGGAGTCTCGCTCTATTGCCTAGGCTGGAGTGCAGTGGATCAATCTCAGTTCGCTGCAATCTCCGCCTCCCGGGTTCAAGCAATTCTCCCGCCTCAGCCTCCTGAGGAGCTGGGATTACAGGTGCCTGCTACTATGCCCGGCTAATTATTTTGCATTTTTAGTAGAGACGGGGTTTCACCATGTTGGCCAGACTGGTCTCGAACTCCTGACTTCAGGTGGTCCGCCCGCCTCGGCCTCCCAAAGTGCTGGGATTATAGGCCTGAGCCACCGTGCCTGGCTGAGTCCAGAGTTTTTGCTGTACAAGACAAAACCATTCAGAGATAGATGGAGATGGTTGCACAACATGAACATGCTTACCACCACAGAACTGTGTTATTTTTAGATGGTTAAGATGGTAAATGTTACATGTATTTTACCTCAATTTAAAAAAAAAAACAAACAAACATAAAATCAAATGAAAAACCCCAATGAGTATTTCTCAAAGTCCACCACCGTGCATGCTCTGGGCCTGGTGAGCGGGGGTCACAAACTTAAACCTGCAGCAGACAGAGCTTCAGTGTCACACAGACATGGCACAGGTGAAAGGGACAAGGCCTTTGAGGGGCAAGGGCTACTCTCCTGCACTGCCAGCTGGATGGGTTCCAGCCCAAGGTTCTCACCAACGCTAGACGGCCCAAATGTGGTTTCTGAACAGCTGCCCACACAGGCCTCGCAAGGTACCAACTGCAGTGTGAAGCTCTGCAAACACGATGCTCCAGCCTGTCTGTTTCGCACAGACACAAAACACCATTCTGTCTGGACAGATGCTCAGCAACAGGAGACCAGGAGCCAATGAGCCAAAGCAAAGGTGGGTACAGGTGGGCACACCTGCCTCAGCCAGAGCAGCCAGGGTCTGCTGTCCAGCTGTGTGTGTGGGGTGCATAGGCCATAAGGTGTCACAGGTACACTCGGGGTGTAGGGCACTGAGCAGGGTCTATGGCAGTCGCACACTCCACGCTCACTCCATCCTCCATGCAGAAGCCTTCTCTGGCCTCTGCGGGTCAACACCAGACCACCCCACATCATCACCAGCTGGTCTCTCACCCCAACGCCATGTGCCAGCTACCCCAAGTGTCTGAGAAATCTGCAGCAGGCTAGGCTGTTATGCTCTTTCATTCCTTTGTGACTGTCCCTGCTTAGAAGGCCTCTCCTCCTCCCCTACAATGGCTTAATATACCCCTTTTGTTTGTTTTGTTTTTTAGAGACAGGGTCTGGCTCTGTCGCCCAGGCTACAGTGCAGTGGTGTAATCATAGCTCAATGCAGCCTCAAACTCCTGGGCTCAAGTGATCCTCCCAACTCAGCCTCCAGAGTTGCTGGGACTACAAGTGTGCACCAAAACACCTGGCTAATTTTCAATTTTTTGTAAAGACAGGGTCTTGCTATGTTGTTTAGGCTGGTTTTGAACTCCTGGACTCAAGCGACCCTCCCAACTCAGCCTCCCAAAGTACTGGGATTACAATATACTCCTTTTGAGTCCATTCAAGACCCAATTAATGGGCCATCCTCTCCATAATGTCTTCCTTCTGCTAACCCAGCAGAGTCAGTCACTTCTCAGTGGCTGGTTGGTACTCACTTCCATCCCAGCATCCCTTTATCAGTTGTTTTTAATATATGGCTATGGGTTCCTTGAGGTCAAGGACAAAGTCAAGGCCTAAGCATTGTGCTTGGACCCCAGTAGGTGTTACATCAACTTCAAATGAACAGATGAATGGTTGGAGGATGAATGGATGGTTGAATAGGTGATGAGTGAATGGAAGCATGTTTGGATGGATGAGTGAATAATGGATAGTTGAATGTTGAATGGATGTATGGTTGGCTGGATGTTAGACAGATGATGGATGGACGGATGGATGGAGGAATGGATGACAGGAATGAACAGATTTAGTTGGATAGATGAGGAATAAAGAACAGGTGAATGGATGGTTGGATGACTGTTGGTTGGATGGGTGGATAGATAAATAGATAAATATTTGGATCTTGGATTGATGAATAGATGGATGGATAGATGGATGGCCTGGATGAATGACGGAATGGCTCAAGCACTGCTACCCCTTTCTCAGGAACATCTGCTGCTAGGAAATAAGAGGAGCAAGTTTACTCATCTTGAGGCTTGAAAAGGTTTCTGGGTTTTAACACCCTGTTCTCTCAATGTGGAGGGGCTTTTTGGAAACTTTGATCAATAAATGACTATCTTCTTTTTTTTTTTTTGAGACGGAGTCTCACTCTGTCACCCAGGCTGGAGTGCAGTGGCCCAATCTCGGTTCACTGCAAGCTCCACCTCCTGGGTTCACGCCATTCTCCTGCCTCAGCCTCCCGAGTAGCTGGGATTACAGGCGCCCGCCACCACACCCAGCTAATTTTTTTTTGTATTTTTAGTAGAGACGTGGGTTCACTGAGTTAGCCAGGATGGTCTTGATCTCCTGACCTCGTGATCCGCCCACCTTGGTCTCCCAAAGTGCTGGGATTACAGGTGTGAGCCACCGCGCCTGGTCTATTTTCTTAACTTTTTATCCTGGAAAATTTCAAACAAATACAAAAGTAAGAAAGCACAGCATGATGAATGCCCATTACCCCATCATTTGGCTACAAGGATTATTAGCTCATGGCCAGCCTTGTTTCAGGGAATATTCATTCAGGCCTGGGAAGCAGCAGGAAACAGGAAAGAGAAAGGGGAGTTAGAAACCAAGTGACCATCTCTTATCCCACCTTTTCCACCTCCGGCAACTTCCTTGAGGAAAGAATCCTCAGGGGGATTGGAAGACTGACCCTACCTGCCTCACAGGTTCTAGGAGAGCAACTCCTGTGAGCTCCGGATGCCCACGCTCGGCTCTGTCATCGATTGCATCATCACCAGGCATTTGGAGGCAGCTCGTTGTGAAACGCAGGTTGGCAAACTGCAGCCCACAGGCCAAATCCAGCCCATTGCCACCTGTTTTCATGTGACCTAGGCCTTAAGAATGCTGTTTATAGTTTCACACACTTACATTCTAAAGGGTTATGTAAGTATCCACATAGTAGCCTCGATTTTGCCTTTCAGCCACAAAGGTAAAATTAGTTACTATCTGGTCATTCAAGGAACGTTCAGCCAATCCCAATACTGTAAAGTCAAAAAAAAAAAAATCTTGGTTCAAACCCTGGCTCTGCTGCCTGAGCTTCTGATCCTTCCTAGGCGTTAGCTGTCTGAGTATCCCCTTGGCGAGCAGCAACCACCAGCTCCTTGCAGAAATACAGCAAGGCTTGGATCCTGGACAGTGAATGGGATCGCCTTACAAAGCACAAAGCCAAACCCAAATGCAAAGTTCCAGTAAAGGGAGGGATCCTTTCTCTCCTGCAAGTGTGCCAGAGAGGGAACACTGCAAGATCTGTAAGGAGGAGGGTCTCCAGGAGTCAAAGTGCACCTTGAGACAGGCCCACCAAGTGGAATATTCTGAAGGAAAGCGTGGCTTCCACTGAGGCATCTGTACCCCACAGGAGCGACAATGTTCACTGCCGGTGTTCTTCCTGTCCTTATGCCCTCCAGACTGACCAGTCCATCTCCAGCACCGGCCAGCTCAGTACTCCAAATGGCACTAAGAATGCTTGGGAAAGACTAACAGGCTCTCCCTGCAGGAAGGATGCCTTGCCTTCCGATCCCAGGTGGCGCCTGCAAAAGGGTGGGAGGCTGTTGGGAACTGGTCTTCTGTAACAAAGGTAAATTATGGCCCCAAAGTACCTAATGTGCCCCTCACACTATAGCACAGAAACACAGGTGGCCACACACGCATGCCTGCTCATCTCAGTGCTGGCCTCAGCACATGCATTCCTGACCAAGCGGGGCTGTGCTCTGGCTGGCAAGACACCAGCTGGCACTACCAGGCCTCCTGCTGCCAACCACCTGCCTACACATCATCACCTCCGCCCTGGCAGACACCCCCATGCTGCCGTCTCCCCCATCCACGTGGGCAGGGCCTCCCGCCCCACGCTCTGCACTTTGGCAGGTTTCCCCAGGTGACACCTGCACGGCCTCTGAAATCCGTTCCAGTCCTGGTGGTGATCTATAGACTGGCCAGTGGGCAGTAAGGGAGGACAACAAATCAGCCAGCAAAGCAGTGTCCTGGTTCCCGTTAAGGGCACACACCGAGGCCACTCCACTCCAACCCATGTCACTGCAGGAAGCCAGACAAAACCAGGACCCTACAGGAAGGCTGCTTAGACATCCACCAAGAGGGATTTCCAAATAATTTGCTGGGAACTCAGAGCGACATGACTTAATTTTATCTAGAATCACAAAACTAACGGATCTTAAAGATGCTGCCATTCAGCTTCATCATTTTCAGACAGGAATTCAGAGGCCCAAGGAGTCTATGTGATTCACTGGAGTCAGAGTGGCGGCCAAGGGCACAGTTAAGATGGGCCACACAGAGCAAGAGAGGAGCAAGCGTGGGTCCCAGCTCCAGAATCCATGAGCTGGGATGGCTAAAACTGAACTGCTGGCTCCCAGTTGTGAGCACTGGAAAATAAGACGGAACACCCTCCACGGTGCGGGACGACTAGTCAGTGCTGAAGAAGGGGCCATTCCTCTCCTTTCCTCCCCAAACCCGTGATACCACGCTGCCCTCCCTCCAAACATGGCCTCGCCATTATCTGCTCTCCCTCCAGCCGAGACCATCCAAACCCACTGCCTGCACAGGGAGGTGTTTGTCCTCCCATCCCAGCCCAGCTTCTGCCAGCCAAGTACAGCCATGCAAGTCCCTCTCCCTTTGTAAAAACCTTTTCTACCATGGCCTTCTGCTTCCTTGGAGCTTCAATGAAAGCCAAGCAGGAACTCCATGAACCACAATTAACTGGACAATGCTATCTGGCAGATCTAACTCATGATGCACAGAAGCTGCCAAAATGCTTTTCAGATTCAGTTACAAGCAGCCCACAACAGCAATACACTAGCAAACTTCACAACAGACAAGGGGACAGTAAGTTCTTTCCCTACCGAGAACCACAGCGCCGACAAAGAACTGAGTGTCACACAGCCAGTGGCCTCAGGAAACTTCTCGAATGAGAGTGGAGCAGTGTGACCCCAGCTCAGGGCTCCTCCCTATCAAGGCTGGGCTGTTTCGAGGGTCATCAAGGAATCGGGAATTACCATGGGGCCCAGTCTATCACAGACTCCTCTGACCCAAAGCAAACCTTAATCTCAGATTCTGCTTCTCTGGAATGAAAATCCCACATCACAATTTTGGATTTTTGGAGGGTAAGGCTCCATACAGCTCAGACTTTTTAGCACCTGATGTAACTGCTTCAGTACAATCCTGAGAACAGAAGTAGGGCAAGAAAAAAGTCAAAGAAGAGCAGGCAATTAACCATAAAGCCAAGGGCAAACTGGGGCAGGATTTCTGGAAGGTGACCTGGCAGCAGCCATCAAGGGTCTTAAGACCATCCACATCTCTGATCTGGTAAATCCAGTGACAGAGGCCCACCCTGTCATGGGCAGAAACTCATATAAAAAGGTATTAACTTGGCCAAGTATGGTGGCTCGCACCTGTAATCCCAGCACTTTAGGAGGCCAAAGCGGGCTGATCATTTGAGACCAGGAGTTTAAGACCAGCCTGGGCAACATGGCAAGGCCCTGTCTCTACAAAAAGAAAAAAACGACAGAACGAGTGTGGTGATGTGTACCTGTGGTTCCAGCCAGTCAGGAGGCTGAAGCGGGAGGACCACAAGAGGGCAAGGCTGCAGTGAACTCTTACTGCACCACTGCAGACGCAGAGCGAGACGGCATAGCGAGACCCGGTTTCAAAAACAAACAAAAACAAAAACCCACAAAAAAAAATTCACTGAATGTAACTAATGCCACTGAACTGTACATTTAAAAATGGTTAAAATGACCCAAGTGCCCATCAATGAATGATAGATTAAAATATATATATATACACAAATAATTGAATTATTATTCAAGCTGAATAATATGAAAATGAAAAGAAGGGATTCTGAAACACAGTAAAACACAGATGAACTTTGAGGACATTACGTGAAATAAGTCAGTCACAAAAAGACAAATACTGCATGATTCCACTTAAATGAGGTTTCTAGAGTTGTCAGATTCATAGAGACAGAAAGGAGAATGGTGGTTACAGGGACTGGGGGAGTGGGGAAGGAGCACTGTTGTTTAATGGGTAGAAATGAGTAGAGTTTCAGTTTTGCAAGGTGGAAAGAGTTCTGGAGATGGATGGCAGTGATGGGTGAATGACAAGAATGTACTTAACACCATTCAGCTGTGTGGCTAAAAATGGTAAATTTTATGTTACATTATTTTACCATAATTTTAATTTTTAGTGGTTAAAATGTCAAATTTATATATTTTACACAATTTAAAAAAATTAATAATGTAATATACCAAAAACCAGTAAATTGGCTGCTTTAAAGGGTTGAATTGTATGGTACATGAATTACCTCAGTGAAGCTGTTTAAAAAAAAGAGAGAGAAGTTCGCTGAAACATTATACTAACCAGCTGCATACAGAATCACTCGAAATGTCCAACAAAAATTCACTAAAATTAGATAAATTAAACCATAACTCCATTACAAAGTAATAATATGGCCCCTAAAAATAATATTTACACAAGATTTACTAATACATGGAAATGTTCACATTAACTAACAAAGGCTGGACACCCAACTACACAGCAACATCTTAACTATATATAAAAAAAGTAGGCCGGGCGCGGTGGCTCAAGCCTGTAATCCCAGCACTTTGGGAGGCCGAGGCGGGCGGATCACAAGGTCAGGAGATCAAGACCACAGTGAAACCCCGTCTCTACTAAAAATACAAAAAATTAGCCGGGTGCGGTGGCGGGCGCCTGTAGTCCCAGCTACTCAGGAGGCTGAGGCAGGAGAATGGCGGGAACCCGGGAGGCGGAGCTTGCAGTGAGCCAAGATCGCGCCACTGCACTCCAGCCTGGGCAACAGCGTGAGACTCCGTCTCAAAAAAAAAAAAAAAAAAGTATACATAATTATCTCAAAAGTTGGCAAGAAAATTAAACCTTCCTTCATACTGCACAGAAACCTTCTCCATGAAGAGATCTGCTCCCCTCTTGAGATGCCAGCCTTTCAAAACCTGCAGCCAGTGTTCACGGACTCCCAGAAACAGAAGGGTCCGAACCCTGAGGGCTAGAGTCAAGTCACCCAGGGAACTTTTCAAAAAACCCAGACTCACTGGGAAGAGAAAAGCAAACAGTTGTGTGTGAACTGCCTATGAACAGGGTAGGCTCTAGAAGGGGCAATCCAGCAAGGAAATGGGGACTTAGTCCTAGAACTGCCAGGAGGTAAGCACTGCCAACGCCCTAGGTGAGCTTGGGAGAGGACCCCAAGCCCCAGCGGGGAATGCAGCCCTGGCAAACACTTCAACTGCAGCCTGAGGAGACCTCGAGCAGAGGAGCCAGCTCTGCTGTGCCCAGAAACTGTGACATCAAAAAACAAACTCATTAATCAGACCAGCTGCGCACATGTGTGTGACTTTTTAATTACATGGGCAGGCAGAGTAGGGACCTACTGCCCTTGGCCTCTGCCAGGCTAAATGTTCCACTTCCTGTAACCACTTTGTTCCTTGGGCTTGGGCTTAGCAGCACCAAGCACTAGGAGACTACGGCCTCTCAGGCCTGGATACGTCCACCAGCACCAGGCAAGACTTGGGCTCCTAATGCCATGTATCAGCCTGCTGACTGGCAGAAGTCCTGGTGAAGTGAAAACATCCCCAACCTTTTTCCAAATGAACAGCCCAGCCCAGCCTTTGAAAAGCCCCCTTGGCCAGGCATGGTGGCTCATGCCCAGAGTCCCAGCACTTTGGGAGGCCGAGGTGGGTGGATCGCTTGAGCCCAGGAGTTTGAGACTGGCATGGGCAACATGAAGACAGCTCATCTCTACAAAAAAATACAAAAATTAGCTGGGCATGGTGGTGTGTGCCTGTAGTCCCAGCTAATTAGAAGGCTGAGGTGGGAGAATCGCCTGAGCCTGGAGAAGTCAAGGCTGTGTGGTGAGCTGTGATCGTACCACCGCACTCCAGCCTGGGTGACAGAGTGAGACCTTGTTTCAAAACTTTTTTTTAATTAAAAATAATTAAAAGTCCCCTTGTAGCCTGGGCAACATAGTGAAACCCTGTCTCCACAAAAAAATTAAAAATTAGCCAGGCATGGTGGTGCATGCCTGTAGTCCCGCTACTTGAGATGCTGAGATGAGAGGACTATTTGAGCCCAGGAGGTTGAGGCTGCAGTGAGTCGTGAGTGTGCCACTGCACCAGCCTGGGCAACAGAGCAAGACCCTGTCTCTAAATAAATAAATAAAAAGCCCCCTTTGAGCTTCAAACCAAAACAGTTCTGAAAAAAGAGCAGCCAAGGACAGATCACCAGTCCTAAGCCACCAGCTCTGGGCCACCCTGGGTGTTTGAGCCCACACGGTGGCACCTACATATCTGAGTATGTTCCCTAGAAGGAAGTCCTGCTCCAGCCTTTGATGTCCAAGGTCTCGTCAGTGTCATGCCCTGTCATGCCGTCTTTTTTTTTTTTTTTTTGAGACAGAGTATAGCTCTGTCACCCAGGCTGGAGTGCAGTGGCGCCATCTTGGCTCACTGCAAGCTCCGCCTCCCAGGTTTACGCCATTCTCCTGCCTCAGCCTCTGGAGTGGCTGGGACTGCAGGCCCCCATCACCACGCCCAGCTAATTTTTTTTTGTATTTTTAGTGGAGACAGGGTTTCACCGAGTTAGCCAGGATGGTCTCCTGACCTCCTGATCTACCCGCCGTGGCCTCCCAAAGTGCTGGGATTACAGGAGTGAGCCACCGCGCCTGGCCCTTTCTTGTCTTAAAATTCAATAAAGTGACCCTCCTCCCTTGGGAATGACTCCAATTAATTCACAGACTTGAGGGCAGAGAGAA
The DNA here is from genome assembly GCF_043159975.1 of Macaca nemestrina. NCBI lineage: Eukaryota > Metazoa > Chordata > Mammalia > Primates > Cercopithecidae > Macaca > Macaca nemestrina. Next base: position 89,769,863 of record NC_092139.1, on the reverse strand, counting down.
AGGAGAGACAAAGAAGAAAACATCCATTTTCCCCTCTCCTTTCAGATCCATCCCCTGCACTCATGGGGGCAAAGGAGACAGGGCACCCCAGTCCTACCACCACCTTCCCCTGCATCCCAACAGCTGACTGCAATAGTCTCCACCCATGGAATTAGGAGGCAGACCCCTAGCTGGCTTTCTGGGGGCACAGCTGCCCCGCCCAAAGCAGCAGAGGCTTCCACAAGAAGCCCCAGGCTTCCTGAGGAATGAAAACAAAGCACCTCTCCCAGGCTGCCAGCCCATCCCCATCAGCCTTCCCAGACTTCCTTGCCAGAGTTTCTGGAACCTGAGACTATGGCCTTAGCAGGATAAATAAGCAACCGCGGGGCTCACAAGGGCCGGGGAAGCCAGGAGATGACACAGGCATGCCGGACCGAGTCTCCGATGCTTCCTCAGACATCCCTTTCTAGAGTCTTCCTGGCTCTTGCACAGAGAAGAGTCTGCTGGAGCAACTCACACCATCTGGCCACTGAAGAAATGCCACGGGAGAGGAAACCAGACTTATGGTAATAATCACAACCTGCATTTGTTAGGGCCAAATTCTTTTTTTTTTTTTGAGACGGAGTTTCGTTCTTGTCACCCAGGCTGGTGTGCAGTGGTGTGATCTTGGCTTACTCCAACCTCTGCGGGTTCAAGTGATTCTTTAGCCTCAGCCTCCTGAGTAGCTGGGATTACAGGTATGCACCACCACGTCCAGCTAATTTTTGTATTTGTAGTAGAGACGGGGTTTCGCCATGTTGGCCAGCCTGGTCTTGAACTCCTGATCTCAGGTGATCCACCAGCCTCAGCCTCCCAAAGTGCTGGGATTACAGGTGTGACCCACTGGGCCCAGTCCTGTTAGGGCCAAATTCTAACAGTACCTCACCAGCTGCTCCAGGAAACAAGGGCAGGCCCATGCGACTGCTCCTGGACAAGATGCATCCCTTGGGTGGGTTCCATGAGTTGGCCTGGTGCACAGCAGTCCTGGATCCCAGATCCTCACCCTGCTCCACAGCCCCACAAGGCCAGGCTCTGCCCCAGGCACCACCAGCATGGTGCCCAGCACCATGTTCCTCTTCACTTGCCCATGGCCACCAGCCATGGGGATCAGCCGCCATAGCCACCCTTTCGTTCCCCTTACCTGCGGTGGCCTCCCACCATGAAAATGCCTTCAAAGCATAGCCACAGCACGTCAGGCCCATGGACTGGACCCCTGCAAAGCCACATCATCCCTGATAGCTGTTCAGTAGTAACCCAGTCACCTCTCTGTGGGGGCAACCAACCTTCCCATAGACCCACACACATCACTCACCTTTCTGGAGCCCCTACTTGGAGGAATCTCCCCCTGGGACTCTGGCCCACCAATTCCCTCCTCGGCACACAGACAAAGATGTGGCCCTGTCCCTGGAACAGAGCAGGCCAACGGTGGACACTCGGGGAGCACTCAAACCCCAATCCTGAATCCTCACTCCCCTCTTCCCTGCTGCCAGAATGCTGGATACTGCGGTCCATATTTAGTGCTCTGGTCTCTCCTATACTCACTTGGAGCCTGGCTTCTGCCCTTCATCCCATAACCTCCTAACAGTCACTTCCTTTTAGCCTTTCTGCAACATAAACTCCCCCACTTCTTTCTCTCATGTGACCTCCCCTTGCATCTCATGGGACGCAAGGCCTGTGGGCCTGCTCCGGCCCTCCACTCCACACACCCTCTGCAACCCACACTTCTGTCCTTCCTCTTCATTCCTGGCCTGGTCATCTCTCCTAAAGGCCCACCCTGAAACCCTCCAGCACAGCCCTCGCCATCCCCATGCTCACACAGCCTCCCCTTCTGTCACCCCCTCCCCAGAATTGGCTCATATTCCTCGTCCTCTCCATCCCTTCCCACTCCTCCCCACCTCCCCTCAAGACAACAGCTCTAGGTACCTGACTCCCACTGGACCATCACACACACTTCTGCTAAACCCACCTTCCCAACGCAAAGCTCCAAAGGCACCCCCTCTCCTGCTTAACAACCTTCAGTGGCTCCCTATTATCCTCAAAGAAAGCACAACACCCTCAGTCTGGCTTCTGAGACCCACAGAGGATGACCCCAACTCTCCTATCCACCCTCACCTTCCCTGTTGCCCACATTTTACATCAACTCTCCAACCAGAGCCTGCCACTTTCTGAGCATACAGTGTGCCCTCCACAGCCTCAGGTTCCACACCTGCAGATTCAAGCAACCTCAGAATGAAACTATTTGAAAAGAAATAACCAACAATAAAAATAATACAAATATAATAACAATACCGTGTAACAACTATTTACAAAGCATTTATATTATATTAGATACAGCCATACCTTGCTTAAAAGAGGACATGCTGAGAAATGTATCATTAGGCAATGTCGTCTTCATGCAAACATCATAGAGTGTACCTACGCAAACCTACATGACAGTCTACTACACACCTGGGCTACATGGTACAGCCTATTGCTCCCAGGCCACAAACCTGCACAGCATGGTACTGTACTGAATACCGTAAGCAATCGGGACACAGTGATATTTGTTTCTAAACATATCAAAATGTAGAAAAGGTACAGTGAAAATACAGTATTATCATCTTACGGGACCACCGTCATTAACCAAAATGTCATTATGTGGTACATGACTGTATTATAAGTAATCTCAGGATGATTTACAGTGTACAGGAAGATGTGTATAGGTTATATGCAAAAGCTAGCTTGCCATTTTACATAAGGACTGAAGCATCCAAGGATTCTGGGGTCCCCAAGGGCAGGGGTCCCCAACCCCTGGGCCATGAACTGGTATCAGTCTGTGGCCTGTTAGGAACTGGGCTGCGGCGCAGGAGGTGAGTGGTAGGCAGAGAGCGAAGTTTCATCTGTATTTACAGCAGTGAGATTGCTCCATTACTGCCTAAGCTCTACCTCCTGTCAGGTCGGCAGCAGCATTAGATTCTCGTAGGAGCAGAAGCCCTATTGTGGCCTACTTATGCGAGGGATCTAGGCTGTGTGGGCTCCTTATAAGAATCTAATACCTGATGATCTGAGCTGAAACAGTCTCATCCCGAAACCATCTTCTAACCCCTGGCCTGTGAAAAAACTGTCTTCCATGAAACTGGTCGCTGGTGTCAAAGAGGAGGCTGGGGACTGCTGCGCAAGGGAGTCCTGGAACCAATTTCCTGTGGATATTAAAGGACGACTGTACTGAACGCTTCTAGACCCCGACCTCTTGCCCACATTCCCTGCCTGGAACACCCTCCCCTCCACAACCTCTTCCCCTAAGAAGCAGGATAGATGTGAGGTTTCCCTTCCCACACAGCCCCTGGCCCTGATCCATCCACAGAGCCTCACCACCTGCCCTATGTTACCGTTATTTTAGGTGCCAGCTTGTCCTGGCTCCCACCCTGGCCTGCTGGCTCCTGGCACCTATTTAAGGACTGTATCTGAACCATCTTTTTATCTGCCTGCACATCTAGAGGGATGCTGGCACTGAACAAACCCCTCCTGAAGATCAGTGTTTTCCCATCAACTCTGCCACTTACGAAACACTGGAAGCTTAACACTACTGAACCGCACATTGAGAAGTGGCTGAGATGGTACATTTTATACTAAGTGTATTATACCACAATTTAAAAAAACACACACATTAAAAATGAGGGAGAGAGAAGGGATTGTGGTGACTGCAGAAAGTGGCTGACTGGCACTGTCCTGTCTTTCCATTTTTGTGGAGATTTGAAGATGGCAATGTTTTTTTATTTTTTAAAATTTGTACCTATTATGAAAAAAGCAATGGTTTTTATTTTTATTTTTTTTATTTGTTTTTAATTTTGAGAGTTTCACTCTTGTTGCCCAGGCCGGAGCGCAATGGCACAATCTCGGCTCACTGCAACCTCCGCCTCCCGAGTTCAAGCGATTCTCCTGCCTCAGCCTCCAGAGTAGCTGGAATTACAGGCAACTGCCACAATGTCCGGCTAATTTTTTGTATCTTTAGTAGAGATGGAGTTTCACCATGTTGGCCAGGCTGATCTCAAACTCCTGACCTTAGGTGATCCATCCACCTTGGCCTCCCAAAGTGCTGGGATTACAGCTGTGAGCCACTGTGCCTGGCCGGTTTTTATTTTTTGAGATAGCCTCGCTCTGTCACCCAGGCTGGAATGCAGTGGCAAGATCTCGGTTCACTGCAACCTCTGCCTCTCAGGTTCAAACAATTCTCCTGCCACAGCCTCCTCGAGTAGCTGGGATTACAGATGTGTACCAACATGCCCAGCTAATTTTTCTATTTTTGGTAGAGACGACATTTCACCACATTGCCCAGGCTGGTCTTGAACTCCTGACCTCAGGTGATCTGTCTGCCTCGGCCTCCCGAAGTGTTGGGATTACAGGCATGAGCCACCACTCCCGGCCAAAAAAAAAAGAAAGCAAGGTTTTTATGTGTATTTATTTATTTGCTTTTTAGAGATAGGGTCTTGCTTGTTCTGTCGCCCAGGCTGGATAGAGTGCAGTGGTGCAATCATAGTTTGCTCAAGCCCTGAATTCCTGGGCTCAAGCCATCCTACCACCTCAGCCCCTAGAATAGCTGAGATTACCGGCACATGCCACCATGCCCAGCTCACTTTTAAATTTTTTGTAGAGATGGGGTCTTGCTATGTTGCCCAGGCTGGTCTCAAATTCCAGCACCTCAGCTTCCCAAGGTGCTGGAATTACAAGCATGAGCCACCACGCCCAGCCTGGCAACAATTTTCAAATCAAGAACATCTGAAAAGCAGGTTTCAGGTAACAATCCATGTTTCCAGAAACAAATGTGGAGATTTTATCCATGTTCCTAAGGGAGAAAGTGGAAAGCTTTTGGAAGTCAGAATTTATAAATGAGTTCCATTTATCACTCTAAGATTTGGGCAAAAATAAACAGTGCTTCTGCACACCCCCACAGAGGGAACAGGCTACGCCGAGCTTCCACTTAACTAGGGTGATTCACAAAATCAGAGCAGAACTCCAACCAGTCAGACGGCGGCTCTGAGCGCAGCACAACCACCTCCGTGCCTCAGGGACAGAGAACTGAACGTGGGCATTGCCAGCCCACCCTTTGCACCCTTGGGCTCACGCCAATGCATCACTTCACAAAACTGGGGAGGACTGTGGGACAAAGATGATCCTATCTACCCAGCTAAGGTAGATGTCAAATGAGCCCTGGGGGTGACTTTGAGCCCTCCACCTAAAACCTCCCGACATTCAGCTAAGGGGGTTCTTGTCGCTCCTCCACAGGAACCCCTGTGAGAGAAGACATTCTGCAAAATGCAACAGGCTACACAAAGTACCATCTGCCCAGCTCCCTCAAGCACAGGGCAGCTCAGCCTCTTTGGGATTTGCTGCCCAGTCACCACCCAGACAAGGCAAGGAAAGGCCAGAAGGAAAAATCAAGGCGCTGGCAGATTCGATGTCTTCTGAGGGCCCGCTTCCTGCCTCATAGACGGCATTTTCTCACTGTGTCCTCATATGTGAGATGGTGTTAAGAGTCCCTCTGGGGTCTCTTTTAATAAGGGCATTAATCGCATTCACGCAGGCTCCACTCTCATGACCTAATCACCTTCTGAAGAGCCTACCTCCTAATTATACTGTCACCTCTGGGGTTAAGGTTTAAAAATAGGAGGCTGGGCATGGTGGCTCACACCTGTAATCCCAGTACTTTGGGAAGCCGAGGCAGGCAGATCACCTGAAGTCAGAAGTTTGAGGCCAGCCTGGCCAACATTGTGAAACCCTGTCTCTACTAAAAGTACAAAAAAATTAGCCAGTTGTGATGGTGTGTGCCTGTAGTCCCACCTACTCGGGAGGCTGAGGCACGAGAATTGCTTGAACCTGGGAGGTGGAAGGTTGTAGTGAGCCAAGATCTCACCACTGCACTCCAGCCTGGGCAACAGACAACACTGTCTCAAAAACAAACAAGCAAAAAACAAAGGGGGAATTTGCAGGAGGATACAAACATGCAGTCCATCACATAACCTTTAAAATGTAAGAACTCAGCCGGGCGCGGTGGCTCAAGCCTGTAATCCTAGCACTTTGGGAGGCCGAGACGGGCGGATCACGAGGTCAGGAGATCGAGACCATCCTGGCTAACACGGTGAAACCCCGTCTCTACTAAAAATACAAGAAAATTAGCCGGGCGAGGTGGCAGGCGCCTGTAGTCCCAGCTACTCGGGAGGCTGAGGCAGGAGAATGGCGTGAACCCGGGGGGGCGGAGCTTGCAGTGAGCAGAGATCGCGCCACTGCACTCCAGCCTGGGGCACAGAGCAAGACTCCGTCTCAAAAAAAAAAAAAAAAAAATGTAAGAACTCCACTCGGCCCAGGGGGATTATGGGAGGAGAATGAGGGCCCTGGCACACCCCTGGGTCCCCCCGGAGCTCATACTGGTTATGCAGTGGCTGAGCCGAGTGAGTGAAATGTCCATACTAAATTATGCATTTCTCCTTAATATTTTTTTGCTAAGTGGTGTTGAATCTACTGACATTAGATGCATGAACAGGAGACTCTATGAGACCAGACAGGAGGCCAGATGGTCTGCACCCGCTACTCCCATGAAGCCCCCAAGGGGAAGGGTCGTCCTCTCCAGCTGACGGAAGCCAAGGGAGAATTAAGTCGCTGTGTGAGGCCACACAGTGGCAAGTGCCAGGGCTCTGGGCAAGTTCAGATCTTTTCCCTTCAAAGCCTGCATCCTTTCCCCGCACTAAGTCAACACATGTTGCCTGTAGGCTGCTTCGAATGCTCATCAATACCTTGTCACGTGCAGAAAATCTTTCCCTACTCTACAAGCATACAAACTGACCCCAGTAGCACTTTAAACATGGAAGCATGTCAGGCCTTTAAAGTGAAGTGAATCTTCAAAAGCTCTTCTTGAGCCAACAGTGGCACTTGAGTCGAGGATCTCCTCGGGCTGCTCAGTTTCTGGCGTGCGCGCTCTCTCTCTCTCTCTCTCTCTGTGGCTGCTGCACAAGGCCCCCCTCTCTTCTTCTGGGGTCCCCTTGGTTGTGTCCTGGCCTTGCCTGGAGATGGTTCCTTCCCAGTGCTCCCTGGTCACTCACCTGGCTCTCTGGGCCCTGCACTGGCCCTGTGCACACACAGCCGGCTACCTCTGTGTATCTCCGCTGCATTTTCCCAGCCAGATCTCGTCCCTCTGCCCCTCCCAGAACCTGCACAACAGACCACTGTCAGCAGCAGGTCAGCGTTCACAGCCCTTGACTGTTGGTGGGAAAAGCAGATGGATGGGCAGTGCCCTTCCAAAAGTTCTGTCTTCTGGGGCCCCCTGCCACACAACTTGCTAGAGAAGCCTTACCAAAGCGTCCCAGAAGGAGCTATCAAGAGCCGGGAAATCTCTACCTTGGAGATTTGCAAAATAAGAGAGGGGAAACATGTTCCTAGACGGCTGACGCCTTCAAGACCCAGACTAAAGGCTGGGCCAGATGATTTCTATCATGGCACTTAGGTTAATGAGGCTGTCTTCCCACCAGACCAAAGCTCACCTGCTGGAAGGCCTGCCTGACCATACTGAGTGCCATCTGTGCCCGGCACAGCAGGTGCCCAAAACCGGTTTGCTGAGCAACTGATCCAGGTCTCCTCCACCTCGGCAGTCATTCTGTGTCTGCTCTCCTGTGATTAACACAACCACTCAGTCTGAGGAGAGAGGCAGTGCCAGCCCCTCCACCAACCACTTGACCTTGGGCAGGTTACTCCAGGCCAGAGTGTTTGTCTCACACTCCCTCCGACTCAATCAGTGGAGGGAGTATAATTACAATAATCCTGCTCTAGCCACTTTACAAGAATCTTTCCAGGGCCCATGAAGCAGCCTCCATGAAAGTCATATTTACTACATCAGTGGGGTGTCTGGTCTTCCCACCCCAGCCCCAGGAAGGTGGGTCTGTGAATGTGCTGATTGCTCTGCCCAGGGGCACCGGCCACCATCCAGATCTACAGGCATTTTGCAAGGTCATGGCAGTGAGAGCTAGGATCCAAGACTGCTAATTAGCAGGCCCCAGTCTGAGGATTTGGGAAGCTCTCTAAGGGTGAGCCAGGGAGGGCCAATCATCAGCAAAGAAGGAAACAGAACCAGTGGGATAATCTCCAAAGCCAACAAGTTTCATTGCCGGGCCACCTGTGTCACTATGCCCCCGAAACCCACCACCACTTATTAGACGTGATAAAGTGGGGTTGGGCCAGAACAAGGGAAGGTCTGAGCAAATAAAAATCTCAGAGATGGCGCGTATCATTCCATCTTCAATCTGCAAACGCCCACGGGGCTCGAGGCACAGACCTCCGTGGGCTCAGGTGCATCGTCACATCAAACACCGTTAAAGGGTCAGAGTGTGGCCCATCCCACAGGACACCACAGCAGGGCATACTCTGTGCTTGTCTTAAGGATCCTATCACCCTAAAGAAGGAAGCCAGACAGACAAAGGATTAACAGGAAACAGCTGCAAATATACCGTTAAAGAAAGATACACGGGGAAAACGCTTTGACTTTAGAAAGGTTTTGTTTGTTTGTTGTTATTATTTTAAAGACAAGGCCCTTGAAGATAAGCCTTTCCGTAAATCAATGAATAAAGCCAAGAAAGGATTTCCATGAAGATAGTGCCAGGCACATAGAAGATGCTCAATAAATACCTTTGAGAGATTGGATAGGGAGAGGTGGTTGCCTTGGTTTTTAATAAGAAAGGGAAATAGGCTCATGCCTGTAATCCCAGCACTTTGGGAGGCCGAGGCGGGCGGATCACGAGGTCAGGAGATCAAGACCATCCTGGCTAACACGGTGAAACCCTGTCTCTACTAAAGATACAAAAAAATTAGCCGGGCGTGGTGGCGGGCGCCTGTAGTCCCAGCTACTCAGGAGGCTAAGGCAGAAGAATGGGGTGAACCCGGGAGGTGGAGTTTGCAGTGAGCCGAGATTGTGTCACTGCACTCCAGCCTAGGCAACAGAGCAAGACTCCGTCTCAAAAAAAAAAAAAAAAAAAAAAGGCGGGTGGGGGGAGACATAAACCAAGATAAAGAGAAAAGAGATGGAAAAAGTTGTGTTAATAAACTCAGGCTGGGTGCAATAACTCACATCTATAATTATTCTCAGCACTTTGAGAGGCCGAGGCAGGAAGGATCGTTTCAGGCCAGGAGTTCGAGACCAGCCTGGGCAACAAAGCAACAAAGACCCTGTCTCAACAAAAATTAAAACTTAGCCAGGCATGGTGGCATGAGCCCGTAGTCCCAGGTACTCAGGAGGCTGAGGAGAGAGGATCGCTTGAGCCCGAGAGTTTGAGGCTACAGTGAGCTATGATTGTGCCACTACACTCCAGCCTGGGCAACAGAGCAAGACCCTTTATCTATTAAAAAAAGTAATAAATTTTAAATTTAAAGAAAAAAATTAAAGAAGCTAAGGAAAGAACCTTAGCAATAATCTATTCCCACGCCTACTTTTGGATGTGGAGAGAGAGGGCAGCACATGAAGCTTTAGCATGCAGTTCTCCTGATGCCTGGCTCAGTGTCCTCTCGGCCCTGCTAGGTTGCCTAAAACCACATGACACTTGACTCACATTCCTCCTAACAGGTCTGAGGGAGCCGACACAAGCACCATCTCCCTCTGCCTGGCAGCCCTTTTCTCTGCTGCCCAGTAACGGACTAACCAAGTGTTACAAGCTAAGCCATGCCTCACCCACCATATGTTGATGTTCTAACTCCCAGTACCTGGGAATGTGACTGTATTTGGAAATAGGGCCTTTCAATAACTAAGTTAAAGTGGGGGTCTTTACTGCCCACCTTAATCCAGTCTGACTGGTGTCCTTTTAAGAAGGGAAATTTCGGCCAGGTGCAGTGGCTCACGCCTGTAATTCCAGCACTTTTGGAGGCCGAGGAGGGCCGATCACCTGAGGTCAGAAGTTCGAGACCAGGCTGGCTAACATGGTGAAACCCTGTCTCTACTAAAAATACAAAAATTACCCAGGTGTGGTGGCAGGCACCTGTAATCCCAGCTACTTGGGAGGCCAAGGCAGGAGAATTGCTTGAACCTGGGAGGTGGAGGTTGCAGTGAGCCGAGACCGTGCCATTGCACTGCAGCCTGGGTGACAAGAGTGAAACTCTGTCTCAAAAAAAAAAAAAAGAAGGGAAATTTGGACACAGAGAGATGCCAGGGGTGTTCGTGCACAGAGAAAAGACCATGTGCAGAGGCAGCAAGATGATGGCACCTGCAAGCCAAAGAGAGCCCTCCAGGGAACCAGCCCTGCTGGCATCTTCATCTTGAACTTCTGGCGTCCAGAAGTGTGAGAAAAGAAATTTCTGTTATTTAAGCCACCAGTCTTGGTATCTTGTTATGGGACAGCCTTGGCAAACTAATATTCTGGGCCACTTCAAAGCTAAGGGCGTGAAGGCTCAGGGAAGATCGCCATTGCTAACGGGTGTTTTCCGGAAGAGAACACCCCTGTGAAGGATCAGAGCTGGGAGTTAACTCAGTCTTAAGACTGAGAGTGCTAGGCCAGGCGTGGTGGTTCACGCCTGTAATCCCAGCACTCTGGGAGGCCAAGGCAGGTGGATCATGAGGTCAAGCGATCGAGACCATCCTGGTCAATACGGTGAAACCCCATCTCTACTAAAAATACAAAAAATTAGCCAGGTGTGGTGGGTCACACCTGTAATCCCACCTACTTGGGTGGCTGAGGCAGGAGAATCACTTGAACCTGGGAGGCGGAGGTTGCAATGAGCCGAGATCGCGCCATTGCACTCCAGCCTGGGCAAAAAAAGAGCGAAACTCCAAGAAAGAAAAAGAAAGACTGAGAGTGCTGCCCTGGGGTCAAGCGATCGAGACCATCCTGGTCAATACGGTGAAACCCCATCTCTACTAAAAATACAAAAAATTAGCCAGGTGTGGTGGGTCACACCTGTAATCCCACCTACTTGGGTGGCTGAGGCAGGAGAATCACTTGAACCTGGGAGGCGGAGGTTGCAATGAGCCGAGATCGCGCCATTGCACTCCAGCCTGGGCAAAAAAAGAGCGAAACTCCAAGAAAGAAAAAGAAAGACTGAGAGTGCTGCCCTGGGGAACTTCAAAGCCCTGCTTGAATGAAATCAGCCATGCACAGTTATATGAGGAATGTAGGAGAGGCAAAAATCATGGAGACAGAGTAGAAACGGTGGCTTCCAGGAGCTAGGGATGAAGGGGAATGGGGAGTTAAAAGTCTGATGGATTATAAAGTTTCAGTTTGGGAAGATGAAAAAGTTTTAGAAATTGACAAGTGGTGATGGTTGCAAAACAATGTGATGTACTTAATGCCACTGAACTGTACACTTAAAAATGGAGAAAATGGTGCATTTTATACTATAAATTTTAGCCAGGCGCAGTGGTTCAGGCCTGTAATCCCAACACTTTGGGAGGTTGAGGCGGGGCGGATCACCTAAGGTCAGGAGTTCGAGACCAGCCTGGCCAACATGGTGAAACCCCGTCTCTACTAAAAATACAAAAATCAGCCAGCCGTGGTGGCACGCACCTGTAATCCCAGCTACTCAGGAGGCTGTGGCAGGAGAATCACTTGAACCTGGGAGGCGGAGGCTGCAGTGAGCTGAGATTGTGCCACTGCACTCCAGCCTGGGTAACAGAGCAAGACTCTGTCTTGGAAAAACAAAAAATATATTAAAATTTTATAATAATAAAAACAGTAACGAACCTCTAACATGTTACATGGATACTGTATTTTAATTAAAATAACTACACTTTCAAAGGGGGAAAAAAACACCCTGTTTGAGCCACAACAGTTGTATTCTATCTAGCCAGGGTCAAGATATTCCCTGGGGTTCATAGTTAATTTAATTCCCCAACACCCCGAATCTTGATCCAAAAAGCAGCAGCCTCTGCCAAAACTCAGACCTCCTCTTTGGTAACCTGAGAAAGCTTCCAAGATGCCCATTCATTCACTCTAAACAGGGGACCCTCTCAAATCACAGGGGTGAGCTGCAGCCTGGGCCTCAGGCACTGCTGTGTCCTCTCTCAAGTGTGCTAAAGCTAAAGCTAAAGCACATAGCTCACCTGGGCTCTTTGTCCTGGTGAGGGCAGCAGTCACAAACACAAGCCCTCCTGGCCACAGGACTCCCAACCAAGGAAGGGAGGGGGCTATAAAGCTAGAAGCAACAAACTAAGCAAAAGGCACACTCCCCTGAACTCAGTCAAATCAACAGCACTCCCAGCGCCTTCTTTAGTGAAATGTTTCAGAATGCTCCATTCTGTTCCCAAAACAAGTCAGCCTTCCTGAACCAGAGAACGCTTGTAAAATTTGATCTAGACTCTGCTTCTGTGCTGTTGATGCCTTTAGCAGCCTCAGACTCCACCCAGATCTGCCCACTCTGTCTCCACCCATGGAGAGGAGCCTGTACTCAACTGAGAGGTGGCCACGAGGCTCTGGCCTTAAGAGATGATGATGGAGCCAACTCCAGGCCTGGGTGACCTTTCTCTGCCCCACAGTTACTCAAACTGGCTGCCAGTCCAGTCCATCACCCAAGGGAAAAACAATGCAGTGGTCACTCTGGCGCCAACACATCGCTGGAATCCAAAGGGCAAATTAAGCTGCTTAATAAAAATGTGAAAACACAGGGCAGCCACTCACATGAAGTCCATGAAGAAATACAAGATCTGTCCTGTCTCAAGACTGACACCTGGAAGAAGGTTGACAGGCACACTGGGCTGGGTGTTTGGATCAAGAATTCCTCAGACCTCCCAACACAAACAAATAATAAATGTGTTTGAGGTGATGAATATGCTAATCTACTTGATTTGATTATTATGCATTGTAGATATGTATCAAAATATCACAGTCTCTGAATAGGTACAATTATTATGTATTAACAGGGAAAAAAAGAAAAGAAAAAGGAGGAGGCTGGGTGTGGCGCCTCACGCCTGTAATTCCAGCACTTTTGGGAGGCTGAGGTGGGTAGATCGCTTAAGCTCAAGAGTTCGAGGCCAGCCTGGGCAACCTAGGGAGATCCAATCTCTACAAAAAAAAAAAAAAAAAAAAGATTGAGAAAGAGAAGGAGAAATGTCTGGTGTCCCAACTGATACTGAGCCAACTGCAAGACAAATAAGAGAGCCCCTCCTCCCCAATGCCAATCAGCCTGCAATCACAGAATGTGTGGGTGAGGCTAACTAGACCATCCTATTTCAGCCCAGTCGGCCCACATCAGGAAAACTGCCTAGCCAACCAGAGAACTGTGGGGGGAAAAAAAAGGTTGTTATTTTAAGCCACTTTAAAAAAAAAATCCTCTGAAAGTAAAGTACAGGGATGAAATGAGAAAAAGACAGAGTAATTGATCAGTCAGTTCCCAATGATCAGTAAAATTCCCCAGCCCCATGGGCTATGAAAGGAGGAAGGGCGCTTCCAGTATGTGCTATGTGTAAAGCTCAGAACCAGGTTCCCTGGAAGACCCAGAAATGAACCAGTGATTCCTGCCTTCAAAAAGCACACAGTTGGCCCAGAGTGGTGGCTCACGCCTGTAATCCCAGCACTTTCAGAGGCTGAGGCAGGAGGATAGCTTGAGCCCACGAGTTTGAGACCAGCCTGGGCAACATCGTGAGACCCCATCTCTACAGAAAAAAATAAAATAAAATAAATTAGCCAGGCAAGGTGGTGCATACCTGTGGTCCCAGTTATTTGGAAGGCTGAGGTGGGAGGATTGCTTGAGCCTGGCAGGTCAAGGCTGCAATGAGTGGTGACTGAATCACTATAATCCAGCCTGGGTAACAGAGCAAAACCCTTTCCCAACAAAGAGAAAAAAAAAAAGGCCGGGCGCAGTGGCTCACACCTGCAATCCCAGCACTTTGGGAGGCCAAGGCGGGTAGATCACTTGAGGTCAGGAGTTCCAGACCAGTCTGGCCAATATGGCAAAACCCTGTCTCTACTGAAAACACAAAAATCAGCAGGGTGTGGTGGTGTACACCTGTTAACCCCAGCTACTCGGGGGGGCTGAGGCAGGAGAATCACTTGAACCTGGGAGGCAGAGGCTGCAGTGAGCAGCGATCACGCCACTGCACTCCAGCCTAGGCAACAGAACGAGACTCCATTTGAAAAACAAAAACAAAAACAAAAAAAAACCACACAATTTCTGCCACCACATGGATGAACCTTGATAACATTACATTCAGTGAAATAAGCCAATCACAAAAAGACAAATATTGCAGGACTGGACTTACATATCTATCATAGTTGAATTCAGAGACACAGAATGGAGAATGGTGGTGCCAGGGGTTGGGGTGGGGAAATGAGGAGTTATTATTTAATGGGTACAGAGTTTCAGTTGGGAAGATGAAATTCGAGATGGATGTTGGTGATGGTCATACAACAACGTGAATGTAGTCAACACCACAAAACTGTATGGATAAAAATGGTTAAAATGTTCCACTCCCTCACTTGACTGGCTTTACCAAAAAAAAACAATTTAAAAGGGTTAAGATAGGAACTTTTGTTATGGTTATTTTACCAAACTTTTAAAAATTACAAAAATGGTAAATTTTATGTATATTTTACCATTTAAAGAAAAGCACACAGTCTAGAATCACAGGGCAGATGTGGGTGACCCCAAGCCTTTGCTGCCATTTTTCCTTAGGGCAAACGGCTACTCTCTGCTCTCCAACTTCCGCTGACTGATCAAGTCCTCTTCAGTCCTGCCACTTCTGGAAGCTTCTTGGATCTCACTTCCCTTCAACACATACACGTGTGTGTGTGTGTGTGTGTGTGTGTGTGTGTGTGTGTGTGTCTCTCTCTCTCTCTCTTCCAGTAACTTGTAAGTTCCCAGATGGCAAGAACCACACACTCCTTCTGTGGGTTCTGCACAGTTTTACAGCAGGGCTCACAGCCATCTATCATTACCCCCACAGGCGGGCCCAGGGTGCAAAGACTGGAAGGACCCCCTGAACCTCCCCAGTGGTGCTTTGCAGGTAGCAGTGTGGAGTAGTGGGAAGAACACCGCAGGGCCCCCAGGTTCCAGATGGAACAGCTCTGCATTCACACAGAGACCCAGAATCCCAGCCCTGCCGCTTCCCAGTTGTGTCTTTACCTGTAAATGGGCAGCCCCACCCCAGGGGGACAGATGAGCCCATGAGGGGCCCTATAGGAAGCACTTTGTCACCGTGCCCACAGGTGGCTTCGGCCCCCTCCCGTGAGGGCCCCTCAACTTGGAAATGGGACGGTCCATTCATCCAAACAGACTGATTCTGAAGTTATTAGATCCGGGCCACCGCGGAGCATTAGGGCAACTTCCTCCCCCCACCCACCCCATGAGTGATTTTCCTCATTGTTCCTTTTCAGACCAGCAGGCTCCACAGCCCTCTAAAGAACATCAGTAAACAGTTAGGCAGAGACAGATGGCTGAGCCAGTGAGGATTCCTCTTTCCACGCCAGCCACACATGGATGCACGTCAGAGCAAACTGCTGGGCAAAGAGTGTCAAGGTGCCCAGGGCTAAAACAAGCAGGAGTTGTAAAACCTAACAGGATCCAAACTCGTAGACTGTACAACACCAAAAGTGAACCCATATGTAAACTCTGGACTTTGGGTAATAATGAGGCATCAATGCAGGTAGGTTCATGGACTGTAACAAACGTGCCCCTCGGGTGGATGTTAACTGGGCAGGTTGTGGGGGTGTGGGCGTACGGAGTGTATGTGTACTTCCTTATCAATTTTGCTGTGAACCTAATAGTGCTCTAAAAAAATTGTCTTTTTTTTTTTTTTTTTGAGACGGAGTCTCGCTCTCTCCCCCTGGCTGGAGTGCAGTGGCACGATCTCGGCTCACTGCAAGCTCCACCTCTCGGGTTCCTGCCATTCTCCTGCCTCAGCCTCCCAAGTAGCTGGGACTATAGGCACCCGCCACCGCGCCCGGCTAATTTTTTGTATTTTTAGTAGAGGCGGGGTTTCACCTGGTCTCAATCTCCTGACCTTGTGATCCGCCCACCTCGGCCTCCCAAAGTGCTGGGATTACAGGCGTGAGCCACCGCGCCTGGCCAAAATATTAAGTCTTAAAAAAGAAAAACTGTCTGAGGGAAAATAATCTCTTTTAAAAGATGTTTTAAGTGACCTTAGTCACTAAAAACGTCTAAGAGGCCTGCTGAGGTGGCTCATCCCTGCAACCCCAGCTACTCAGGAGGCTGAAGCTGGAGGAATGCTTGAGCCCAGGAGTTTGAGACCAGCCTGGGCAACACAGCAAGACCCTGTCTTTACAAAACAAAAAGAAATGATAATTAGCCCAGTAGAGTGGTTTGAGCCTGCAGTCCCAGCTACTGAAAAGACTGAGGTGGAAGGATCACCTCAGTCTGAGAGTTTTGAGGTTGCAGTGAGCTATGATCATACTACTGCATTCCAGCCTGGATGGCAGAGCCAGACCCTATCTCTTAACAACAAACAAACAAACAAAAAACATTTACGGGGAAAAAAATAAAACCTAATGGGAAAGAGACTGTGGGACCTTCAGGACATTCAGAGAAGAATCCAGAAAGTGCTAAAAGTGGGCCCAAGTGGTAAAATTAACTCCTCAGCCATTTCCTGAGGACCTGCCCTGTGTGACTCAAGGCACTGGGCTTTCCATCCTTCTATAATCATTCCTATTTTCATTTACTGACTTGCATTCAGGGTCTAGTGATGTGGTGGGCAACATGGCCAAGTCTACAGGAGCTGTAGGAAAGGCTGGGCCCAAGGTTCTGGAAACCCACAATTCTTCACCAGCAAAGATTATCATTTCAATTTGAACATCTCCCTAAAAACCTCTCATTTTCTTTATTAATAATTCTCCTGCACCACAGCACTGAGAGCCAGTTCAAGTTGGCTCGCCTGACCAACAGCTGGCCAGACAAGGCTGGTGCCCAGTAACCACAAGGCAATCCTCCAGACCCCGAACGAGCTGAGGTGCCTGCAAAGCAGGCTTCTGAATAGTACAGCCTTCCACCCCCGCCCCCACATAGGGACTTAGGGAATGCAGCCGGGCCACACTGCAGGTCGGAGTCGAGGAGCCGGACTCCACAGGAAACCCCGGCTGCAAATGGAAGATCAGCAACTGAAGTACCTAACACAAACAGGACAGAGTGCCCATCACAAAAAAGGCTGCAGCTCTAAGAGCCAAAAATAGCCTCACTTGTTTCAAGAGGATTCCGACAAACCAAGCACATCCAACTCCTCCATCAGCAGAAAAAGAAAAATCAATGAAGCAGAAAACCAGATCAGCTTAACAGGGACCAGGACTCCAAGAGATTCCCGACAGCCTCACACACACCCCAGCTCACCCTTTCCTTACCCTAATGGCAAACAGTGCCTGGATCTCAAAACACAGTCCCATCACCCAAAACGCCTGATGGTATTTTCATCTAGCACAGAAGTAACGTGTACAATCCCATAGTTTTAATCTTAGCGCTAGAGTCTGACCACAGATTGGGAGCCCCGATGGGTGCTTATCCTTGGCAAGATGAAACAGCAGGAGCACACTGGAGGCTCAGCAAATGGGGCTGGGTTAGCACCATAGAGGAGCCTGGTGGTGAATGATGGGTGCAGCCTCCCATCAAAGCCAGGCAGATTAGAACGGGTGTGGCTCTGCTTCAGCCCCAGATAAAATCCCCATGTAGTTGATTTTCGGTGGCCCACTGATTCACAACTGTCTGTCGCCTCACTTCCTTCTAATTCCTATTCTCACCTGCTGTGACCTGCCCGTTCAGGGCTGCTGGCTAGCAAGCAAACCTGACACTTCTATGGCCTGGGAGCAGCTAGCATATCTCAGGTTTCACAAATGTTGTCATATAACCCCTCCAGAACAGGATCACTGGGGTGGCGGAGAGTGTCCAAGACATAAATCCGTCCCTGCTAACAGCATCCGATCCGGGCGCTACAGATGACTCCGGCTTTTATGCCATCCTCACTGCCCGGCGTGGAGAGAGTACAGGGCAAGGAGGTTACCACCTGAAGCATCTTCCTCCAACTCACAAGCTGTACTTCACAAACACATTGCTCTAGAATGAAAGGAACAAACCACCTCCCATTCCTCACAAGACCATCCTCAACCCAATCCCATTCCAAACACTAACAATCTGCGTTCAGGAAGGAGGAGGGAATGGAGTTTGTTCGGGTGCAGGATACGTGTGAACCACAAGTGCACCCGATAATCACTCAAAAGTTACCTATCCACTCCTCCCTCCCAACTTGTTTTGTATCCCCTACTCGTCTCTAGTTTTCCTCCCCGGTGCAGGTGTGCCCACACACGTGGCGTGAGGAACTCACCTGCGTCTCCATGGAAGGTGCCCTCCCCATCGTTGGGCCAGATCTGCCCGGTCTTGCGGACGCCCACGATGGTGGCCTCGGACACGACAACTGGGCAGTGCCGGTGCCGCTTATGGCACTGCGGCGTGGGGGGACTGCTGCTCTCGAAGGACTGTTGCGAGTTCTGCGAGGGAGAGCGGCTCTTGTCCCGGAACATGCGGTAGGTGGTGGGGCTTGGGGACACTCGGCTGGACTGGCCGGAGGAGAAGTCCTCCTCGCTGGAGGTGAGGTTCTCGTTGGAGCTGCAGTCCGGGGTATAGCCGCCTCCGCAATCCTCAAAGCTCCGAGGGGAATAGGACCTGCGGGGCCAGGTGAGGCGCTTCTCCTGCTCAGAGGTGCTCTGGCTGCGCAGGAGCGGGCCCTTGCCCTCTCCTTCCATCATGCCCCCGACATAGATGCTCTGGTAGGGCTGGTACTCCAGGGGCGGCCAAGGTGGCCTGCTACCTCCATTGGCGTTGATCAGGTTGTCCTTCAGGAAGCGGGGGTTCAACTCGGCGTCCTCGTAGTCGCCATCAACGCCGCAGCTGCTCTCCGAGCAGCGTCCCCGGTAAGGGGGCCTGGAGGCATCCCCCACGCTCGAGCCCGCGCTGTGCTGGGACTTTTTGCGCTCCATCTGCATGGCCTGGCTGCCCAGGGAGCTGATGCGGTCCGACACCTCTTTGTCGTTGACCTTCACCAAGCCGCGCTCGTGGTGAAACTCGACGTTCACGTAGAAGGGCTTCTCGGCGTCCGCCCCGGACTGGCCATGGCCCTTGCGGATCCGCTCGAAGTTGGACCTTAGCGCCGCCACGCTGGCGGGGGGCCCCCGGTCATCCCGTTCCCCCGACGCGGCGGCCCCGGGCCTGCGGGCGGCCCCGGGCTTGGGCTTACCCGGGGAACCCTCTCCGTCCGGCCGGGCCTCGGGTTCCTCGGCGGGCGGCGGGTCGGCTCCGTCGGCGGGCGCGGGCTGCGGGCGCGGCGCGGGCGCTCGGGGCTCGGAGGCGCCGTCGGGGCCCTGCGCCGCGCGCCGGAAGCCCCATCGCTGCCGGTCATAGCTCTTCTTTTCCTTGGCCAGCAGCGTCTGCAGGTATATCATGCGGAAGCGCTCCTGGTTCACCTCCTGCTCCAGGCGCCGGATAGAGGCCTTGCAGCGCTCCAGCTCCTGCTCGATGTCGCCCACTGAACGCAGTTCCATGCGCGGCGGCTCCGAGTCCGGGAACTGCGCCTTCCACGCCTCTGCGAAGCCCACCGGGTCCACCATGGCGCGGCCGGCCTCACCTGCGCCGCCGGGCTGCGCGCGGCGCCCGTCTCAGCGGCGGCGCGGCGGCCTCGCCAGGCCCGGCCCCGGGCGCCCGGCGGCCCCCATGGCCCCGCGCAGCGGCGGCGGCGAACAATGCCCGCCCACTCCCTGATGGCAGGTGAGGCGGCGCGGGGCGCTAGGCGGCGCGGGACGCTGGGCACGCGGGGCGGGGCGCGCTGGGGGAAGGGCGCGGGCTGCGCGCGCCGCTATTGTGTGCGGGGCTCCTCCGCACGGCGAGGCGCGCGCGCTGCTCTCTGCTCCGCCAGGCCGCCGCCAGACCCCGGTCGCGGCCCGCGCGCTCCTGGCCTCTCGCTCCCGCACCGCCGCACAGCTCCGCCGCCTCAGCTGCCGCCGCCTCAGTGGGCGCTACGCTCGGCCAGCCCCCTCTCGCCGCACTCCCGCCCGGCCCGCACTCTGCGCCGCAGGAAGGGGAGGGCCGGGGGGCGGTGGCCGCGGCGCGGCTGACGGAGCCAGGCGGGCCTCTTAAAGGGGCCGCGCCGTGGGCACAGGGCGGGGGCCCCCGGAGGCGGCTCCCCCATCAAGCCGCCACCCTCCCCCCGTCCCTGTGCCTTTTGGGAAACTGAGGCCCTAACAACGGCGAATTGGACTGTTCAACTCGCAGCCCAGGGGTCCCCCATAAAAAGGACACCGGACTCCCTGGTTCAGAAAGACCTTTCCAACACAGAGGTCCGGGCCAGTTTTGCAGTCCTGAAACAGGAACACTTGGCTCCCCTCCGGCCAGGAGGACTTCTTCTCTGGCCAGTACAGCCGCGTGTCCCCAGGCCCCACCACCTACCTCATGTTCCGGGACAAGAGCTGCTCTCCTTCGCAGAACTCGCAGCAGTCCTCCGACAGAAGCAACCTCCCCCCTCTGCCCCTCACCACGTCGTAGTGCCATAAGTGTCACCGGCACTGCCCGGTTGTCGTGTCTGACTGAGGCCACCATCGTGGGCGTCCGCAAGACCGGGCAGATCTGGCCCAACGATGGGGAGGGCACCTTCCATGGAGACTCAGGTGAGTTCCTCACACCTTACAACCCGGCCTTTCACCAGCCTCAGGGCTGGCCACAACTCACAGAGAGGCCAGGACCAGGCAGGTCACTCAGCGAGGCAGAGAGGACCAGGCTGGGTCGCCAATGCCAGCACCCCTGTTTCAGCGTGCGTCTCACGTTGTGGATCTGCTGTGGGTGACTGCCACACGGGTTTTTCACAGCAGGACGACATGATGTATGATAAATAGGGATTTCTCCCTCAGGTCACTCAGTACCCACACCTGCCTTCCCGTGTGCTAAGCCATGTTTGTCCCCTGGCCTCACCTGAGCTCCAGAGGCCAGTGTAGTTTTTCCAGGACGACCTGACTCAGAACTTCCCTGATTAGCCTCCCTCTAAGGGGGCCAGCCTGCACCGAGGCCCACAGGGCTGGGTGGAAGACAGAACAGCCCAGAGCAGGGAGTGAAACAAAATCTTTGCGGGTTCTCTAGGGACACAGAGATCTGACACACAGCAGAGAGCACTGTGCAGGGAATCTGATGGGCACAAAGTGAAAATACCCAAACCAGCCCGCTGGGTTAGGGGAAAAGGAAACAGGATATGGCAAATGAATGACTGGGCTTGAGTCTTGACCACCTCTCCCTCTCTGCCTCGGTTTCCTTGAAGTGAGAAGAACATCCACCTCCAAGTGCTGTTGTCCCTTTGTGGATGTGAGGGATTTTCATGCCCTCCTCCCAATGCCAGTGTCATCTGGAGCAGATGCTTTGAAGTCCAATCTAAGGGACTGAGCCCAGACTAGTAGCCAGGCCAGCCCTGCTTGGGTTCAGGTCTCCCTGCCAATTCCTGGCTGTGTGATCTCATCAGTGTTTCTCTGAGCCTCAGTTTTGTCATCCGTTCTTCATGTGCCCAATCCTGCTTCCTTTTCCCCTAACCCGACAGGCTGGTTTGGGTATTTTAATTTTGTGCTCATCAGACTCCCTGCTCTCTCTGCCCTGTCTCAGATCTCCCGGCTTCCCTAGAGAACCATCAAAGATTTTGTTTCACTGCCTGCTCTGGGCTGTCCTGTCTTCCACCCAGCCCTGTGGGCCACGGTACAAAATGTTGAGAGCACCCTGTGTAAAATGTCCAGATGGGGCAAACATAAAACACACCCTGATAAATGGTGTGTAGGGGTCGTTTCGTGATTGCCTGTTAATATTGGTACCCCTGGAGAACATTCCTGCTGCTGGAAAACCCCTGGGACCCAGTTTCCAGGCCCAGTGGGCGGTGCGCAGCTCACTGCTGCCCTCTGCAGGCCTTGCTAACCTCCTGCCATCCTGGTCCCTTGGACCCAGCGGACCTTCTCATCCCCTTCCCCTTCAGGCTGCAAAATAGCCCATTTTGCAGGTGAAGAAACTGAGATGCAAATGATGCCCTGCCTTTGGAGTAGTGGGGAATAAAGGGGCTGGAATCCCAGTAGTGCCATACTAAGCAGTGCTCTCATCCTCAGTGGCCTTTTTTCCTTTTTTTTTTTTTTTTCGAGACGGAGTCTCACACTGTCGCCTAGGCCGGAGTACGGTGGCGCGATCTCTGCTCACCACAACCTCTGCCTCCCGGGTTCAAGCGATTCTCCTGCCTCAGCCTCCCAAGTAGGTGGAATTACAGGCGCCTGCCATCACGCCCAGCTAATCTTTTGTATTTTTAGTAGAAACGAGGTTTCACTATGTTGGCCAGGCTGGTCTTGAACTCCTGACCTCATAATCTACCCGCCTTGGCCTCCTGTAGTGCTAGGATTACAGGTGTGAGCCACTGCACCCAGCCCTAGTGGCCTTTTCTTTAAAAAGGGTATGATAAAGGCCAGGCACAGTGGCTCAATACCTGTAATCCTGTTGCTTTGGGAGGCGGAGGCAGGAGGATCGCTTGAGCCCAGGACTTCAAGACCAGCCTGGGCAACGTAGTGAAATTCCGTCTCTACAAAAAATTTAAAAATTAGCCTGGCATGGTAGCTCGTGCCTGTAGTCCTACCTGCTCAGGAGGCTGGGGTGGGAGGATTGCACTGAGCCTGGGAATTTGAGGCTTCAGTGAGCTAGGATCACGCTGCTGCACTCCAGCCTAGGTAACAGAGCAAGACCCTGTCTCTAAATAAACTCTGAAGCTGTTTAGTTTGAGTTTGCATGCTCTGTTCTCTTGGCATAGCAAATGGCTTTTTGTTAGGCACAAGGACACGTCCAGATAGTGGCTCTCTCCCTTGTGGGACAGCCTCTTCTGGCCCCAAGGACACTGCTCTCTCCTCAGGACTTCCCTGAGAGCACCCCTATCCTGGGCCTCTGGACCTTTCCTGCAGAGTTTTCTTATCATCCATCCCTCCCTAGGGAGGAGTGTAATGGGGCATGGGCATGGGGTTCAGACACATATAACACTCTGTAATCCCCCACTCAGTGTCCATTCCAACTAGATCTAAACTCTGCAAGGTCACAGACCTGTTTGTCTTGTTCCCCTATGTCCCTCATATAGTGAGCTCAGAGTAAGTGCTCAGCCAGGTCTGGTGGAATGAGGAACCAGATGTGTGCATGGCCTGGAGGGCAGATAGGTCACCGAGAGCGATGCCAGTGTATGGGGGAGGAAATGATAAGGCATTCACAGCCCGGCTATAGCAGAGGTGTGTGTGCCCTGTGGGAAAAGGCACAGTCCTGGCAAAGGCTTGCCAGGGGAGGTGATGCCTGAGCTGGTCTTAAGGACAAGGACCAGGTAGGCAAAGGACAAGGAGGCTTCAAAGTTGTGTTTGAGGAACAGCCAGGTTGGGAGATGAGGCTGGTATGGGCAGTAGGAAGTGGAATCAGAGGTGAGGCAGGGCCTTGTAGACCTGTACAAAGTTTGGGTTTTATTTTAAATGTGAGGAAAAGCTGCTCAAAGGTTCTAGACCTGCACTGTCCGATAGAACTTTCCAGCGCCATGGGCATGTTCTGTAATCTGTGCTGCACAATGTGGCAGGCATGAGCTGCCCCGTGCAATTACTAAGCATCTGAAATGTGGCTGGGGGCAGCTGAAGAACTGAATGTTTGCTTTCGTGTTAGTGAGTTGAAGTGGCCACCATGGCTGCTGTATTCGACTGCACAGGAAGCAGTGGGTGACTTGCTGGGGTCTGTTGCATGGAAGGTTGGGCATGGGAGGTGAAAGCAGGGGGAGTGGTTGGAGATTGTGGCAATTGTTCATGAGGAAGGCATTGGTGACCCAGAGTAGGGCAGAAGCAAGGTGGCCTGGAGAAGGGGTTGGATTTCAGGAGCATTCTGGAAATAAAACTCATGGGACTTGTAGATGGAGTAGGTGTGGAGAATGAGGGATGTTGGGGTGATCGGACCCAACACCAGGCCATGGGGGCAACAAAGTCGGGTGAAATCAAAGGAATGAGAAAAGACAAGAGAGAAAGTGGGACCAGGGGGCCAACGCTAGTTTGGAGGCTGCGAAGGCGGGGAGCCCTGGGAGCCCACATTGTTTATTGGTGATCAAACAAAGAAGCAGGTGGTGAGGATGTGGGGGTTGAAAGGAAGCGGTGTATCAAGCGAATGAGCTACAGCTGTGATGGTTTCGCATTTTCTTTGAAACATATGGCTACTTGAGATAATGGGAGTGCTAGAAGCAAAGCAACTCTAGCAGACATGCAAGCCCTGCCTCGGCTTCTCTCCCAACACTCAGCTTTTCTCCCAACAGAGGGAGGCCAGCTACAGGGATGACTTTGGGATGCTGACTGCAACAGACAAGCAGAGGTGCCTGCATAGGGCTTCAGGTCACCATAGCCCATCCATGAGCCAGCGTTAGGCAGACAGAGGATGACCCTGTGGCACCAAGGAGCAATGAAGACCTCAGAGAGAAAGTGGAGTGTTGCCAGTGAATCGCTATTGTTTGTAGCCTCGGGCCTGGAGACTCTTCCCCCTGCCTGCATGAGGCGGGGTGGAGAAGGGACAGGGACTGGACTAGGGGGAAGTAGAGGCAGAGAGACTGAGAAGGGACTGGCCAGGGAGATTATGGGGACCCAGGAGTCTGAGTGGAGAAGACTCAGTGAAGAAGGTAGAGCCCCATGCTGATTCCTACTGTTCCCTCAGTGGGAAGAACACTAGCTGAGCCTGCATCATGAGGCCCGCAGAGCAGAGGTGGGCCCTGGAGCTTGACTGCAGAAGCTGGAGGCTGGATGGGCCCTGAGTGCTATCCCAGGAGCCTTCTGAGGGGTTCAGCAGGAGAAGGGGGCTTCACCAAGGGCTCCACAGCAGTCTCTGAGCAGTGGGTGACATTTATTTTCTTCATCATCATGCTTTTCTAAATTCTTCATAATAAAATGCCTATCTATGGCTCACGCCTGTAATCCCAGCACTTTGGGAAGCCAGGCAGGCAGATCACTTGAGGTCAGGAGTTTAAGACCAGACTGGCCAATATGGTGAAACCCCGTCTCTACTAAAAATACAAAAATTAGCCGGGCACGGTGACTCTAGAGGCTGAGGCAGGAGAATTGCCTGGACCCAGCAGGCGGAGGTTGCAGTGAGTGGAGATTACACCACTGCATTCCAGCCTGGGTGATGGCGTGAGACTGTCTCAACAAAAAACAAACCAACCAACCCACCTATCTTTTGTAATTTAAAAAACAAAATAGATTTTTTTTACAACTATTATTATTATTATTGTTTTTGAGATTGAGTTTCATTCTTGTTGTCTAGGCTGGAGTGCAATGGCGTGATCTCGGCTCACCACAGCCTCCGCCTCCCAAGTTCAAGCAATTATCCTGCCTCAGCCTCCCGAGTAGCTGGGATTACAGACATGCGCCGCCATGTCTGGCTAATTTTGTTTTTTTTAGTAGAGACGGGATTTCTCCATGTTGGTCAGGTTGGTGGCAAACTCCCAACCTCAGGTGATCCGCCTGCCTTGACCTCCCAAAGTGCAATTACCTGGCCTTTTTTTTTTTTTTTTTTTTTGAGATGGAGTGTTACTCTGTCGCCCACGCTGGAGTGCAGTGGCCAGATCTCAGCTCACTGCAAGCTCCGCCTCCCAGGTTTACACCATTCTCCTGCCTTGGCCTCCCGAGTAGCTGGGACTACAGGTGCCTGCCACCTCACCCGGCTAGTTTTTTTGTGTTTTTTAGTAGAGATGGGGTTTCACCGTGTTAGCCAGGATGGTCTCGATCTCCTGACCTCGTGATCCGCCCGTCTCAGCCTCTCAAAGTGCTGAGCTTTTTTTACAACTTTATTGAAGTATAATTAAAGTGTCATAAGCTGCGTATTAGGAGTGCGATTTGATGAGTTTTGACATCTGTGTATACTTTGAAGCCATCGCCACAATTAGATAACAAGCATTTCCATCATCCCCAATCCATGTTATGTTTTTAAATCTCAAAACTAAAATAGAACAGAAAAGTGGGGTTTTTGGTGATGTTCCCCCTCAATTTTCCTTGTTCTCTGAGTGTGGTTACATGATTCTGTTATTTATTTACTTATATTTATTTACTTATATTTGAGATGGGGGTCTCGCTCTGTCACCCACGCTGGAGTGCATTATTGTAGTCCTAGCTCGCTGCAGCCTCAGACCCCTGGGCTCAAGTGATCCTCCTAACTCAGCTTCCCGAAATGCTGGGATTACAGGCATGAGCCACCACGCCCAGCCTAGAAGTAATTTTAAAATCAAAACACACACACACCTCACACACCCTCAGCAGCAGCCCAAGTGGTTCCTAAGCCCCAAGCAAAAGTTCCAGCAAACACCTCCTGGATGCCACCCTTTGCCTTTCCTGAAAGAACAGGCTGGGACCCAACAGCCCCCTCTGCTGGAGAGAATGCAGAACTTCTGATGCCTCAAATCCCTGGAGATGGAAAGCATGCAGGTGTCAGTCAACAGATGAAAGAATAAATAGAGGCTAGGCACGGTGGCTCACACCTGTAACCCCAGCACTTGGGGAGGCTGAGGAGGGTGGATCATTTGAGGTCGGGAGTTCAAGACCAGCCTGGCCAACATGGGGAAACCCTGTCTCTACTAAAAATATGAAAAAATTAGCCTGGTGTGGTGGCACATGCCTGTAGTCCCAGCTACTCGAGAGGCTGAGGCAGCAGAATCGCCTGAATCCAGGAGAGGGAGGTTGCAATGAGCCGAGGTCGCGCCCCTGCACTCCAGCCTGGGTGACAGAGTGAGACTCCATCTCAAAAAAAAAAAAAAAAAAAGAAGAAGAAGAAGTTTGAGAGCAGCCTGGGCACCATAGTGAGACCCCCATCTCTACAAATAAATAAATAAATAAAAATAAAAATAAATTAGCTGAGCATTGTGGCATGTGTCTGTAGTCCCAGCTACTCTGGAGGCTGAGGTGGAAGGATTGCTTGAGCCGGGGAGGTTGAAGTTTTAGTGAGCTATGATCACACCGCTGCACTCCAGCCTGGGCGACAGAGTGAGACCCTGTCTCAAATTAAATAACTAAATGAAAAGAAATAAACTGTGGTACATCCAGACAATGGAATATTAATCAGCACTAAAAAGAAAGGAGCTATCAGGCCATGGAAAAACATGGAGGAAACTTAAATGCCTATTACTATATGAAAGACACTATTCTGAAAAGGCTACATACTGTATGATTCCAAATATATGACTTTTTTTTTTTTTTGAGACAGAGTCTCGTTCTGTCACCCAGGCTGGAGTACAATGGTGCGATCTCGGCTCACGGCAACCCCCACCTCCCAGGTTCAAACAATTCTCCTTCTGCCTCCTGGGTTCAAGCAGTTCTCCCACTTCAGCCTCCCAAGTAGCTGGGGCTATACGCACACCATCACTATGGCAGAGATTGCAGTGAGCCATGATAGTGCCACTGCACTCCAGCAAGGGCAACAGAACTAGACCCTGTCTCAAAAAGAAAAAAATGAAATGAAATATTGTACTGATAAATGCTACAACATGGATGAGCCTTGAAAACATTATGCTAAGTGAAAGAAGCAGTCACAAAAGGCCACATACTGTATGATTCCATTTGCATGTCTTATTCTTTTTTTTTTCTTTTTTTTTTTTGAGACGGAGTCTCGCTCTGTCACCCAGGCTGGAGTGTAGTGGCTCGGTCTTGGCTCACTGCACACTCTGCCTTCCAGTTTACGTCATTCTCCTGCTTCAGCCTCCCGAGTAGCTGGGGCTACAGGCGCCCGCCACCACACCCGGTTAATTTTTTGTATTTTTTAGTAGAGACAGGGTTTCACCGTGTAAGCCAGGATAATCTTGATCTCCTGACCTCACGATCCGCCCACCTCGGCCTCCCAAAGTGCTGGGATTACAGGCGTGAGCCACCGTGCCCGGCCTACCTGTCTTATTCTTACAAAATCAGTTTATGATGGCAGTTGTTTCAACAGATGGATATAAAATGCATTGAGAAAGGTGCTTTTAACAATTTTTTTTCTTCCTCCCAGTATCCAGGTGCTTGAGGACAGGCCTGGTAGATAGGAAGCTGACTACAGATATGTGCCACCGATCCTGGCTTCTATTTTTTCACTATTGCGAATAACATTGCTTGTTTTTTTGTTTTTTCTTGTAGTTGTTGTTGTTTTTCGAGACAGAGTTTCGCTCTTGTTGCCCAGACTGGAGTGCAATGGCAAGATCTCGGGTCACCACAACCTCCACCTCCCAGTTTCAAGTGATTCTCCTGCCTCAGCCTCCCGAGTAGCTGGGATTACAGGCACGCGCCACCATGCCCAGCTAATTTTGTATTTTTAGTAGAGACCAGGGTTTCACCGTGTTGGTCAGGCTGGTCTCAAACTCCTGACCTCAGGTGATCCACCCCCCTGCCTCCCAAAGTGTTGGGATTACAGGCGTGAGCCACCGCACTCGGCATAAATAATATTGCTTGAATGTGTATGTACGTGTACACAATGGACTGAATGTTTGTGTCCCCCAAAATTTGTATGTTGAAATTCCAGCTGGGCATTGTGGTACACAGTTGTAGTTCCAGCTACTCCAGAGGCTGAGGTGGGAGTGTTGCTTGAACCTAGGAGTTCTGGGCTTTAGTCACTATGCCCATCAGGCATCTGCACTAAGTTCAGCATCAGTATGATGACCATCAGGTTTCCTAAGGTAGAGTAAACCTGCCCAGGTAGAAAGTGCAGGCCAGGCACAGTGGCTCACACCTGTAATCCCAGCACTTTGGAAGACCACAGCAGGTGGTTCACGAGGTCAGGAGATCGAGACCATCCTGACCAACATGGTGAAATCTCGTCTCTACTAAAAATACAAAAATTAGCTGAGCATGGTGGTGCATGCCTATAGTCCCAGCTACTTAGGAGGCTGAGGCAGGAGAATTGCTTGAATCCGGGAGGCAGAGGTTACAGTGAGCTGAGATTGCACTACTGGACTCCAGCCTGGGGACAGAGCAAGACTCCATCTTGAAAAAAAAAAAAGAAGAAAGAAAGTGCGGCCAGGCGTGGTGGCTCACGCCTGTAATCCCAGCACGGTGGGAGGCCGAGGTGGGCGGTTCACGAGGTCAGGAGATCGAGACCATCCTGGCTAACACGGTGAAACCCGGTCTCTACTAAAAATACAAAACCAAATGAACCAGGTGTGGTGGCAGGTGCCTGTAGTCCTAGCTACTCAGGAGGCTGAGGCAGGAGAATGGCGTGAACCCAGGAGGTGGACCTTACAGTGAGCCAAGATGGCGGCACCACACTCCAGCCTGGGCAACAGAGTGAGACTCTGTCTCAAAAAAAAAACAAAAACAAAACAAAACAAAAAAAAAAACTTGCAACAGATTAAAACTCCTATGCCAATCAGTACTGGGATTGTGCCTGTGAATAGCCACTGCATGCCAGCCTGGGCAACATAGCCAGACCCCATCTCTGAGGGGGAAGTATGTAGTTATATATATGAAATTCTAACCCTCAATGTGCCTGGGAGGTGGTGAAGTCTTGGGTGGAGTCCTCGTGGGGATTAGTGGCCTTATTTATTTATTTTTGAGGTGGAATTTCACTCTATTGCCAGGTTGGAGTGCAGTGGTGTGATCTCAGCTCACTTCAACCTCTGCCTCCCGGGTTCAAGCAATTATTCTGCCTCAGCCTCCTGAGTGGCCGGGACCACAGGCATACACCACCATGTCCGGCTAATTTTTTTTTTTTCCTGTATTTTAGTAAAGATGGGGTTTCACCATGTTGCCCAAGCTTCTCTCAAACTCCTGAGCTCAGGCAATCCACCCACCTCGGCCTCCTAAAGTGCTAGGATTACAGGCGTGAGCCACTGTGCCTGGCCGGGATTAGTGGCCTTATAAAAGGAACCCTGAAGAGCTCTCTCAAATTCTTTTTGCTATGTGAGGATACAGTGGGAATTCTACAGTTTATGACCTAGAAAATGGTCC
This sequence comes from Macaca nemestrina, assembly GCF_043159975.1. Lineage (NCBI taxonomy): Eukaryota > Metazoa > Chordata > Mammalia > Primates > Cercopithecidae > Macaca > Macaca nemestrina. Next base: position 89,739,948 of record NC_092139.1, on the reverse strand, counting down.
TTGCCAGAATCCAACCATGTTGGCACCCTGATCTGGAACTTCCAGCCTCCGGGACTGTGAGAAATAAATTTCTGGTGTTTTAAAAACCACCTAGACTATGGCAGGCCCCACTAAGGCAAAGTACTTGTTTAAGTCTGCTTTCAGTTCTTTGGAAGATATACCTAGGGATGGAATTTCCAGGCCATGTCATGTGGCAATTACATGTTTTACTTTTTGGGGAACTGCACAGGTGCCTTTTTCTTTTTTTGCTTTTTTTTTTTTTTTTTTAGACAGGTTCTGTTTCACTTGCTTAGGCAGGAGTGCAGTGGCACAATCTCAGCTCACTGCAGTCTCAAGCTCCTGGGCCCAAATGATCCTTCCACCTCTGCCCTACAAGTAGCTGGGACTACAGGCACACACCACCATGCCCACCTAGTTTTTATATTTTTTGTAGAGACAGAGTTTCACCATGTTGCCCTGTTCTCAAACTCTTGAGCCCAAGGGATGCACCCACCTCCGCTTCCCAAAGTGCTGGAATTACAGGTGTGCACCACCACACCCAGCCAAGGTGCCTTTTTCTAATTCACCCAAAGGCCCCATGTGGGTGGGTGCAATGGCTGTGCTCATGAGGGTCACACAGTCTTCAGGAGTCCCATCCACCCAGCCCTCACCAGGGGCCCAGCCTGGAACTGAGGTCCCTCAGCGTGATTTCTTTCCACCTCCACAGCCATCACCCCAACAAGAGGCAGGGAAAGGGGCTCAGAGAGTGACCCCCCCATAAGTCATAACTGGGGGCCCAGACTTGAGCCCAACCTCCTGAGTCACAATCAGTGCTTTTAACCATTGTACCATCTAGCAAGACATTGTAGATGGCTGGGCTTTCTGCCCTCAGTTCTGCCTGAGCCCGACTTAAAAGCCTGGGTGAGCTTTTATTCTTTCTTGCTCCTTTTCTGCCCTGTCTCCACCCCTGTCCCCACCCACCTGGGAGGCTGGAGGCCAGAGGAGGGCTCCCTTCAAGTGGGATGTGGCCATGTGACCACCATCCATCATCTATCATCCATCATCTGTCATCTGTCAACCCTAGGGAGCTGGGGGCAAGATGAGAAAACTGGGCCATCAGTACAGCTGTCCTCTATCCCCGCCTCCAGCCAGAGTGTGGAGCAAAGCTCTGAGGGCCATCTTTGTTCAGTGAGAAACGAGCACTTTTGCAGCTGCTGGTCACAGGTTCCGAGGGACTGGGGCTGTGAGCCTGCCCTTCCAGACCTGGGCCCCGCCTCAGGAACTCCACTGCCTTCTGCAGGATCAATATTGATGAGGATTCTCCCTGCAGCCAGGAGAATCCCAGCGGAGTCCCCTGGCCACCGTTGGCAGCCTTCACAGGAGGCAAAATTGCTGGGACAAGACGAGCTTGTTCCCGAAGACAGGGCCAGTGAGTTGGTCCAGGCTGTGGCTTCCAGGGGTCAAAGGCCCAGAGCACCCTCAGGCTAGGGGTGCCAACCACCTGTCAGGAAAGAGGAAGCCCAGGCCTGGTTTGCCTCCTAGACCACCCACCATATGTCCCAGAAGACAAGGGGTGAGCCTGCTGACAGTCGCCCAGGGACAGGAGTCCCATGCCTGCTTCCTCACCTGCCTGGGGCCCAGGCTTAGACACTGGCTGGTGGCCCTGAATACTGAGGGGGTGCCTAGACAAAAGGGAGGAGGCCAGGAAGGGTCTGTGCTGCCTGGAAGGAGCATGTGACAGTCACACATCCTGGCTGCTCATCAGTTTCCTTCAGGGGAAGGCTGACATATGGGAGATGACATTGGCAGCCCACAGCAGATGGCAGAGGAGCCTGGGAACTGCTGGGAGGGCATTGCATCTCAGACAGTGCCTGAAATGGCAGGTATCTGTGTGTGGGTGGGGGGGGGTGCCCAGGGTCCACCCAGTCTCCAGGAGCCACTTCTCTCTCAGGAGAGGAGGAGTCCCTCTCTGTGCTATGAGTTTCTTCCTCTGAAAACCCCACTTGTCCTCTCTCATCCCTGTCCTGGGCTCCCTTGGTTGCTGGGTCCCTCTGCAGTCCCCTCCAAGCCTAGGATTCCTTGGCTACCTGCCAGCATCCCCAGGGGCCCAGGGCTCCAAGAGCTGGAGGGAGCTGCCTCCCAGTCTAGCCCCACCTGTGTGGACCGAGGGCTTATGCCCCATGCCAAGCCTGGCTTACCTGTGAAAATGGGGTCGGGCTGGCATCTGCCATGTGGGCTGTGGGAGGAGTGAATGGGAGAATGCAAAGGGCTGGGCCAGAAAGGGGGCTCCAGAAAAGCTGAATGCATGAATAAGTAAGAGCTAGTGCAGCCTGGGCAACACAGTAAGACCCTGTCTCTGTGAAATTTTTTTAAAAAATTAAAAATTAGCTGGGCATGCTGGCTCATGCCTGTAGTCCCAACAACTTGGGAGGCTGGGGTGGGAGGATTGCTTGATGATGGAAAGTTGAGGCTGCACTGAGCTATAATCACGCCCTTGCACTCCAGCCTGGGCAACAGTGCGAGACCCCATCTCAAAAAAAAAAGTAAATGAAGCCAGGTGCAGTAGTGTGTGTCTGTAGTCCCAGCTACTCAGAAGGCTGAGACAGAAGGATTGCTTGAGCCCAGGAGTTTGAGGCCAGCCCAGGCAACACAGTGAGCCCCTGGCTGTATTGCCTTAAAAATAATAATAAATAAAAATAAAAAATAAAAATAAAAAGTTGATGAATGAGTGAACGTGTCAATTTAACCGATCCTCTGTCCATTTCAATACTCAGTTACCTAGATTGTAGGTGACCTGAGCTCTCCTGGGTTAAGATGCCCTGCATTCCTCCAGAGAGTGAGGTTTGTCTGGCAGTGGTCCCCATCCCATCCCCCAGGCTGAAATGCGAGTCGAATGGATCCTGGTAGCCTCGTCTCCACTCCAGAGGCCTGCAGCAGGACTGGGAGGAGGGGGAGACAGGCAGGCGCCCAGGGCACAGGGTTGAAGGATGCTGAGAGCAGTTGCCCTGCTCCGGTCCCTATGGAGCCTGTCACCATGGCCGGTGGGCTGGGAAGGATGGACTCATAGACTCACATTGGGAGGGGGCAGGGAGTGGCAGGGAAGGGGAAGGCTCAGCCGGGGGACCCTGAGGAGAGCTGAGCTTGGTTGGGGCCATGCGAATAAACTCCTGGGGTTCAACCCTGGATGGCAGTGTGCTGGGGCCACCTGACTGAGGGACATTGAGCCCCAGGGGTGAGGGCACCTGGAGCAGATTCCCACTGGGATTAGACTCCAAGTGGGGTTGGGAACAGAGGCAGGGGAGGGACCAGGAGTTTGAGGAGGAGAAGGTGCTCAGGTGTGTGCCATCTTTTCAGCTGTCTGCACCTCGGTCTCCCCACCTGTTAGGCGGGGACAGGGCGGGGGTGGTAATGAGCCCACAGCATTGCCGCGATTAAACAAGCTTCCAGAGCAACTCACTGCACACAGGGCTGGCACAAAGAGCATGCTCCATAAATGGGGCTCTTGCTACTCCCCCAGGAGGCACCCCGCTCCTGGATGACTTCTGCTTTGGGGAACACTGGGTCAGAATTTCCACTGCAAGTGGGTTCGAGTGGGTGGTGGGTGGTGGTGCCTGCCGGGGTCCGGGGTGACCTGGGCTCTGGCCTCTCCCTCTTGGGAGCCAAGGTGTAGAGAGAGCACCAATTGTTAACAACATTGTGTGAGGCTGCACTGTGAGACCAGCCATGCACTCATTCCGAGGCTTACTGGTGCTGGGGACGCAGCAGTGCACAAGGCAGGCCACCAAGGCCACCAGGATGGTAAGAGAATTGTAAATCAGGATGCCTCAAGAGACCGGGATAGGGATCAAGGGCAACCTGACCCAACTGGAGAGGCCGAAGCAGACTTCCTTGAGGAAGCACCTCTACATTGAGTTCACTGACAAAGGTCAGGGTAAGGAGCTGTTGCATAGGGAGAAAGCCCTTGCCTTGCCTCAGGACAAAAACGGAGCAGACATTGGGATACGGCCCTTCATCTTCTCACTGTCTCCCTTAGTTCCCTATATTGGCCCCCAATGCATCAGACCTCCAGTTCTTCACACCCTTATGAAGTCCCCTCCCACACTGACTCTGGGCTTTGGACATTTGGCCAAAATGCCCCATTTTAGTAAGTGTGATGCAAACAGAGGCTTTATAAGCACATGTACATTGGGGCTTGTCTCTGGAAACACTCCTTTTTTTTTTTTTTTTTTTTTTTTTTTTTTTTAAGACGGAGTCTTGCTGTGTCGCCCAGGCTGGAGTGCAGTGGTGCGATCTTGACTCACTGCAACCTCTGCCTCCCGGGTTCACGCCATTCTCCTGCCTCAGTCTCCTGAGTAGCTGGGACTACAGGTGCCCACTTAATTTTTTTAGTAGAGACGAGATTTCACCGTGTTAGCCAGGATGGTGCTGATCTCCTGACCTCATGATCCACCTGCCTTGGCCTCCAAAGTGCTGGGATTACAGGCATGAGCCACCATGCCCAGCCTTTTTTTTTAGATTGAGTTTCACTCTGTTGCCCAGGCTGGAGTGCAGTGGTGCGATCTTGGCTCACTGCAACCTCTGCCTCCGGGGTTCAAGCGATTCTCCTGCCTCAGCCTCCCAAGTAGCTGCTGGGACTACAGTCGCCCGCCACCATGCCTGGCTAATTTTTTGTATTTTTAGTAGAGACAGGGTTTCACCATGTTAACTAGGATGGTCTCTGTCTCCTGACCTTGCGATCCGCCTGCCTTGGGCCTCCCAAAGTGCTGGGATTACAGGCGTGAGCCACTGCGCCCGGCCTGGAAACAGTCCTTAGAAACCAGTCACCATGCTGTGAGGAAGCCCAAGCTGCCATGTGGCAAGGCCCTGCCAAACATTCATGCTGGGCCACACCACCTGCCAGCCATATGAGGGAGGCCATTTTGGACTCTGGGAAAGTCATCTTAGTGGCCCAGCCACCAAGCAGGGAGCAGAAGAATAGCTGGTCAAATCGTAGAATCATGAGAAATAATAAATGCTTGTTGCTTTAAGCAATGAAGTTTTGGAGTGATTTGTTACATAGTAGTAAATAGCGCAAACGTTTTTCTGCCCCAAGTCCAATTATTTCCTGTGCCCAGAGCCTCTCTAGCGGCATGAGCAAGACCTGTTCAGTTCTGCCCTGAAACTTGCTGTGGCTGGCTCCTACCAAGCTCTTTCCAATATCAGAACATATCCTCCGGCCCCAAACCGCCTTCACTGGCTGATGCCCTGTGAGGGTCTCTGGGTCAGACAGAACTGGGGTTTGCAAGTGAGGGATGAGGCACAGCTGTCCCTGGCCACCAAGGAGAGCCAAGCACAGGAATGTTCCCCAGGCAGGTCTAAGGTTCGTGTGGTGGCATCTTGGCTCAGAGTGTAATCTGTCTGCTGGGAGCATGGTCTTGTTTGAGCAACCTCCTTGCCTCCCTGCCTTCTTTACACATCTATTGAGCACCTACTGTGGGCCCTTCCTCCCGGAGGTGTGAGGGGAGACAGTAGAGGTGATGAGGTCACTGTCCTGGTCCTTGGGGTTCCACAGATGGGTGGGGGAGAAAGCCCAGATGTGACCAGTCACACTTAAGGTATCAAGTGCTGCGAGAGCAGTGGGGGTGTCCACAAATGCCTCTGGGAGTAGGGGTGTCCCAGCTGTTGGGCACAGAAGAGGGGCCTGGCATCTGCAAAGACTGCATTGTGACCAGGGATGAAACTGGAGCACCGGCCTGTGGGGGTGGGGTGTGCTGGGTGGTGAGGAGCCTCGAGTGCCAGAGCGAGAGCACCCTGGGACCTAGCCCTGGGAAGCCAGGAAGTGACAGGAGAGGACCTGCCTCAGGTAAATGTGTCCAGCAGAAGAGACAGATGAATGGAAGGACACACAGACAGACAGAGAACAGGGAAGGGTCCGGGGAAACAGGGAGGAGGGAAAAGGCATTTCAGCAGCACTTGGATGTAGTCACCGTGGTCACTTGCTGTGCCTTGGCTGCAGGGGGCTGCTTGCCTGGGCCCGCAGGACCAGACCAACAGAAAGTGCCTCTGTCCAGGAAACTTACTGCCCGATGCTGGGAATGAAGGAAATGTCTTCATTAAATCATCAAAGTGAGGGTGCGCAAACCACTCTGAAGCGATTCTGACCGAGAAGATGCTGCATCAACTTGGGGTGGGGGGACAACTGAGCCCCTTGCGTTTCCCTGGCAACCTTATTCTTCTGTCCTCCCAGGCCAACTATCAAAGTTGGAGAAGCCACAGCTGTCAGTCAGCATGCGCGGGAATCAGTTGGCACATTGCCGGAGGTAATAGGAGGATTTAATCAAGGACCATTTACATAATGTATGTGAGGCAGTGCAGCTCTAGCTCAGAAGCTGGCAACAGCTGGACACCACCCCCTGTGCCCCCCGTAAACACATCCTGGAGGCCTGAGGGGCAAGGGAAGGGAGCTGTGGAGAACGACAGTCCACCATGGCCAGGTTCTCCTGTCCTGTGAAGCTTATGCCCAGTGAACCTGGTCTTCCTAATGGACCCCAGTGCTGTCTGCCCGACCACAGGCTGCACTTAGTGGACGAGGCTGGGGGCCACAGTCCAGAGGCCTTCCTAAGTATGCGAAGCTATAACTACAAGAATGGCCATTGCAGCACCATCGGTAAGAGCTAAAAGCTGGACACAAGCCGGATGGCCTGCGAATGGGAAGGGTCAAATGAACTGCGATCCGCCCACATGAAGGAAAACTGGGCGCTGCTACAGGAAGGAGGCTCTTTGTGTGCCAACAGGGAGAGGGCTCAGCGCCAGCTCCCTAGGAAGGCAGGCTGCCAGTGAGTATGTCCAGAAGGAGGTCACTCTGGTAAAAACAACAAACAAGCCATCAACACTGGCTGTGCAGGCAAAGGCGCAGAGTTCAGAAGCAATTGTCCCGACTGTTAGCAGAGCTTACTTCAGGGGTGCAGCCAACATGGTAGGGGGCTTCCACTTTGTATTTTATATGCTTTGTACTGTCTTTGTTCACACTAAACATACAACCCCTTTATTTATTTATTTTTTTTATTTTTTTTTTTTTGAGACGGAGTCTTGCTCTGCCGCCCAGGCTGGAGTGCAATGGCCGGATCTCAGCTCACTGCAAGCTCCGCCTCCCGGGTTCACGCCATTCTCCTGCCTCAGCCTCCCGAGTAGCTGGGACTACAGGCGCCCGCCACCTCGCCCAGCTAGTTTTTTGTATTTTTTTTTAAGTAGAGACGGGGTTTCACCGTGTTAGCCAGGATGGTCTCGATCTCCTGACCTCGTGATCCGCCCGTCTCGGCCTCCCAAAGTGCTGGGATTACAGGCTTGAGCCACCGCGCCCGGCCGATACAACCCCTTTAAAAGTCATTTATGGAGGCTGGGCAAGGTGGCTCACGCCTGTAATCCCAGCACTTTGGGAGGCCGAGGTGGGTGGATCACGAGGTCAAGAGATCGAGACCATCCTGGATAACACAGTGAAACCCCGTCTCTACTAAAAATATAAAAAATTAGCCGGGCGTGGTGGCCGGCACCTGTAGTCCCAGCTACTCAGGATGCTGAGGCAGGAGAATGGCGTGAACCCGGGAGGCGGAGCTTGCAGTGAGCTGAGATGGCGCCACTGCATTCCAGCCTGGGCGACAGAGCGAGACTCTGTCTCAAGAAAAGCAAATAAAATAAAAATAAATAAATAAAAGTTATTTATGGCCAGGCATGGTGGCTCACACCTGTAATCCCACCACTTTGGGAAGCTGAGGCGGGCGGATCACCTGAGGTCAGGAGTTTGAGAGCAGCCTGACCAACATAGTGAAACTCCATCTCTACTAAAAATACAAAATTAGCCAGGCGTGGTGGCACATGCCTGTCATCCCAGCTACATGGGAGGCTAAGGCAGGAGAATCACTTGAACCCAGGAGGCAGAGGTTGCAATGAGCCAAGATTGCACCATTGCACTCCAGCCTGGGCAAGAAGGGCAAAACTCCATCTCAAAAAAAAAAAAAAGTCATTTATATAAAAATGTGCAAAAAATATGTCCAAGGGAGAATGAACAGAAAAAGATGCCAGTGTTCTTCCCTAACTGGTATTTGGCAATTGCTGAGCTGAACATTTACAAGGCAGCTGCAGTGTGCCAGGCCCTAGGAGAATGGCACTGATCAGAAGCCTGCCCGCAAGGTGCTCACCATCTATGGGAAGCAACAGCACGGGGTGGGTGGGATGAGTAGGCATAGCCAGGCAACAGGAGCATGGGGCGGTGGGGCTGGTTCATAGCTGTGAGAAGATTCCGTGGACAAGCATACTGGGCAGAGACGCTGGGCAAGGTGTTGAGTATTTCCGCCTGCTCTGCGTGTGCAGGGGGAGGCCGTGTCGGAGACGGGAACATGCTGGACTCGGCAGGGCCTCTGAAGTCCTCCAAAGATGCATGGACACCATTACAAAGGTCCTAAGAGATGTGCAGGCCAATGAGAGAGGGATGGAGAGGCAGCAGTGGGCATAGGCCCAGTTTGAGTGCTAGAGGTGGGCAGTGCCACGTTCAAGGGCTGCAGAGTGAGTTACCCTAGGGCAGCTGTGCAGCCTTCCTCCCGCAGCACACACGTAAATGCACTGTCCAGGTGGGCCAGAAAGGCCTGAGTGGTTGTTCTGCACATCCTGGCCCACTGACCAGGAGGGCAGGACCTAGGGATCTCAGAGGTACCAGAGACAACCCTTCAGCCAGAAAAGGTCTAAGAGACTTTGTCCATTGTCCTCCAGAGGTGCTGGTCTTCCCAGGAACCTTGAGCATCCGGGGCAGAAGGACAGTGAGGCCTGAAGCTCTGACACCCAGAACTGTAAGTCCTGCTGACAAGAGAAAACTCCCAGGGGGAATGGCAGGTGGCCTCTCCCTCAGGTGCTGACTTTGACAAGTCCACGTTGCCTGGAACACTGTGATGGATCCTGGGGACACATCCAAGATCACTGGGAAAGAGTGCAGGATTGACTGCTGGTGTGGGCCATGGCCGAGGGATATAGACCAGTGCAGGAGTTTGCAGCTCTGAGGCCTCTTGAGGCCAAAGGTGACTGATGACCCTGCCAATGGACTGGCCTTTCAGGGGACCACCACAGTGCCTGCACTGGCCTGGTGGTGTGGGGCTCCCAGTCAGCCAGCGGGGGCCTTTTCTAGCGCCCAACCTGCAACAGAGAAGTGACTGTGCCCTGGGGCTGAGTGCAGTGGATGGGTGGAGGGACTGGAACTACAGCTTGAGGGCAGACCCACTGCAGAGCTCGGGCTCCAGTCTCCGCTCCAGTCACGGAAGTTCCCGTCCGTGTGCATGCAGGGAGCAGAGGCCTTCCACGCAGGCCCCAGCTAGCAGCAGCCCAGGCTGGAGGGCCTCTTGCTTTCCTGGGTCTCAGGTGGACTCCTTTCCATTCCTATAAGGAGGTGAGAAGTAATTTAGCATCAACCAAGAATCCTGTAGCTGACACTGGGCAGGGGATGCCGGCCCTGAGAGTCAGAGCTGTGAGCTGAAGCTCCTGGCCCTGTTGTTCAAGGCCTGAATGACTTGACACAGGACAAGAGGCTGAGGGGCATTCCAGGCACTGGAACAGAGTGGGCAAAGTTGCAGACTGGGAAAGCCGGGGCCAGGACACATCTGCAGGGCCTGGGATGCCCAGCCCGGGCCATGAGAACCAAATGGATGCCCATGAGGTCCATGTGTCAGGAGACGAGGGAGGGCTAGGGACAGGCTCTCACCTGGCAGGTGGGATCAGGGAGGCTACAGGCCCAAGGCTGCAATGACACCCTGAGAGGAGAGTCAAGGGATAGGAGAGGGCCACAAGTTCAGAAAATGGGAGGGTCTCGGGTGACAGGAGGATGGTGCATGTGGATTTTAGGCCTCCAGTCTGCTCCCCAGCCCAACCTAGCCACATCTATACGCACGGATTAGTTCTCCATCGACGACCTGGAGCCGGGCACTGCTCTGCCTCTCCAGGTCCTGCAGCACCGACTGCTCGAATGCCAGGGCGGCTACACGGCTGAAGAATGCCTTCACGTTCTCGCCTGTGGGCTCACAAGACAGCCAGGACCTCATCAGTGTTTGTCCTTGCCCCTTAATGCATCTGGGTGTGAAAGCCAGGCCAGCCCACCTTCAGGTTGGCACATAGCCCTTTCTAGAGCACCCTGACAGTAACAGTGACCACAGGAGGGTACAGCCCCACCCAGTCACATGGACAGCACAATGCCGGGGCAGGGCCCACTGGCCTGGCTTCCCACCTGGCTCCAGCCTCCCCACTCCCACCCCACTGCCTGCTTGGGCCACTCCCTCAAACTTCTGAGTCTTTGCTTCCCAGCATCTCCTCTTCCAATCAGATGCTAATATGGCCCAGGTGTTGGAACATGTGGAACTCAGGACAGACATATGCCTGCCCTCCTGTCACTTTCCATACCTGTCCGGTGGGGCTGTGAGGATTGAATTGCTGTCAGCCCCCACACGGAGCCTTTATGCATCCTCCTCCAGGTAGAGGTGGCTGCCCATCAGAGAGCAGGCCAGTTTCCAGCCCTTAACATGCACACTGCCCTTGTGCAGCCAGCAACCTGCACAACCGCACAGGGCAGTTCTGCTTTGCCCATAGTGAGCTGTTGGTGAACTTACTGTTACTCTGATAAAGGAGGGAGGGTCTCACAGAGCAGTTCTCACTGTCAGGAAGGAGCAGTGGAAGATACTGCCAGTTGTTTGTGTTGGACGGGAAGTGGTGCTTCTACTTGTGATGCCAACCCTCAGTGCTCAACCCAGTCTCTGACTAGATATCTGCTGTCCCCTCTTACACAGGGTAAAGACTACTGGGCCCAATTCCTGAGTCCCCAGAGCCTTGGGGGCCTATTATGTGCCAGGCCCTGTGTATGACTTCATTTCATCCCCCAACAACCTGTGTTTTCCATCTGCTCTTTGTGTCTTTGGATTTTCTGTTTTCCTCAGTAAATACACATGGCTTTTGTAATTTAAAAAGTTTTTTCACAAAAAAGGGAGATGGATGGCATCACCTGCTTCCCAGATGAGGAGATGGAGGTTCAAAGATGCTGGGCATCTTGCCTTGGGCTGGGGGCCCAGTATGGCCAGGGATAGACCCGGTGGGCAGTGCGTTCAGTGAGAGCTGGGGTCTGTGAGCCACAGTGATACTGGAAGGTGTGGAGCCCCTGTCACTGGGCCCTTCTCTATGCCAGATGATGTCACATGCCTGGCCTTTCAGGGCCGGAGGCAGGACAGTGCAGTGGTTACAGGTGAGAGTGTGTTTGGGTCCTGGTCCTGCCACCCTGTGACCCTGGAAGTTACTTCACAGGCATAAAATGGAACCTGCCTCATGAGTAGTTATGGGGTTGCCTTGGAGAACGGGCCAGCATGGCAAGACACAGGGTTGGAGTCACTATTCCCCCATCTGTGGGGCAGGCCTCCCAGCCTCCTTCTAGAGATGAGGCAGCTCCTCTTAGGCAATGAAAGACGCTGCCAGGCACCAGCACAGCAGGGCTGTGATGCCAGTGTGCACAGGGCCACAGAGGGAACAGACGGCTGGCTGCAGAGGGAAATGCTGCATGGCAGGCCCCATGGGACTGGCCCGAGAGCCGGGCTCTGCCCCACCATGCTGACAGCCCCGGCCCACTCACCGGTCTTGGCCGACACCGACCAGTACTCGGCCTGCATCTCCTTGGCCAGGTGCACGGCCTCTGCTTCGACCTGCTCACATGCCGCTCCTGACTGAGAGAAACAGTCCTTGTTGGCCCAGCGTCCCGGGCTCTCTTGCAGGGAGGCCCCGGGGGATAGGCCGCTGCCTGCTTCCCACTGTGCCGCCTCCCTCCCCCGCCATGGCTCCTCCAATGAGGGCTGAAAGGGAAGGCATTTTCCCAAGGGCCACCCAGACCTCCAGTGCCACTCTGCTCACCAGAAGGTCCTTCTTGGTTCCCACGAGGAAGATGAAGCAGGAGCCTGCCTCGTTCTCCCTCAGAGCATCTTCCAGCCACTGCCTGGAGTGCAAGGGGGAGAGGCTGAGAGATTCACCCATCCTCCCACCCCAAACAAGGGGCAGAGAGCACACTTGGGACCTCCCCAGGGCTGGGGTGCTGGGCTGGGAGGGACAAGGAGGGCTTCCTGGCCCACACTGGCTGAGAGGATGCTGCACCTCCAGCCAGAAGGGCCTTAGCTGGACCCAAAGGGGTGGGAATACCAGAGCCCTGGCTGGAGGTGGTGAAGACCCCTCCTGGCCCCCCTCTGGCCTCTCCCGGTGAGACCTTGCGTGAGTCCTGCACGTTTATCAACTAGAATGGTCACCCCCGCCTCCCTCACCGGGTTTGGAAGATGCTGGGTGCGAATGCCCCAGACCAAGGTAAGGCGAGAGGGCTTTGCTCCAGTAGCTGGCCAATTCCCAGCAGAAGTAGATGGCCTCTTGAATGGGTCACATTGCCAATTCTCTCTTCTCGAGACTGCAAGTGCCAAATTCATGTCCCTTCAAAGACTGGCGATACAGTTTTCAGGGCCCAGAGTGAACTGAACATGTGAGGCACCTCATTCAAAAAGTATCAGGACTTGCAACACAGCAAAGGCAGAGTATTGAAGCAGGCTGGGGCCCCTCTGAGCACGCGCCTGGGGCGGCTGTGCTGAGCTCACACTCATGTGCTGACCCCTCCAGAATAAATGGGGACAAATCTCTAGGGTTAAAGGCAGCTGGACAGTAAGTGGCCCGTGGGCAGCTGGTTCTGACAAGGGGCCCAGTCATTCACACCCACCATGGGGTCAGGGTCCACTGGCTGGGCTCTGGGAGCCCTTCCAGGCAGCTTCCTGAGCCCAGGGAGACTGCAGGGGCCACAGAGCCCAGACTTACCTGGTGTGCTCCAGGGTCTGCACGTCAGTGAGGTCAAAGGCCGTGATGATCACTGGACACCCGGAAAAAGCCAACAGCCAATCAGTGCCAGGTGAGGCGGGCAAGGGGGCTCCCCAAGAGGTACCCAGCTCCCAAGGAACAGCCAGGGCAGCCCCCCAGGCACTCAGCACCGGAACCTCCTACAGTGGAGGCTGAGGAGGAGATACCCCATGGCTGTCCCCCACCAGGACCCTCCAGCCTGCACCCGGCAGCCCAGCCTCAGTGTGGGATCCAGGGAGGCAGGACAAGGTGGGCATGGAGTGAGCGCATGGGCTTTAGCATCAGACACCCTCTGCCACTTATGGCGAAGGGAGCTCAGGTGAGGGCCTTAACTGCTGAGAGCCTCAGTTTCCCCATCTGTAAAACGGTGAGGATGAGACCTCTAGCTCTCAGGGTTGCTGTGAGGATTAAATGAGAGCAGCCATTTTAAAAAGCTGTTAGTCCAGGGCCCGATACAGGGCCAACTTTCAACCAGTGGCAGCTACAGCAGAGATGGTTTGCAACAACCCACTTTAGCGAAACAACTTCCGGGGAACCAGCTGGGCAGAAAACCGGCAGATGTAGCCCGGGCCCTCAGCTCCTCTCATCACTGGCCGCACCCCAGTCCTGTTGGGGTCCTGAGGGGACCCCCATGTGGAGGACATTACAGGCAAATGCTCTCTACTGCCCCCGGGGGTGTGACCAGGGCCGGACAGGGGCTTCCTCTGCACCTTGGCTTAAGGCTTCAGGGAGACCCACAACCCTTCCAAGGCAGGTGGGAAGAGAAAGGAAGGGGAAAACAGGATAGGGATGACAGCAGCCAGGCTGCCATGTGTAGAGGTGGGCCAGGCGCCTCGCACCTCTTATTCCCAGGGGAGAAGCATCCTGTTGAGAAGAGAGGCCCGAAGAGGCAAAGGGCACAGGAGGCCATGCGGCCAGGGCAGAGCTGGAGCTCCAACCCATAGCTGAGGGCTGCATGGTTTGTTCCTATTTTTGCTTCTTTTAAGTCTAAAATAAAATGTTGTAACTTTTTCACCACTACCGAGTAGACATAACGGTGCCTTATAATTTGAGTCTGGTTTTGGATACTTTTGAGGTTCTCTCACATCTCCCACTGAAATCCATTTCTGTCTTCTTCCTGGGAAGGTGGGGTAGGCGATAGGAGCTTATGCTGCCGCCCCCTGCTGACGGTGAACCCTGCCCAGCACCACCTGGCTGCCCTTGGCCATGGAAGTGGTGGGCACCCAGCTCTGCTGGCCCCCACGTGGGACCTGCCAGTCCTCCCGAGGTCCCCCTTTCACTCCTCCTCCCTGGCCCAGCCCCCTCTGCTAAGACGAGACAAGCCTCCTCCCACCTGCCCCTGGAGTCCAGCACTGCCCTTCTCTGAGCCTCTGGAAAAGCACTTTCATCTCTGAGCATCTTTATGAGCTGAAACTGGGGTGAGACTTAAAGCCAGCACCCACTACCACAGGGTCCTTAAAGGGTGTGATCGCCAAGGTCAGCCAGGGCCTGGGGATGAAGGCAGCTTCCCTGTTCCCAAGTAGTGGCCTGGGGGTTTTCTCAGTGGGTCTCGGAGGACAGAAAACAGGTGCCTGTGCAGAGAACTTGGGATTCCCACTGTGGAGCCTGGCAGAGACCCCGCTGCTGCACGAGGTTGAGAGCCCCGACGTGGCATGTTGCTCACCCTGGGCGCCCCGGTAGTAGGCAGATGCGATGCACTTGAACTTCTCCTGCCCAGCTGTGTCCCAGCTGTGAGGTGGGTGAGAAAGAAAGGGAAATGATGTCAGGTTACACAATCACAGTGTCTTGAGCCAACAGATTATGGGACCATGGGTGGGAGACCCTAAGGGCCTCTGCCAGCTGCATGGGCTTCAGGAAGTGCCTGTTGTGAGCCAGCTGTCCCTACCCCCAGCTCCTTATGATCCCTTCCTAGGGTGCCCCCAGTGGACTTCTCTCATTCCTAGTGGAGAAGGGTGTGGCATTAGTTGTTCTGCTGCTTGGATGGATGGAGTTGCAGCTCACTCCCTTCTGAATGAGACATTAAAATGGAACATATGGCCCAAGACATGCCTCGCTCTGAAGATGTAGCAGTCCACTTGTAGAGAAGGCTCTGTGAATGGCACTGGGGCTCCAGGCTGGGCCTCCAGCAGTGGCTCTACCACTTGCTTGGGTGTGACTGGGGCATTGCTTCACCTTCCACGCTGCAGGTCCCAAAGTAGGGGTTGGGGATACCTAACAGGGGAGCAACAGATGGATCTCAGCAGTTAACTCCAGCTCTTTGGAGCATAGTAGTGAGAAGAAATTAGAAGCTAAGCTCTGGCTCCATGGAAAGGAGTACAACAATTGATTAATGATGTCTGCCATGGGCACAGTCTAGAAGAGGGGAAAGAGCACCTAGTGAGATCTACCCGCCCTGGTTTAGAACAAAGCAGGGAGTCACTATGCAGGGCTGAGTCTGAAAATTCTTCCCCAATTCATTGCTTTTTAAGGTCAACAGATCAAAATTGAACTTTTCTCAATAAACTGCAAAGTAGACAAATCACAAACAAGACATCAATGGTCTGAATTTTTTTCTTTTTTCTTTTTTTGAGGTGGAGTTTCGCTCTTGTTGCCCAGGCTAGAGTAAAATGGCATGATCTTGGCTCACTGCAACCTCCACCTCCCAGGTTCAAGCAATTCTCTTGCCTCAGCCTCCCAAGTTGGACCACTATGCCCGGCTAATTTTGTATTTTTAGTAGAGATGAGGTTTCTCCATGTTGGTCAGGCTGGTCTCAAACTCCAGACCGCCTTGGCCTCCCAAAGTGCTGGGATCACAGGTATAAGCCACCATGCCTGGCCATGGTCTGAATTTTTTTCAAGTGATCCAGCATGACACTGAAGGTTTGGTCTTCATTCTTTCATTAATTCATTCATATTTTCTTTCATATCTGAAGACTCTGGGGGAGGAGCTGGTGGTGGTGGCCTAGAGATGAGCCTGTGGGGAGGCTGGCGAAGGCCTCAATGTAAGACAATGAGAGGCTGAGCCAGGGCAGTGTCCCTGTTTTGTTCAGGGCCCTCTAATGAGATATGGCCTGTGGTCACACGGGTGAGCCCAGCCCCTAGCCAGTCTTTCCCGGCTCCGCCTGGGCTACCCCTACCAGTCCTTTGCTCTTCTCAGCTCTCTGGATCCCTCAGTCCTGCAGCCTTGCGTTCTCCCAGCCTCCTTTGCTCTTGACTGACCCGTACTCTCCCTTGGGCGAGATTTGTTATCCTCCATCTCCAGGGCTTTGCTGGGGCTGTGGAAGTTCTGAGAGAAGGGGGCACTATCTTGACAGAGTTATGAGCTGACATCCATAGGATCTGAAGGCTCAGTCCAGGCAGGGCATGGAGGATTGAGGAACCAACTCAGGCACCAGGAAGGAGCTTGGTGAATGCCAGCAGGCAAGTGGAGATGGGGGGCAGGGCCAGCCATGTAGGGGAACATGGAAGGGTCTCACAGGAGAGTAGAGGTGAGGGCCCGGGCCCAGGCAGGCCTGCAGCATTCTCCAGGTGCTGGGGCAGAGGGAAGCTGCCCAGCTGGGGTGGGAGAGGGTAAGCCCTGGGCCACTCAGAAGGAAGGCAGAGGAAAGGGCTGAGGCCAGTGGGGGCCATCGGGAGTCAGACTCCCAGGGCCTAGCAAGGAAGACAAACAGAAGTGGGCCGGGCATGGTGGCTCACACCTGTAATCCCAGATACTCGGGAGGCTGAAGCGGGTGGATCACTTGAGGTCAGGAGTTTGAGATCAGCCTAGCCAACATGATGAAACCCTGTCTCTACTGAAAATACAAAAACAAATTAGTTGGGTGTGGGGGTGCACACCTATAGTCCTATTTGGGAGGCTGAGGCAGGAGAATCGCTTGAAGTGGAGGTGGCAGTGAACCGAGATTGCGCCACTGCACTCCAGCCTGGGTAACAGTGCAAGACTCTATCTCAAAAAAAAAAAAAAAAAGACAGAAGTGGAAGGAAAGCAAGGCAGGGGAGAGGGAGTGAAGGCTTCAGTGTGAGGAGGAAGACGAGTGCCTCAGACCTGAGGAAGGATGTGGTGCTGCAGACTCCATCTCAGCCCTCCTTGCCCAAGCCTGGCACGCAGGGACTGGATTTGACCCCATTTTACAGGTGGGAACAGAGGCTCAGAGCTCAGAAGCGACCTGCTGGAGGCCACTCTGCTGGCCTGGTGAGTGGGATCACAGGAGGCCCAGGTCAGGGAGGGACTGGAGCCAGGGCCTCGAGAGGAGCAGGGGGGGGATTGGGGAGGTCATGGGCAGGTGAGCAGGTCAGGCTGTGGGCATCTTCCCCAGAGTCAGTGACCAAAATGAGACAACTTTGGGACTGACGGAGCATCTGGGGGTTCTGGGAGCTGGGAAGCTGAGTGTCACACAACACCCCCAGGCTCTGCTTGTCTAGACCAGTCCTCCTTGACATGGACACAGTGCAGGAGCTCCCCAAATCCTTTCTCAAGTGCCCCTAGGAAGTCGCCCACGAGTCATGGGGGAAACAGCGACTTACATCTGGAGGCTATAGGGAATTCCAGCAATCTCAAAGCGCTCAATTTCAAAGTCCACCCCAATGGTGGCCTTGTAGTCTCGGTCAAAAACGTTCTTGCAAAACCTGTGGGGGATAAGGAAGTCGTCACAGGGGGTGTACTCACAGAAATGTGCCCGGAAGCTTCACTTGTGACAGTGAAGGTCTTTAGGCAAATAAGGTCCACTTCCCATCAGGAAGTGATGGTCCACACAGGCCACGGGTGGACAGGGCAGCCAGCAAGGACAAGGTGGGGAAAGGGAGGCTGCAGGAGCTCGGAAGGCAAGCTGCGAGTTAGAAACTGAACGAAACTGAGCAGCCATTTGCAGGGAGGGCAGTAGAGGGGAGAGCCCTGGCCCCAGGGGGACAGTCTGACAAGCGCCAGGTTCCTGGGATGCCACAATGTCTGCCCAGCCCTGCCATCTCCCCGATTTCTTGTACCCCCTCTTATCTGGCTCCCAGCAGGTTGAGGCCCGGCAGTTCCTGGAAACCACATGGTTTCCACTATGTTGATACTATCTGGGCCACCCAGGCAAAGGTATGACAACCTGGTGCTGGGGGAGGTAGCCGACGGGGCAGAGGAAGCCTTGTACCTGTGAATGAGGCTGGTCTTCCCCACGTAGAGATCGCCAACCACCACCACCTTTGAGAGTTTGAGCCTGTGAGAAATATGGCCTTGTTGCCCTCGGGCATGCCTTCCAGGGTGTCTTCACACTCACAGCCCCTTCCTTCCCTGAGCTCTCTGCTGGTGAGACACCCCTCACTCCTGGACGCAGGATGGGCCACCCTGCCGAAACACTGTGTTCCCCTCCACACTCCCCAGAGGGGAGATGGGAGAGGCTGGGGACTTTGCTTCCCCTAGAGCTTCACCCCTCACTACATTTGGTCAAAGTCCCCATCCTGAGAATTAGGAATGGGCATAAAAAAAGGCCAAGTCACAGGAGGAGGGGGCAGAGGCAGGAGGCCAGGGTGCGGCTCTGGTAACCAACCAGTAGCCATGGGCATGTCTATGCTGTGGGGGAGCTGTGCTGAGGGTGCAGACACAGGGTCCACGTGCAGGGAGACCCCAGCACAAGGGACGGGCAGCCCCTCACCCTCCCATGCACCCCCTGGGGCTGTGCGCCCATGTGGGTTTTGGCCTTTTGCAAGCAGGCACTCCCTGACCATGACACCACCATGCCCTGCTCACTTAGAGGTATCCGTAAGGGTCAGACAGGCCAAGGGCACACCCTGAACAGGGCTCAGGCTCTATACATCTGGGCTGTGGCTTGAGGCGAATCGGCTCTGAGGTTCTTGGGCTCTCTGGGGGTCACTGCTCCCCAAGAGCAGCCGCCACCCTCACCCTTTGTGTGTGTCCTACACTCTGTGCAGAGGCGTTTCTCGGACTGTTTATTATTTTTTTAGAGACGGGGTCTCGCTGTATTGCCCAGGCTAATCTCAAACTCCTGGGCTTGAATGATCATCCCACCTCAACCTCCTGAGTAACTGGGACTACAGGTACCATTGTTCCAGCTTCCCAGGACTGTTGACAACACCTTAAGAGTTTTTGCAGCTCATCCCAAAGGAGGCAAATGGTCACAGCAACCAACCTGGGTAAATATCTGACAGGCACTTCCTCTGCCTGCAAACAGCAAGAGGGCACCACTGTGTCACCTGGTGACCTGGGCTGCAGGTCACCTCGCCAGGTCCATGAGAGCAGGGACTGTGTCTACCCTGCTCCCAGAGGGCCCTTTCATTCTGACTCCATTTCTCCTATGAATGAGTAAAGGTATTGACAAGGTCTTGCAGCAGGTACCCTCTGATCCTCAGTCTCCCCACCTCCAGTGCTGCCATAAGGGGTCAGGGAGATCATCTGCGTGAAGCACCTGATATGGCACCAGCATTCCCCAACAGATGCCACTACTCTCATTCCATCACCATGGCCACTTCGGCCATTCTGATCTCAGCTCTGCCTCACCCACTCTGCAGTTTGGTAACCTCTAGCTGTGCTCTGTGGCAGCCTCATCGCACCTGTGTGACCCCTGTGAGCTCAGCCAACTCCCTGAGCAGACTATGAGCTCCTAAGGAAGAGGGGCAAAAGCAGGCCCTTGTACCTATTTGTTAAAAGAAGGAATGACTATTTCACAATCCCTGTGCCGGTGGTGGCAGGTGCTGCCACGGCAGGAACAGGGCAGACACAGCCCTCGCCCTCTTGGGCTAGGTCCAGTGAGGAATCCAGCCTGCAATTCTGTGAGATACGTTCTTGGGGGCACAAGAGCACCCAGGAAGGGTATTCTCCCCAGTCCAGGCTTGGGGGCAAGGGTAGTGGGGGGTCAGAGAAGCCTCCTAGAGGACTTGACACTTATGCTGAGACCTGAAGGGGAAGGGGAAGGGGAAGTGAGGGGATTAGGAAAGACATTTCAGACAGAGGAAATGGACTTGTGCCAAGACCTCAGGCCGAAAAATCACCTGCGTGACTTAGAAGAGGGAAAGTTGTTCCATGTGGCAGGTGTGTTAACTGAAGCCAGATGAAAACCCCAGTCATCCTCAGGCCTGTACAGGGCTGCGCCAGCCTCGTGTGTGTGTTTCACTTGCTCATTCTTTCACACGTGCATTCATGCACTCATTCCTTCCTGCCACCTGCTCCCCCATCCCACACCCTGCAGGCTCACCCGACAGTCCCCGTGTTTCTGCGTTGGCAGGCAGCGCTGACCTGCCTGTGGAAGTGCTCCCTGAGCTGCAAACAGGCTTCTGGCGTGTACCACTGCAAAGAGACAGACAGACACATCATCCTGCAAAGCTGCAGCTCCTTCCCCGTAGCGAAGCAGTGAGGGGAGACGGTCTTCCCAGCCTTCCTTCCTAGGCCTCACAGCTGGCAGCCTCAATAGCTTTCCCTGACCCACCTGTCATGTGTATCCTCTATTTCTTCAGCCTTGAGGCTCTGGGGCCTTGTGAGTCCAGAGGGGCGAGCCAAGGCAGAGACTCGGAGATCTGGGTCTCACCTGGGGTCGTGGTCCCCTTGCTGCATGCATGTGACAGGCCTCTGTCTGCTCTGGGCCTCAACCCTCTCAAGTGGAAAGGAGTGGAGCTCTTTTGGTGCCCAGATCCTCCAAGATCCAATTAGCCAGGTGCAGGAGTGAATGCCTGTGGTCCTAGACACTGAGGAGGCTGAGGTGGAAGGATTGCTTCAGCTCAAGAGATAGAGGCTGCAGTGAGCTATGATCATGCCACTGCACTCCAGCTTGGGTGAGAGAGTGAGACCCTGTCTCTAATCCATACCTTCCATGAATCTCTGATGACATTTTGTTTTAAAAACATGCATACATGTGCCTGGAAAATGTCCTAGAAGGCACTTTCTGTTGTCCACATTTCTTTTTTTTTTTTTTTTTTTTTTTGAGACGGAGTCTCGCTATGTCGCCCAGGGTGGAGTGCAGTGGCCGGATCTCAGCTCACTGCAAGCTCCGCCTCCCGGGTTTTTACGCCATTCTCCTGCCTCAGCCTCCCGAGTAGCCGGGACTACAGGCGCCCACCACCTCGCCCGGCTAGTTTTTTGTATTTTGTTTTTAGTAGAGACGGGGTTTCACCGTGTTAGCCAGGATGGTCTCGAACTCCTGACCTCGTGATCCGCCCGTCTCGGCCTCCCAAAGTGCTGGGATTACAGGCTTGAGCCACCGTGCCCGGCCCACATTTCTTGAAAGGCAGACCTGAGCAGTGGTTTAAGAGCATGGGCCTCAGGGTCAGAAAAAACTGCATATACCCCAGCCACCCTCACCTGGTGTGTAATTAGAAAAAAATGAGATTAAACAAATTAAAGATGACCATTATTTTTTGCCATTGGATTGGCCCAGGCTAAATACAAAATGTGGCAAGGATGTGCGGCGAAGGACACCGTTGAGGCCGTTGGTGTGATCTGTGTATGGCAATGGTCCCGCCCCCCGCCCCCCACCCCTGCACAGTCACAGCCACCTGCTCTGTCCTTCTGGATGCTGCTTGGATCCACAGCTCCCCTCCCCCAGCCCCAGTGTCTTGGCCATCGATTCGGGCTCTGCCTGGCCCATCTGCCCTCTCAGTGATTGAGGCAGCAGTGATGGTGAAAGGAGATTAGCAAAGGGCAAGTTACAGAACCTTATTGAGCTCCAGTTTCCTCAAAAGTTAAACAGGGATGCTCATAATAGCACCTTTTCATGTGGTCTTTGGAGGAGTAACTGAATAATGCAGGTGAGCAGCTTAGCCCGATAGTCTGCTTTTCTGCAGAAGAGTGGCAGCTACCATGAACAAGCTGGCTGCTTCTTTCTGTCAGCTACCATGACGGCTTTAAGCTGGGGACTGGCCCAGACACAATGGTCATTACAGGATGACTGGAAGACTATGGTAATGAAGGCTGCAGGGTAAGAAGTGTGAGCTGATTTCAGAGACAGGGAAACTGAGGCACATAGAGTAAAGGGAAGGACTTGCCTGGCAAGCAGTCTGAGGACCCTGCCCAACCTGGCTCTGAATTTCTCAGGGCCCTGGGGTGCAGGATGAACTTGGCCAGCAGTGGCCTTGATCCCTGACTATTACGGGCAAGAGGGGAGAATGCCACCTGTGAAACCAGGACAGATTCCCTAGACTGCTTCCCTGGGGTAGGGAGCTCTGGAGCCAGACACAGCCAGGTCAAATCCCAGAGGTACCAGGCACAGCTGTGTGATGTCAGGCAACCCTGCTTAACTCTGATCCTCACCATCTGCTTTGCCAACGGGTTCTTCATGTCATGATACCTGGAGTGTTTTATGCCAATCACACTTTCCTTCGTTTTGACTCAAGAAAGACCAGTCTCCGTCATCCCTAGTTACCACTGTCAAGCTCTGCAGAGAAAACAATTGCCTGAGCCTCTGTTGAGATGGAAAACCCATGGGGAATTGTCTACGGGTCTGAGACACAAAGGCTTTCTCTGTAGGTGTGTGAAGAAGGAACTTAGGGAGGAAGGTAAAGAAGGGGGAAGGAGGAATGGCCACATACGCCAAATACCCAGGACCTATCTAGAGTCACCTCCTCCTCACCAGCCTGGCCACAGAATCTAAGATGCAAAAGGCCATTCCATGGAGAGGATCTCTCCCTCCGCACCTGTCCTAAGCCACAGACGCAATCACTGAGAGTACGGGCTTATCTATCCTTCCAGAAATATTTTCTGCATATATAAACAAACAGACATTTCTCCCTATCCTTGTTTTCACACACAGGAGTGTGCTGCACACACTCTACTGCACACTGTTCCACACCCTGCATTTTTACTTAACGGTTTACTTTGGCTCTCGTTGCATGTCAGCTCCTGAAAAGGTTGCCTCATTCCTCCTCACGTCTGTGCCAGGATGTATGACTTGTTTAACCAGTCTCCTCTCCGAGGATATTTACGTTGTATCTGATCTTCTATTCTTACAAACTGCTCCAACCCCGGCCAGGCGAAGTGGCTCACGCCTGTAATCCCAGCACTTTGGGAGTCCGAGGAGGGCGGATCACGAGGTCAGGAGATTGAGACCATCCTGGCTAACACAGTGAAACCCCATCTGTACTAAAAATGCAAAAAATTAGCCAGGAGCGGCAGCGGGCGCCTGTAGTCCCAGCTACTTGGGAGGCTGAGGCAGGAGAATGGCGTGAACCCGGGAGGTGGAGCTTGCAGTGAGCCAAGATTGCGCCATTGCACTCCAGCCTGGGCGACTGAGTGAGACTCCGTCTCAAAAACAAACAAACAAACAAACAAAAAAAAAACTGCTCCAACCCCTATCCTTATGCACATTGTAAACCCATGCCAGGATATCTGCCAAGTAAATTCCTAGAAATGGAATGGCAAGGCCAGCTGCAGTGGCTCACACCTATAATCCCAGTGCTTTAAGAGGCCTGGGTGGGAGGATTGCTTGAAGCCAGGAGTTCAAGACCAGCCTGGGCAACACAGCAAGACTTCGTCTCTATTAAAAAAATTAAAAATTAGCCAGGCGTGGTAGCACATGCCTGTGGTCCTAGCTACTCAGGAGGCTGAGGCAGGAGGATTGCTTCAGCCCAGGAGGTAGAGGATTGAACTATGATGGCACCATTGCACTCCAGCCTGGGTGACAGAGCAAGACCCTGTCTCTAAAAAAAAAGAAAAAAGAAACGGGATGGCTGGATCTCACAGGGCAGGGTCATCTGCCATATTGGTAAATATTGTCCACTGCCCCCTATGGAGGTTGTACTCAATTTGTATTCCCTGCTGCAATTAATATTGGATTTTAATACAGACACAAGAGAGCTGTGAGTTTGCAGCAGAAAACAGAGGCAGAATGGCAAGGGGAGAGAGAGCCCTGGATTTGGGGTCACGGAACTGGAATGCTGTTTTGATAATAATGATGATAATGAGAACAACAGCAACCATGACTGCAGGGGAGCTGCTGCATACCGTGAGCTAGGCACCCAATATGAGAGGAATTACCTCCATGTAACATGGAACAGTGGCTCTGAGAGGTTGAGTAATTTGCCCATAGCCACACAGTTTTTCTTTTTTTTTTTTTTTGGATACAGAGTCTGGCTCTGTGGCCCAGGCTGGAGTGCAGTGGCGCGATCTCGGCTCACTGCAAGCTCTGCCTCCCAGGTTCACGCCATTCTCCTGCCTCAGCCTCCCGAGTAGCTGGGACTACAGGCACCTGACTCCGCGCCCAGCTAATTTTTTTTAATTTTTTAGTAGAGACGGGGTTTCACTGTGTTAGCCAGGATGGTCTCGATCTCCTGACCTCGTGTTCCACCTGCCTCGGCCTCCCAAAGTGCTGGGATTACAGGCGTGAGCCACCGCGCCCAGCCAAGCCACACAGTTTAATGACAGAATCAGAATGAAGGACTCACATAGAGGACTGTCTGGCTGCAAAATCCTAGCCCTTATAACCTCCAGGCCACATTGCTGCCCAGTGTCACCGTCAACTTGCTACCCCGCCTTGGGCAGTCAATGGCCAGTCTCCCAGCTCCTCAAGGTAAATCTGGCAATGGACAGACCTCCTCGATTCACCTGCTTTACTTCCAGGCATGAGTGTAGAGTGGGGAGAGCTGATGTGGCTGCAGTGCCAGGAGAGCACTGCAGACATGATGACTCTCTACCTTAGGGAAGGTGGCGATGACACGGTCGCGGCTCACGGGGGGCCCCAAAGGTGTCAGGGAGGACCTCATTCTTCCAGAGTCCTGTGGACCCAACCAGGAGAAAAACAGTTAAGGAGCTGTGCAAATACCTGGGGACTCACCCATGAGTTTTCACGTAACTTTTCATCAGATCCAGGCTGGGTGCAGTGGCTCATGCCTGTAATACCAGCACTTTGGGAGGCCAAGGTGGGAGGATCACTTGGGCCCAGGAGGTTGAGACCAGCCTGGGCAACAGTGAGACCTCAGTCTCTTAAAAAAAAAAAAAAAAATAGCAGGGCGTGGTGGCCTGTGCCTGCAGTCACAGCTACTTGGGAGGAAGGTGGGAGGAATGCTTGAGCCTGGGAGGTCAAGGCTGCAATGAACTGTTAAGGTGCCACTGCACTCCAGCCTGGGTGATAGCGTAAGACTTTGTCTCAAGAATAATAAATAAAACCAGATCCAGGCCTCCCTCTCCGTCAGGAATACGGGGCAGAGGCCATTTCTCTCAATCTGCATACAGCAGGCAGCATGGTATGGGGGAACCAGGCCTGCCCCACCCTGCCTGGGAGTCAGAAGACCTGGGTCTCCCCTTGACAGGTGTCTACCAAGGAGGAGCTCCCCTCTGAGCTTACCTTACTGGGCTGTGAGGCATGACACAGCTCAGGCAGTGGAAGTAGAGTCGGGAGGGGTCTCCTGCTCCTAGTCTGCAAAGGATGAAGGCTCTAGGTGGGCCTGGGGGCCCTAACTTTCAGCCAACTAGGCCTTTTCCCTGAAAGCCCTCACTTCACCAGGCCTCTGACTCTTCCAGCCTCCTCAACAGCCCTCTGTCTCCTTTCTCTCTCCGGGCTCCTCTCCCGGTTGCGCTTGGGTGTCCTTGGAGTCCGGTTGTCCTCCCGCATCTGACCTGGCTCTCCTACACGACCAGCGCGGGCCTGGCCCAGAGTTTGCGCTCCGGAAATGAGGACGCCCCTGGGCCCTAGGCCACTTTCAAGTTATAAGGGCGGGAAGTGGGCGCGGACGCGGTGCCCTCGCGGCCCTGGCCACGGGATGTGCCAGCACGGGCGTGGGTGACCGGGAGGGTCGGACAGAGTGGGCGAGCGGACTCACCACCGGTGGCTGCGAAAGCTGGGGCTCGGCGCGGCCTGGTTCGCTAGAGCCAGCGGCGGTGATCACCATGGCAACGAGAGCCGCGCGGGACCGGCGGGCTACAAGAATCGCCGACGTCGTGGGCGGGGTCTGCGTTGGACTGACAGCAGCGCGTCCAAGCATCCAGCTTGCACTGGCGATCACCATAGCAACGAGAGCCGGCCCGGAGTCTGGGCGGGGCTTGCAGCAGAGAGACTCCCGGACACCCTGGAGAGCCAGAGATCACCAAGACAACAAGGGCGGTGCTGGATGGGGGGGCGGGGGACGGGGCCGTGGAGGCCCGGGGGCGGAGCCTGGGCTCTGGCTGGCGCTGACAGTGGAGAGATTTGCGCCGGTTCTGGTGATCTCCTCGGCTGGGAGGGGTGGGGCGGTCATGGCATAAGAGCTCCTGATGTAGTATTGATGTTTAATTGGAGTCAAGCACCCTGCAGCTGCAGGAGATGGACTTGCCTACTGACCTTAGTCTGCATAGATCTGAATCCAGTGTTGTCTGAATATTATATGCCTGGCTTCTAAAGCCCACGGTACCAAATTAATTTCCTTAATAAAAAGCTGACCTGAGTCAGTGATTCCCTCTGAACTAGTTTCGGTTTGGAAAGTTAGCTGTTTTGGGCTAGATGGCCTCTCGTGGCCCTTATAAAACCGTGGAACCTGCAGTGAGCTGAGATCCGGCCACTGCACTCCAGCCTGGGCGACAGAGCGAGACTCCGTCTCAAAAAAAAAAAAAACAAACAAAACAAACAAAAAAAAAAAAACCGTGGAACCAGCTTCTAAGTCCAGAGTTCAGTTTGAGAACATACTTACTCCAGCTCCTTAACTTTTCTGCATCACAATATGGAATCCTTGGTAAACAGATTTAACTCAATCATCTTCAGTTCAAAGCTAAGTGTGCTGGAGGCTGATGTTCGATGTCTTTTTTTTTTTTTAAGAGATGGAGTCTTGCTATGTTGCCCAGGCTGGACTCAAACTCTTGAGGCTCAAGGAATCCTCCCGCCTCAGCCTCCCCAGTCCTTGGGACTACAGTCAAGGGCCACCACACCTGGCTCTGTTTAATGTCTTTTAGTGAATTTCACTGCTAAGGTTGAGGCTTAGGGGGTGAACTTAGGTGAGTTGTTCCACCTTTCACATCTCAGTTTACTCAACTATAAAATAAACGCAACTATCTATTTCAACGGATCACATGAGATGGTGAAAGTGCTTTTATATTGTAAAGCTTGATTCAAGTCCATTAATCATTCATTCACGTACTGAAAGCTTCCTGGTATATGCCCAGCACTGGGGAGACAAGGAAACAGAACGGACATGGTGTCCACCCTCAGGGAAATTGGAGTCCTCTGCGGGAAGCAAAGAATTAAATAGAGAATTAGGGGGAGTGTGCCAATGGGATTTATGAGAAGGGAAGGTTAAGCTGTGGGATCACTTACTAATTTGGATTTGGGGATTTGACAAGAGCTAGAGATCACCTTGAACCCCTCCTTTAGCTTTTTTTTTTTTTTGGAGATGGAGTCTCACTCTGTCACCCAGGCTAGAGTGCAGTGGCGTGATCTTGGCTCACTGCAATCTCTGCCTCCCGGCTCAAGCGATTCTCCTGCCTCAGCCTCCCAAGTAGCTGGGACCACAGGTGCGCACCAACCATGCTTGGCTAATTTTTAAATTTTTTTTAGTAGAGACAGGGTTTTGCCATGTGTGCCAGGCTGGTTTCGAACTCCTGGCCTCATGTGATCCGCCCGCCTTGGCTTCCCAAGGTGTTGGGATTACAGGCGTAAGCCACCGCACCTGGCCCCGGCCCTCCTTTAGCTCTTAAGTGGGCTCTTTGCTTAGATCTAGAAACCAAATTGACACCAGGCAGATTAGCAAGAGAAAAGCATACAAATGTTATTAGTTTTACATGCGCGTGGGGATCTTTACCAGAGTGAAGTCTGGAGAAGTGGCCAAAGCAAGATGCTTTTAAACTTTTTAGACAAAGGATGACAAATTTGAGAAGAAATGGCAGGACAAAGGGGATCTGGCTAGGGGCAGCAAATTCCAGGGGATTCACTAGGAGATAATATGAGGGGCATAAACCTAGTGGAAGACAGGATTAAGTATATTTATTCAGGTCCATTGCAGTCCCCAATTTTTAGTCTCAGCTGATAAGGGCTATTTTCTTGCCCTGGTATAATGAGGGTACCCCTCCTAGAGGAATCTTTATGGCTTGCTGAATGCAGAAAGAAGCATATCTGTTTGCCTTTTCTTGTATCTTTTTTAAAAAATTATCTTTATTTATTGATTTATTTTAGAGTTGAGGTCTCACTCTGTCACCCAGGCTGGGGTGCAGTAGTGTGATCATATCTCACTATAACCTCAAACTCTTTGGTTCAGGCAATTCTCCCCCTTCAGCTTCCCAAAGTGCTGGGATTACAGGTATGAGCCACTGCACCTGGCCCAGCTAACCCTTTCTGAGGCTACTATTTTTCCAATGTTGTCAACTCAAAATGGTCAATATACCAATCCAGCATATTTTGGGATGGCGCATACTTCACTCCTTCAGGGAGAAGGAAGGTTTCATGGAAGAAGTGTTCACCAAGTTGCATCCTGAAGGACAAAGAGGTAATAATTAGTGTTACAGGGCACTCAGGTTTCAGGAGCGAGGTGGCATTTGAGGGATTAAGAGAGAGTCTAGCATGGCTGCAGGAGGCCATCACCCAGGGACTTCAGCACTAGGCTAGGAGTTTGGACTCAGCCCTGAGACCCGTGGGAAGCCATGGAGGGTTTTATGCAGGTGGTGGCTGGGTCTGGCTTGCTTTTGAGAACAGCTACACCGGCCAGCAGTGTGTTGGGTCCACTGCTGGGGCTAACCTTTGTCATTACCAGGAGGTCAGCCTGCAGAGCAAGGGGCATGGGCAGGGCTAGGCAGTACAGAGATCAGGCCTGTGTAATTTGGGGGAAACTGGCTGAGCGCAGTGGCTCACGCCTGTAATCCTAGCATTTTGGGAGGCCGAGGCGGGTGGATCACCTGAGGTCAGGAGTTCGAGACCAGCCTGGCCAATATGGCGAAACCCTGTTTCTACTAAAAATACAAAAATTAGCCAGGTGTGGTGGCGGGCACCTATAATTCCAGCTACTTGGGAGGCTTAGGCAGGAGAATCACTTGCACCGGGGTTGGGGGAGTCCGTGGCGCGGAGTGGAGCGGAGGTTGCAGTCAAGATCGCGCCACTGCACTCCAGCCTGGGCGAAAGAGCGAAACTCTGTCCAAAAAAAAAAAAAAAAAAAAAAAAAAAAATTGGAGAATCGACTGAACTGCTCTGAGGTTCTTGTCCCTAAACTAGATGTTGCCATCTTATGAATTTACTCTGAGGATCAGAGGCATGCAAAGTACCCAGTACAGAGAAGGGCGTAAATAAGTCACTTCCCTTCCCTTCTGTACTTTGAAGAAAGTTGAGCTGCCTTTGGTACCCACAGCAACCCTGTAAATGATCCCGCTTTGCAGCCGGCCGCAGCCTTGGGCTGTTTGCGCCTGCGCAGTGGGCGCTGAGTATGTAGACAGCGGCGCTGGGGACGCTACCGGAGTCGCCTGGCAACGATGTCGCCTGGCAACTGAATAGGTTGGCCACTGGCACGCGCTACTGGAAGCAGAAAGGGCTGCGGAGGCAGGTGAGGCGACGGCGGTGGGCTAGGGGCCCGGGGACGGGAAGCCCAGTGACCCACCCAGTCCCATTCACACAGGGCCCTGTCCCCACACTCAAAATCACGCACTTTCGTCTCCGGCCGGACTCTCCCAGCCCACGCCCCTTAGAAGAGGGCAGGCCTCTGTGTCTCCAGCGCCCATCGTTCCTGCGAGGGGAGCTCAACTCAAACATGGCCACGTCCCTCCCAGCCAGGCCCCCACTTCTACTGTTGTCATCTGGTGTCCCGCGTGAGCATCTGGCTTACCTTTTGGAGTAGATTCCTACAGGCCTGGGGCCTGTCCATTCTACTAACCATGATAACAACCATAGTAATAACCACAGCCAACATATCTGAAGCCCTGGTATGCCAGGCTTACATGTATTCGTTAATATGACAATTCTGGGAGGCAGGGAAGGAGGTACTGTTATCATCTCCCCTTTGAAGCTGCAGAAAGACACACATAGACGAAGAAACTTGCCAAGGGTCACCCATGGCCTGAATCTGGAGCCAGTTCTTAACTACTAACCTACACTGCGCATAGTTGCTGAAAGCGTGTGTGTGTGTGTGTGTCTGTAATAAAAGTAAATCACCTTTTTTTTTAGTCTTGCTTTGTTGCCAGGCTGGAGTGCAGTGGTACGATCTTGGCTCACTGGAACCTCCCCCTCCCGGGTTCAAGCGATTCTCCTGCCTCAGCCTCTTGAGTAGCTGGGACTATAGGCACGTGCCACCACACCCAGCTAATTTTTGTATTTTTAGTAGAGATGGGGTTTCACCATGTTGACCAGGATGGTCTCCATCTCTTGACCTTGTGATCCGCCCACCTCAGGCCTCCTAAAGTGTTGGGATTACAGGCGTGAGCCCCTGCGCCTGGCCATAAATGACCTTTTTAAAATTAATTAATTAATTTATTTATTTATTTATTTTGAGACGGAGTCTCGCTCTGTCACCCAGGCTGGAGTGCAGTGGCGCGATCTCAGCTCACTGCAACCTCCGCCTCCCGGGCTCACGCCATTCTCCTGCCTCAGCCTCCCAAGCAGCTGGGACTACAGGCACCTGCCGCTACGCCCGGCTAGTTTTTTTGTATTTTTAGTAGAGACAGAGTTTCACCGTGTTTGCCAGGATGGTCTCGATCTCCTGACCTCGTGATCCGCTCGCCTCGGCCTCCCAAAGTGCTGGGATTATAGGCTTGAGCCACCACGCCCGGCCCATAAATCACCTTTTAACATTAATTCCTTTTCATGGATGTGTCAGAAGCATCTGAATATGGCTTCCTGGCAGTGAATGAGCTAGACCCAGATTTCAATATTTGCTCCTAGTCTTACCACTTTCACAGCCTCCAGTAAGGTCCTTGGCCAGAACCTCAGTTTCCTCATTTGTAAAATAGGGATAAAACAAGCCCCCTCCTTATGGGGTAGTTGAGTTGGATACTACTTATTGCTGGCACAAGATAAGCACTAAACAGAGTGACCATCTCGGAGTTTGCTTGTTTGGTTTGTTTTGCCTTTGACTGAAGATCCAGATGAAAGTATCAGTGGTTTCTTCTGTGAAGCACTATTGTGGGGGGGGGGGGGGGGGGGGGGCGGGGCTCTGGAGTTTGCAGTCTGGGTTGCTACTTACCTTCACTGGGACTTTGAGCAAATCTCTTCATTGCTGTCAGCCTCAGTTTGCTCATCTGTAAAATGAAAGTAAAAATACCCATTTGCCTGCCCTCACAGTTTGGAGGATCAAATGAGAAGTAGCTTTTAAATCATAGTAGAAATAATGACAGCTTTTTGGTTTCTTTTAGTGAGTGGTTTCTGCAGAACTTCATTTGGAAAGGCCTCTGTCGTTGGGGATAGATGGCCCATTCCCAGAACTCCATGGAGTTTCCCGTTAACATCAACACTACCCAGATTACCACTGCCTATGGCCATCGGGCCCTGCCCAAGCTGAAGGAGGAGCTGCAGTCAGAGGACCTCCAGACGAGGCAGAAAGCCCTCATGGCCCTGTGTGACCTCATGCATGACCCCGAGTGTATCTACAAGGCCATGAGCATAGGTAAGCGTGACACAGCACAGGTGGCCATGACTGGGGTCCTAGCATGGCTTCGGACACTGGGTAGAACTTCAGTAATAAGGGTTGCTGTTGTTTGAAGCTGACTCCAGGCCAGTTCCGCTATAGGCAGAGTGCCCAGGTTCTTTTTAAGAAATATTTGTTTATTGAGGCAGAGTCTTGCCATCTCCCAGGCTGGAGTGCAGTGGCAGAATCATAGCTCACTGTAACCTTGAAATCTTGGGCTCAAGAGATCCTCCTGCTTCAGCTTCCTGAGTAACTAGGACTACAAGCATGGACCACCATGCCTGACTAATTTTTAAATTTTTTTTTAATAAAGAAGATCTTGCTATGTTGCCCAGGCTGTTCTTGAACTCTTGGCCTCAATTGATTCTCCCAGGTCAGCCTCCAAAGTTTTGGGATTATAGATGTGAGCCACCACACGCAGCCTGGATTATCTTAATCCTCAGAAAGGCCACCTACAAGGGAGAGTCCATTCTCAACCCAGAGATAAGAAAAGCATAGTTCAGAGAAGGATTGTCAGTCTAGGTTTGCCCAATAAATAAATAAAGCTGAATTTGTATTTATTTATTTATTTTTTTTTTTGAGATGGAATCTCGCTCTGTTGCCCAGGCTGGAGTACAATGGCACTATCATGGCTCACTGAAAGCTCCGCCTCTTGGGTTCAAGTGATTCTCCTGCCTCAGCCTCCTGAGTAGCTGGGACTACAGGCACCTGCCATCATGCCTGGCTAATTTTTGTATTTTTGTAGAGATGGGGTTTCACCATGTTGGCCAGGCTGGACTTGAGCTCCTGACCTCAGGTGATCTGCTTGCCTCAGCTTCCCAAAGTGCTGGGATTACAGGCATGAGCCACCATGCCCAGACAAAGCTGGATTTTTATTGGCTAAATCTGGCATCCCTAGGTGTAACCCACTCAAGGTCATGTGACTAGTTTGACACAGGGTTGTAATTTGACCCCATATCTCTCCTGGGGTCAAAGAAATGACAAAGCCCATTTTCTTAATCTTATGGCAGACTTTGTGAGAAGGCACTGGTAGGAAGTGTGCAGGGAGAATCACAAGGAGGGTTGGATGAGACATGAGCCTCTTCAGTGACTCTGAAATGCTGCATAACCAACATGATTCCCCAGTGCCCCAAAGCAACAGAACCTCTGGTACATTCCTGCCCCAACTGGCCCACTTATTGACTTCTGGGTTAGTTGGTTTCTGAGACTGGCAAACATTCAAGGGTTGGTTGGTTGGTTTGTTTTTTGTAGGCTGTATGGAGAACCTGAAAGTTTTGCTGAAGGATAGCAACAGCATGGTGCGGATAAAGACCACGGAGGTGCTCTACATCACGGCGAGCCATAGCGTGGGCAGGTGGGATGCTGTTCCGGAAACCAGTGTGACGCTTGCCAGCCGCACTTCTCCCCTGGGTGGATGATGCCCTTGAGCTGCGTAGAGTGCTCTGGAGTTTTATCTGCAGCACCAGTTTTTGGAGGGGCTTCTATTTAGCCAGAGCAGGACTCTGTGGGGGTGGTTTGGGTTGCCTCTGTGTGTATCTTATGGGACCCTCTGTTCCAGACTAATTTTTATTTATTTTATGTTAGTTCCGAGCTCTGAGCACTCTCTCTCTCTCTCTCTCTCGCTCTCTCTCTCTTTTTCTTTTCTTTCTTTTTTGAGACAGTCTTTCACTCTGTCGCCCAGGCTGGAGTACAGTGGCACCATCTCAGCTCACTGCAGCCTCTGCCTCTCTGGGTTCAAGCAATTCTTGTGCCTCAGCCTCCCGAGTAGCTGGGACTACAGGCATGTGTCATCACGCTCAGCTAATTTTTGTATTTTTAGCAGAGACAGGTTTCACCATGTTGGACAGCCTGGTTTCGAACTCCTGGCCTCAAGTGATCTACCTGCCTCGGCCTCCCAAAATGCTGGGATTACAGGCGTGAGCCACTGGACCCAGCTGAGTTTCCCACTTTCAAGGTGGGAAGAAAGTTCAGATCTTACCTCTGCAACAATTTTGCCATTTCTTAGCTTTTTACAGAGAGCCCAGTTCCCCAACCCAGATCCCCACAGGGCCTGTGGCTTTGGCTCCTGTCCCTGTGAAGGTGGTAAAATAACAGCGTCAAAGTGCATATCTGGTCTGGGCTGGTGGCCTCACTTCCTGTTCATGATGGCTGGGTTCTTGGTTTCTGGCACCTGCAAGTGTCCTTTTCCTGTGTAAGCACAGCTTCAGTTTTTCTTTTCTTTTTTTTTTTTTTTTGAGGTGGGGTCTTGCTCTGTCACCCAGGCTGGAGTGCAGTGACGTGATCTTGGCTCACTGCAAGCTCCGCCTCCCAGGTTCACGCCATTCTCCCGCCTCAGCCTCCCGAGTAGCTGGGACTACAGGCGCCTGCCACCACGCCCAGCTAATTTTTTGTATTTTTAGTAGAGACAGGGTTTCACCGTGTTAGCCAGGATGGTCTCGATCTCCTGACCTCATGATCCGCCCGCCTCAGCCTCCCAAAGTGCTGGGATTACAGGCGTGAGCCACCACGCCTGACCAGCACAGCTTCACATTTTACACTTAAAAAAGATTTCATAGAGTATTTTAGTTAGGTGTTGGGGCAACAGGGTGGACGTGGTTGGAGAGGCTTTCCCACATCAGCTCAGCTCACCCTCTTCACCAGCGATCAATAGTTTTACTTTGTATTAGAAAAAAACCCCAGTGTTAACAGCTCTTTTAGAATTTGTTTAGGAGGTTTTCTGGTTTTCACTGGAACTTCTCCCCACCAGCCCTGTCCCCATCCCCCAAAAATACAGAACCGCACATCACAAACACCCCCAAGCCCTGGCCCAGGTCTTTTGGATAAAGGGGCCACTGCCCAGTGTGCACAGGCCCAGAAAGAAGAAAAGACAAGAAAGGCAAGGTGCTGACTGCCTTGGGGGGTTGTTTGGTATAAACAGGTAGCCATTCAGAGAGGCTTCAAATCGTTTCAGGAGTGCCAGGGCATCTCACAAAACCCAAAGTTACTCAGCCCTGCCAGTTCCCAAGCTCTCATTGCCTTGGTGGCTGATCCTATGTGTAGCCCTGGCCTCGTGTGAACCGTATGTATGTGTAGGTGGAGGTGGTGCCATGGCTAGCATCTTAATTCACATGCTTTGTACCAAAAAGGGCAGGCTGGCACTGCAGACAGACTGGCGAAGTCAGGGCACAAGCCCCAGCCTTTTGGGGGGCCCCCTCTTTCCTGCTCTGTGATCTGGGCAACACTCCTGATCCCAGCCTCACTCTGCAGATCTTAGATGACCCAGGCAAGGTACTTTAAAAGGTTAGGGGCACACAGGATCAAGTCACCTTTCCTGCTGTTTTTTTTCCCCCCACTTTTCTGGACCTGATATGGACATTAGATAGTAATCCCCAGTGAGGGGGGACAGATGCTGGGAGGACAGGTCCTTGAAGCCTGAGCAATTATTAGGTTAGTGCAAAAGTAATTGTGGTTTTGCAATTAAAAGTAATGTCAAAAACCACGATTACTTTTACATCAACCTACTTATAACAAATGGTAGTAAGGATTTGTTTAGCAGAACCTGGAGTGCCTAAGCCAGGGGTCCTGGCTGTGCCCACATTAGCAAGGCAGGAAGACGTGGTGAAGTGACCATCCCTGAGCAAGGACCTGATAAGGGCCTGGCCCATGCACTCCTTCAGTGTTCTCAGAAATGTGGCCAACTTCTAAATTTCCCTTGAGGTCAGTGGTGATTTTTTTTTTTTTTCTTTTTTTTTGAGACGGAGTCTCGCTCTGTCGCCCAGGCTGGAGTGCAGTGGCGCGATCTCGGCTCACTGCAAGCTCCGCCTCCCGGGTTCACGCCATTCTCCTGCCTCAGCCTCCCGAGTAGCTGGGACTACAGGCGCCCGCCACCACACCCAACTGATTTTTTGTGTTTTTTAGTAGAGACAGAATTTCACCGTGTTAGCCACGATGGTCTCGATCTCCTGACCTCGTGATCCGCCTGCCTCGGCCTCCCAAAGTGCTGGGATTACAGGCGTGAGCCACCGCGCTCTGCCACACAACTGACTTTCAAAGCACGAGAGACATGGAGTGGGTGACTAGGCACTGACCAAGGAGGCCCCCATGGTCAGGGAAGACCCCTGCAACTTGTGTGTCCCACGGTGACTTCTTCTTCCAGAACGATTCAAAACACATGATAAGTGAAACTGTGACCAGTGCTGCAGTGGCACAGCTGATTGGGCACTTCCTATGGACACTTGGCTGAGCGATTTGCACATGCATTCTCATTCATTCCTGGACCCAGCCCTGACAGATGTCACCTCAGAAGGCCTCTTTCAGATGCATTCAGGCTCAACAGTCAGTTGGTTAATCAAAAGAAATGATTACAAAGCAAGGAACTGAAGAAATGGTTTCCTTTAAATCGTTCATTTTAACCCAAAACACATATGATAGGGCATTCACCAATCCTCATGTGGGACCCAGGCTTTTTGTTGAATATGAGATCACTGATTGGTGTTTCCTCTCATATATATATTATTATTATTATTTTTTTTTTTTTTTTTTTTTTTGAGACAGAGTCTCGCTCTGTCGCCCAGGCTGGAGTGCAGTGGCGCAATCTCGACTCACTGCAAGCTCCGCCTCCCGGGTTCACACCATTCTCCTGCCTCAGCCTCCCAAGTAGCTGGGACTACAAGCGCCCACAACCGCGCCCGGCTAATTTTTTGTATTTTTAGTAGAGACGGGGTTTCACCGTGGTCTCCATCTCCTGACCTTGTGATCCGCCCGCCTCGGCCTCCCAAAGTGCTGGGATTACAGGCGTGAGCCACCGCACCCGGCTATTATTTTATTTTATTTATTTATTTATTTTTTGCTTAAACCATACTCATAACATCATCTGGTTTGCAGCTTTGGTTTCTTTAAAGTAGAGCAAGAACTCAAAGACATTAATGAAATAGTCTGCAGGCAAAACTCTTCTAGAATCTTTTTATTTTTTAAGAGATAAGATCTAGCTCTGTCATCCATGCTGGATAAGTGGCACGATGCTAGTTCACTGCAGCCTCAAACTCCTAGGCTCAAATGATCCTCCTACCTTAGCCTGCTGAGTAGCTGGGAACACAGGCACACACCACCAAGTCTAGCTGAACTTTTAACATTTTAGGTAGGGACGAGGTCTCACCATGTTGCCCAGGCTGGTCTTGAACTCCTAGTCCAAGTGATTCTCCTACCTTAGTCTCCCAAAGCACTGGGATTAGGTGTGAGCCATCTAGAATCTTTTACAATCATCTCTTTTTTTTGTCTTTCTTGAGACAGTCTCATTCTGTCACCCAGGCTGGAGTGCAGTGGTGCAATCGCAGCTCACTACAACCTCTACTTCCTGGGCTCAAGTGATTCTTGTGCCTCAGCCTTCTGAGTAGCTGGGATTACAGGCATGTGCCACCATGTCTGGCTGATTTTTTGTATTTTTGGTAGAGATGGGGTTTTGCCATGTTGGCCAGGCTGGTCTCGAACTCCTGACCTCAAGTGATCTATCTACCTCGGCCTCCCAAGGTGCTGGGATTACAAGTGTGAGCCACTGCGCCTGGCCAATCATCTCATTTTTTTTTTTTTTTTTGAGGCTCAATTTTGAGTCCTTTCAAAGCATTCAACTTTTTCTCATAAGAAAATTTGAAAAAGAAAACTCTCTTCGCAACTAATTGACTTGCCTAATATTTACTGAACTTGTATAATGATAATGACAAGCATAACTGGTGTACATAGATGTGGTGGCAAGGGAGACCAGAAGAACAAGGGGCCAAGGTGGGCTGGGCCTGCTGAGCTCGCTCCCCTGGAGGTTCAGGTGAGATGGGTCATGCACCTGTAGCCTTTCTCTGCTCCCAGAAAGCCAGAGGAATGTGGTCTACCCCAGATAGCATGGATCAGATTCCAGCAGGGACCCTGATCCTTCTTATTTGAGCCTCTCAGGGCATGGTCTCACTTATGTCACTATCCACCCTCCCTTCCCTAGATACGCCTTTCTAGAGCACGACATCGTCCTTGCCCTGTCCTTCCTGCTGAATGACCTCAGCCCAGTCTGCCGGGGGAACCTGTACAAGGCATACATGCAGCTGGTCCAGGTGCCTAGAGGTAGGCTCGCGTCCTGCACACAGATCTGCTGGGCACTCAAGTTGTCCATCAGTCTCCTCTCCAGGTCACATATGTACCAGGGTGTAGATCATCAACTTTTTATTAAATTACAACATACATATTAGAAAAGTACATATCCGCTGGGTGTGATGGCTCACGCCTGTAATCCCAGCACTTTGGGAGGCCGAGGCAGGCAGATCACGAGGTCAGGAGTTTGACACCAGCCTGGCCAATATGGTGAAACCTTGTCTCTACTAAAAATACAAAAATTAGCCAGGCATGGTGGTGTGCACCTGTAGTCCCAGCTACTCAAGAGGCTGAGGCAGAAGAATCGCTTGAACCTGGGAGGCAGAGGTTGCAGTAAGCCAAGATCATGCCATTGCACTCTAGCCCAGGGGACAGTGCAAGACTCTGTCTCAAGACAAAAAAAAAAAAAAAAAAAAAAGAAAGAAAGAAAAAGAAAGAAAGAAAAGACAAGCACATATACTAAACAAACATTTGGTTAAATTGTTCTGAGTGAATGTGTCGTGTAACTGCCACCCCAATCAAGACATGTAGAATATTTACCACCTCTCCAGAAACTTCCCACATGCTCATACTGGGTATTACCCTTACCAATGATAAACAGGGTCGTCAATTTATAAGACTACAGATGATGCCCCTTTTAAAACTTTATATAAATGGAAACATACAGCTTGTAATATCTTGCTTGTAGCTACTTTTGCTTAATGTTTTATTTCTGAGATTTACATGTGGTATGTATTACTGATTTTTGCTGGTTAATGCTGGAGTATGGTATTTATACTATGTAGTATACAACAGTTTACTTACCCATTCCATTACTGATGGACATCTGAATTGTTTCTAGCTTATGGCTACCAAGAATAGAGTGGCTATAAATGTCTTTTGATGGACATGTATATGCATTTATTTCAAAACATACCTAAGAAGAGAATGGCTGGCCTGGGTAAGTTTGTGTTCAGCTTTTAGAAGGTAGTACCCAATGGTTTTCTAAAATATTTGCATCTGGCACATGCCATGTCCCAGCTACCCAAGAGGCTGAAGCAGGTGTATTGCTTGAGCCTAGGAGTTCTAGGCTGTAGGGCCCTATGCCCATCAGGTGTCTGCACCGTTTGGCATCAATATGGTGACCTCCTGAGATGGGGGGACCACCAGTTGCCTAAGGAGGGATGAACCAGCCCAGACCAGAAACAGAGCAGGTCAAAACTCCTGTGCCAATCAGTAATGGGACCGCAACTATGAATAACCACTGCATTCCAGCCTGAGCAACGTAGCAGGATCCTGTCTCTAAAAAAATGTAAATAAAATACTTGTACCAATTTATACTTCCATTAGCAGTATATGAGAGTTCCAGGTGCTTTACATCCTCATCAATCATAGATTTTTTTCTGTCTTTTTATTTTAGCTATTTTGGTGGGTGTGTAGTAGTATCTCATTTTGGTTTTAATTTATGTTTCCCTGATGATTAAAAGGGGATGTCCTGTAAATGTTTTCTTTTGTGAAATACCATAGCACACATTTAAGGGATAAAAAAGGCCCGCCCCAGAGGCAATGTTGCATATAGTTCCTGGCCCACCAGCCCCGCTGATTAGATGGGGCGTCCGGAGTAACAGCTACCCAGTAACCACAGCTAGAGAGTTAAGATTTATGGCAGATTGATATCTGCCCGGTCGCATGATGCAATGAGTATTTTTAGACGAGGGAATCATTTCAAGGGCCATGATAGGAGGCTGTGAAGGGGATACCTTAGCTCAAGGTGGATAAACAGATGTCATAGCCCAGGAGTCAGATGAACCTGGGCTCCCTCTGCCCTTCCCCTCACTCCCCGTGTGCCCCAGACAGGTTATTTCCCATGTCTAAAGTACCTGCCTCAGAGGCCAGAAGTGAGGATGAAGTGGAAATGCTGGCCTGGTGTATAGCTCAGCGTCCTGCCAAAGGATGGAGTGTAAACGTTCAAAACCAGGCGTTGAGCATTCCCTGGGTTAAGGCTCAGAGAGAAATGACTATGGGATCAGGCGCAGATAGGCAGGCCCAACAGAGCAGAGCCCGTGTGGGTCCAGGATTGTTGCTTGGCCCCTGAAGCACATCTTCTTCCAGCTGATCTGGGCTGGGAGTTGAGCATGCTAGGGCTATGGTTTTTTAAAAATACCGCCATGCCCCTGGTCGTCTCCCAGACCACCAGGATCAGTCTCTGGGGGTGGGGCCCTGGACATATGTTTCTGAAAATGCACCTTGAATGATAGTCATACGTGCCCCAGGGTTGAGAGCCCCTGGTTTATTAGGGTGATCCACAGGGGACCAGTGCTGGGTTGAGCTAAATGAATGCCCTGTGCTCACCATGCAGGAACCTGAGGAATAAGCAAGGGTCCTGTCCGCTCATTCTTGGAGTGTGGAGAGAGGGGACTTGCTGCTCTCAACCAGTCCTCTTACAATGATTGTGAACTATTTAAGGCATTCCCAGAAGTACAGAGATGGTGATAAGGAACATTGGATACCACCAGCCAGCATTGCCAAATCTTCACATTCTACATCCATATTTTATACTTGCTTGAAATTTTTATTTGAAGAAATCATAGGTACAGTCCAAGCACACCGTGAACCTCCCCCCACCCAGAGCACTCTTCCTCCTGCCTTTCCTTGAACCACCAATAATTTGGTGACTACGTCCTCAAAATGCATATCTTTATATTTTACCACAGATATAATTACTTACGGACTATATATAATCTTGCTTTGCATGTTTTAAAACTATGTAAGTGGATCTCGCTGCATGTATCCCTCTGCTACTTCCAAAACCTTAAAAAACCTAAGCAACATTAGAGATTTATAGAAATTTTGAGATGAATCCATGTCGCGCCACTGGCTGTATTTCATTCATTTCCATCACTGCACACTGTTCCGGTGTTTGAATGTATCACGATACACTCGCCCATCCCAGGCTGGCAGGCTTGTTGATTGTACTCCTGTACTGCAGAAGGACTGTGCCATGGCTGTTCCTGCCCAGGGCTTCCTGGTACCCTGGAAAGAGAGTCCCCTAGGGCCTCTGCCAGGGAGGGCATCACTGAACCAGGGAGAATGTGTTTGCCTTCAGCTTTGCTGGATATCGCAACTGCTTCCAGCCCAGCCTCTGGCCTCCAGAGAGCCCGGGGCATATCCCAGCCTGATAGATGTGCTATGGTGTTTCACTGTGATGTGGCTTTACTGTCCCTGTCCTGGTGAGAGGAAACATCTTCTCTCTGCCTGACACCTCCTCAGATTCCTCTCCTGCGCAGTGCCTCTGGAGACAGTATGTTCATTCCGTCGCCGAGTTGTTTTTCCATTTCTTATTGATTTGAAGGAGTGTGTAATTTATCCTGGATTCCAACCCTTTGTCGGTTACCTACGTTGCAAATATCATTTCCCAGGCTGTTTTCTTGGCTTCTCACTGTGCCTTTGTTGATTCACTGCTGCAGCAGTTCTTCTTTCTTTTCTTTTTTCTTTTCTTTTCTTCTTTTCTTTTCTTTCTTTTTCTGAGACAGAGTCTCGCTCTGTCACCCAGGTTGGAAGGCAGTGGTGTGTCTCAGCTCACTGCAACCTCCACCTCCCAGGTTCAAGTGATTCTCCTGCCTCAGTCTCCCGAGTAGCTGGGAGTATAGGTATGCGCCACCATGCCCAACTAATTTTTGTATTTTTGGTAGAGATGGGGTTTCTGTATGTTGGCCAGGCTGGTCTTGAACTCCTGACCTCATGATCCGCCTGCCTCGGCCTCCCAAAGTGCTGGGATTACAGGCGTGAGCCACCATGCCCGGCCCTAGCAGTTTTTCATTTGAATAATGTAGTCAATTTCATCAATTTTTTTCCTCTGGGCTTTTTTTTGAGTGCCGTGTAAGAGAATCTTTCTTTCTTTACCCTGACTCATTAAGATATTCTGCCGGCCAGGCGCGGTGGCTCAAGCCTGTAATCCCAGCACTTTG
Organism: Macaca nemestrina; assembly: GCF_043159975.1. Lineage (NCBI taxonomy): Eukaryota > Metazoa > Chordata > Mammalia > Primates > Cercopithecidae > Macaca > Macaca nemestrina. Next base: position 89,698,573 of record NC_092139.1, on the reverse strand, counting down.
GGAGGCCGAGACAGGCGGATCACGAGGTCAGGAGATCGAGACCATCCTGGCTAACACGGTGAAACCCCGTCTCTACTAAAAAATACAAAAAACTAGCCGGGCGAGGTGGCAGGTGCCTGTAGTCCCAGCTACTCGGGAGGCTGAGACAGGAGAATGGCGTAAACCCGGGAGGCGGAGCTTGCAGTGAGCCGAGATCGCGCCACTGCACTCCAGCCTGGGTGACAGAGCCAGACTCCGTCTCAAAAAAAAAAAAAAAAAAAGATATTCTGCCACATTTTCTTCTAAAATGTAGGAGTTTGCTTTTCCCCATCTCCTCCCCTTGGCTTTTTCTGTAGTCCACAAACACCGGGTGCACCATTAGGAGTAGGGGGCTGTGGGGCCGGGCGCGGTGGCTCACGCCTGTAATCCCAGCACTTTGGGAGGCTGAGGCGGTGGATCACGAGGTCAGGAGATCAAGACCATCCTGGCTAACATGGTGAAACCCCATCTCTACTAAAAATACAAAAAAAAAAAAAAAAAAAAAAGGCCAGGCATGGTGGCCGGCGCCTATAGTCCCAGCTACTCGGGAGGCTGAGGCGGGAAAATGGAGTGAACCCGGGAGGCGGAGCTTGCAGTGAGTCGAGATCACACCACCTCACTCGAGCCTGGGAAACAGAGCGAAACTCTTGTCTCAAAAAAAGAAAAAAAAAAAAAAAAAAAAAAAAGGGTAGGGAGCTGTGGTACTGACAAGCTCACAAACAAAAACCTCACTGGGGGTCAGGGTGGGGAGCCTCGGCCCTTCATCGCAGGGTTTGCTGGGTGCTGCTTGTGATCTGTGAAGGGCCCAGAAGGGAAGCCTGGGACACTGGCTATGCAGGGGACAGTTGGACAATGAGCAGAGGGAGGAAGGGAAGGGGGCAATATAGTGGGTGCCCAGGAGATCCGTTCTGGGGTACACTGAATGCTGTGGCCTCTGGATTAGCCAGTATGACTGTGCCCCTTGTGGTGTCCTTCATGGGCCTCCGGGTGGGGGCCTGGGGGATGGCGAGGGCATCTATTTCAGTGGCTCTATTCTTGCCAGCATGTGGCCTTGGGCAGTAGCATCACCTATGGGAGCGTGGGTGTCATCTGTGTGGCTAAGCTGGGACACTCTCTGAGCAGGGCTTAGCTGGCTCCCAGTGGATGCTGGTGCCCATTGGTATGGTTTCCTATCAGTGGCCACACTGGAAGGCTGTTTTCACCATGGCACCCTCTGCACCTGGCAGGACACCTGGCATATGGGTAGCGCTCAAGAAATATTGGTTGTTTAGTAGGTTTTATGTCATATCTTAAAGGATCACTGGTTGGTTGTCTTCTTGCTACGGTTCACTTACCTGCTTGCTCATTCATTCATTCATTTGACAGTATGTGTTGGGCCCCTGCTCTGTTCTGGCCACTGTGCCTCCGTCTCTTCCCCTGAGTCATGGGTGTCTGTGGGAGAATGGTTTCAGAGTCTTTGCTCTGGCCAGGTCTGACTTGCATGATTTCCCAGAGTAACCAGGAGGGGGCACCCCAGGACTGAGGATCGTCCCAGGTGGGCCCTGGCCCTGCAGGGGCCCTGGGTCCACGGTGCCACGCTCAGCCACAGGTAGCGGTGGCTCCGCATTCTCTAAGTTCCTTCCAGGCTGGCTTCTCATGCCCCGTGGTGGTGCCGTGTCAGGAGAGGAGAAACTAGGATTGTAGAGGCAGATGCCACACACAGGCTGCCAGCCCAGGCTCCCTGCCAGCTGGGCCCTGAGTGACGCACAGGGTCCGCTTCTGCTCCGTAGCCTGTCTAACCCCATGAGAAAACAGGTTTCATTTTGTGGGAGAGAGAGTTCTGTGGCTGAAATTGACAATTCTTCTCTAACCAGATTTGGGGTGCAGTTGAACAGCTCAGGGCCCCCGGAAGTATCCCTCTACCATCCCACCGGTTCTGAATGGGCACACCTGTGAGTCTGTTTTGGCCCTGCCTCCAGTCACCCTCTCCTTGTGCCAGGCTCTGAGACCCCAGCCCAGCTTTAGCAGCAGCATGATGGGGCCTGTTTGACCCTGACTCCACATGTGTGCAGCCTGGGGGTGGAGACAGATGACCCTCCCAGCCCAGGGGAGAGCACCAGCCTGGGAGGAGGAGGGAGGCAGCAAGGATGCACCTGGGCCCTGCCTGTGGAAATTGGCTCCTTGACCTCGGAAAGGAGCAGAACTGGGCTTAGGAGTGGGAGGGTGCCGTGGGGGAAATGTCTGGATGCAGTTTAATCCAAGTCATTTGGGAGTGCAGGGGACATCCCTGGAGTCATAGCATCTAGGCTAGGCAGAAATCTGGGGTCTACAGCCGTATCACCCAGAATGCACCCAAATCTCATCTGAACCCCAGCATGTGGGCTGCTGGAGAAGCAAAGTAGGTGCTCCTGCTGCAGTGAGCGGTGCACCTCATCCCAGGCTAGTGGCCTTGGGCGGGCCACCACTGCACCGTCCCTCCTCAGCAGCCACCCGTGGACACACAGCATCCTTTGATGGGTCCAGAGCAGCCCCCTCCTCCTCCTGCCCTTGATGCCACAGGCTGAGGGGTGGAGGCCAGCTGCCCTAGAGGAGCAGGCCCTTTTCTGTCTTGCCTGCCCTCAGGGCAGGGTGCACCAGGACCCCAGGCACACCCTCGGCCTGACAGTCTTTGGTGGGTAGTTGTACCCGATTCCTAGACTTAGCAGGAATGATGGTCACCGATAGGGACACTCTGGCCTCTTGGTTCCCGGACTGCCAGGCCTCCCCCTCTCGTCGGGCTCATCTGGGTGAGGTGAGTGTCCATGGCAAAGTCTAGTCTCAGTGTTGCCCCAAGTCTTCATGGTGCAGTGCAGCCCTTCCTGGCACTGTCCCTGAGCCAGATGGACCCATTTGTTCTGGATCGCCGATGTTGGAAGTAGGGTGCCAGGGCCTGTGGCCGCTGTGGGGATCTGGGGAATGTGGACAGAGTAAAGCCCCTCAGGTCCTGGCCTGGGGGGGTCACTTGTCACACACTGTGTGATACTGATAAGTCATCGCCTCTCAGGGTCTCTGCTTCCACTTCTGTAGAATGGAATCAAGCATCTTGGCCTCCCATGAGTGTGCCCCCGCAGTGAGCCGTCACAGAGGAGAGCTGGGATTATCGTGACCACTGTTGTTGACCCATTGCAAACCAGGTGACCACATGGGCTATAGGTGAGGATGGCAATATCCCACAGGAAGCCACATGATGGTGGGTCCTGGGAAAGGAGTCTGGAGCTGCGTGAAGTAGAACAAGGCGGGGTTAGTCACCTGCAGAGGGCAGGGCCGGTCCAGCCATCCCCAGACCCTCCCCTTCAGGCACCCTGCCACCTGCTGTAGCCTCCTCTCACCAGCTCCCTTGGTGCGTCCTGGTGCTTACCTCCCCTGGGCTAAGACTCCTGGACCCTCCCAGCTCAGCATGCACCTTCTCTGTGGGGCATTGTTTGGAGGGACGAGGTGGATCAGAGGTGCCGGCCTTGAGCTGCTCAATGGAGTTTCCAACACCCCTTCCCACTCCACCCTGGAGCCCTGGCAGATGGAATGTGGGGAAGGAGGAGACTTCTAAGAAGCCGCCCAGGTGACTTTGAGCTGAGAGGATGGGGAAGGACATGTCAGGCAAAGGGATCGTTGGGAGCAAGAGCGGAACAAGGCAGGTTCAGGAGGAGAACCAGTGCAGGTGAACTGTAGGGAAGGACAGAGCCAGAGAGGCCGACCGCGCCCGAGGTTTCTCTGCAGCCTACGGGGGAACTGGAGACTCCTGACGAGGTTCTGGGAACCAGGAGAAACCACGCTCCAGGGAAGGCCTCCTCTGATCTTTGCACACATTAGGAAGCGAGGCTCAATCCCTTTCTCCCTTTAGCCATGTATTTTTAGATTAAAGATGCTCACAGTGAAATTACTGCTCTTTTCACAGTTGGCATTAAAAGCACAAAATAAGTCTCAACGATTTTAAGTCACACGTTATTTCTTCAGAAACAAAAGCCCCTTTGGGTTCTGGCTGTTTGGTGACGTAGGAAGGTGTGAAGGGAGTCCCTGCGTGGGCTTAGGAGTGGGGATGGGGCGGTGACAGTGCCAAGGCTGCGTGTGTATCTGCGTACGTGTGCATGTGCTTGTGTGTGTGCATGTGTGTGTGTGCCTGCCGACCCCCCACTTTGCTTGAGGTCCTGCTTTGAGGAGGCTGCAGGGTGGTTCTGTGCTGCTCCCTGTAGGTTTCTGTCCTGTGCAGGTGCCGATCCAGGCGAGGACCCCGGCAGCAGGAAAGATCAGCTCCAGGGGGAGCAGGACAGCTCCCTGGCCTGGTGAATCCTGGCTTGACTGCTCCCTGGCCTCAGGCACCTTTCCTCGTCTGTAAAATGGGCACCTCTGGCAACCTGCCGAGGTGGGGTGTTACATAAAATCATTAGTAAGGAGCTCGACTCCGTGTCTGGTTCGCAGCAGACCCTTGGTGAATGCATTCCGTTGACTTCTGATCAGCACTTTTCCACTATATCTAGATACCTCTAACCACACAAGCCAGTCAGCAAGCACTGCATGCTCAGGGACCCCTCCTCCCCACAACCCTACAAGGTTTGCCCTACACTACTGGGGGCACAAGCACCCTCCAGGCCCTCAGGGCACCTCTTCCACTCTGCAGGATGACTCTGACCTTGGCCAAGGTGTCCACATGGTGGGAGGGGGCCAGGGTATGGCACAGCCTGGGTCAGTGTTGGGTGGGGTCTTGGGAGCAGCGGGAGGGGCAGGAGTTATCATCACCCACAAACCTCCACACCAGGAATGCATGGACCTGGCAGGTTTCCCCTCTTTGCAGTTTCTTTCCTCTCGTGATGTTTATTCTTGATGATGTTCATTGCAAAATGACTCTACCTAAATGTATGGAGGTATAGGGGTGGGGTTTGGAATATGGGACCTCAGAATGGAAGTGTCCCCGGCTGCCCTCCCAAATGGCACCAAGTCCAGCCACAGGTCAGCCACACACATAGCACACCAGGACAATGCTGGGCTCCATTCAGGGTATTTTATTTTCTTAAAGTAGACAACCTTTGACTTTCATCCAATCACCGGCTTCTCGTTCCCCTGTACATCTCTTCACGTCCTTGGCTGTGATTCTGTGCACTGACCTCAGACACACAGCTACTGCACGGAGAGAGGGAGGGAGACCCAGCAAGGGTTCCGGTGGTGCCTCTCCTCCCCATGGCACAGTTTGTATTTACACACGGCCCTTGGCGAAGGTCCTTTCCACACAGTTGCCCACAGGCCCTGGGACAGGAAGGCCCAGATCAGGGTCCCAGCAGGGCCTCCCTCAGGCCACAACGCTGGCTGTGCCTTCACAGGGGTCAGAGCATTCCCAGCCAGTCTCAGGCGCGGGCATGCCGGGACCAGGGGTGCCACCTCTTTCTCCCCTTCCTTCACTCAGCAAAGCCACAAATAATTTACTCTTTAAATACCAAGACACTTAGCTATTGTTCATTTGCTCCCAGGTGAAAGAACCTTCTTTAAATACGTTGTGTTTATTTTCTTAAATAAAAACAAAGCAGAAAACTGCACCATTAACAAGAGGACACTGCAGAGGCTTATGTACAACACGTGTCCCGCGAGGCTGGCGCAGGACTGCCACTCACTTCAGAATTTCTTTGGAGCAGAGAGACAGAATCGTCCAGATAACAACTTTTACACTCAGCAAGCCAGACACAAAAAAGACCACCTGAAAAAAAAAATATGTTTTGAAAATCTGCATTTAAAAAAGAATACTCAACCGCATTTGAAATTTTTTTCTGCGAAACACCACGAGATTTGGCCAAAAAAAAAAAAAAAAAAAAAAAAGAATGTCAGAGAAGGAAAACTAGGTTTTGATTTATAAAACATCAGACTAGTAGAAGAAAAGCTGGAATCCCAGCTGGCCTAGTTTGAAATAAATCGTGCCACTCGTTTTGTTGTGTTGGTTTTTGCTGCATATTTTGAAGCTGTTTAAAAAGAGCTGTGAGTGGCTGGAGGTCTGGTTAGTGCTGTCACCTGGTTCCTAAGGTCCCGGGTCCAGAATGAAAGTGGTGCTGAGCAGCTGTGTGCAGGCCAGCAGGGAAGGTGCACAGACCCTGCACTGGTCCTCCCTCTTGGTCAGCGGCAAGGTCCCTAGGCCAGAGCTTGGGCAGTGAGCTGGCCCTCCTCCAGGTGACAGGGGCGCAGCTGGCCTACCTGGCCTCAGCCCTGCTGCCTATCCCCAACAATCCAATGCAGACCCCCCAAGTGGAGTGGGGCCAACTCAGGAAGGCAAAGTGAAGGGGCAGGATGGGCTCGTAGTGACCTTGTGACAGCTTCTCAAGTCTTCAAGAGACCTCGACATTTTAGAGGATTTTGCCATCTCCAGATGTGTGTGTATGTGTATGTGTCTATCTACCTAGCAATCTATCCATATATATTTATGTTTGCAGAAATGTGGGGCCAAGGAGGCAGAGGCCAAGGGGCGGGGACATTCTTTAGGCCCCCTGTTTTTTGCCCCTGGGTTGGGCCTCTCTAGCACGCATTGGGGCATGACACCCCATAGGTTTCACCATAGGCAGGCGGGCCCAGGCCTGGCTCCTCAGCAAAGGCCAATGTACTTGAGATTGTTCTGTATGATGACGTCTGTCACCGCGTCAAAGACAAACTGGATGTTACTGGTGTCGGTGGCGCAGGTGAAGTGGGAGTAGATCTCCTTGGTCTCCTTGTTGCGGTTCAGGTCTTCAAACTGCCGCTGGATGTAGACGGCGGCCTCCTCGTACGTGTTCTGGCCCTTGTACTCGGGGAAGCAGATGGTGAGCGGGATGCGGCGGATCTTCTCTGCCAGCAGGTCCTTCTTGTTCAGGAAGAGGATGAGTGAGGTGTTGATGAACCAGTTGTTGTTGCAGATAGAGTCAAAGAGGCGCAAGCTCTCTGCCATCCGACTCTGGGGAAAGGAAATTACTGGCATTAATCAGGCCCGCAGCAGGCAGAAACAGACCTTAGGCCCACAACCCTGGCAGAGGAAGCCCTTGCCAGGGTCTCCAGCCCAAGGCTGGTCCCTGCAATGGCACCTCCTTCTGCTGGGGAGGCTCAGGTTAAATGTCTTCACCCATCTCCCACTGAAATAGCCGGCACCACCCTCCTTGCCTGTGGCAAGTGCTTGGAAGATGTTCTCTTGCCCCTTTTGGGTCTCTCCTCTGGGTGCCAGTGACCTCAACATATAGCTTTGGGGCTACAGGTGTGCCAAGCACAGCTTCCTAAACCCCTGGGCACTTCCAGGTCCGAGGACCCCCCAGTCTTCCCACTGCCCATCCACAGGCTGCCCCACACCTGCACAAGGCAGGCCATCTTCTACAGAAGCCCCCATCACGTCACAGCTCCCTTAATGCAGGCGTTGGCAGCCTTGTGCCCTATCTGGGTTGTGGCCCAGTCCTTCAAAACTCTGATCTTTCCATGTGGTACCATCGGACACTAGGAAGTCTGTGAGGGAGCAGCCTTCACTTCCATAACCAATGTCTCCAGTTCTTGAGAGCTGGGAAGTAAACACCAGCCAGGGGGCAGGCTCCTCCCCTACCCTCCAGCTGCGGGCACTCCCACCAGCTGCTGTGGGGCATCTGGCACTGCCTCTCTGCCCAGGCAAGACCCTGGCATCCTGGACAGAGCTCTCAATACGTGCAGGAGTGTGGTGGCCCAGGACGTGGCAGCGACCACAATGGAGCGTGGTGCCTGGCGGCTCCTAAATTCTCTTCTGAGAAACTTCCATGTGTTACAGTCAGGGGTCTGGGATTTTAAGAAGCATGATGCTCTTGTCTGACTCCCCAGTTCACCACTTCCCTGCAAAATGAATACATTCTAACTTCTAGAAGGAGTAACTACCTGGAATTGCTGCTGGCAAAAGCTACCCCTGCTTCTAAGATAAATTCAATGAGCAAAGCATCCAACATCTGGAACCAGTCTGGCTTAGATCTGACGCTTTGGATTTAAGAACTTTTCTGGCTGGGCGCCGTGGCTCACACCTGTAATCCCAGCACTTTGGGAGGCCGAAGCGGGTGGATCATGAAGTCAGGAGTTCAAGATCAGCCTGGCCAACATAGTGAAACCCCATCTCTACTAAAAATACAAAAAAAAAAAAAAAAAAAAAAAAAAAAGCTGGGCGTGGTGGCAGGCACCTGTAGTCCTAGCTCCTCGGCAGGCTGAGGCAGGAGAATCAGTTGAACCCGGGAGGTGGAGGTTGCAGTGAGCCAAGATTGCCCCACTGTACTCCAGCCTGGGCGACACAGCAAGACTCCAAAAAAAAAAAAAAAAAAAAAGGAGCTTTTCTGACTAGACTACATCACCAGTGACCATGGTCATGCAAGTGGTAACTGCAGCTGGTGGTGATGACTCAGGCACAAAGCAACAGCATCACCAATGACTGCAGTGACAATGACGCTGGTAACCACAGCTGGACGTGAGCTGCCAGCCTGTTCTCACATGTTCCCACTCCTGTTTTATATATGAAGAAACTGAGGCTCAGAGAGGCAGGATATGTGCTCCAAGCCCCACAATCAGGTGCTCGGGCTTGCTGCTCCTGCAGGCTGGACCCAAAGGAGGCTGCCTGAGGGCAGGGGTGCCCAGGAGGATGCTGCACAGAAACCCTGCTCTCCAGGGCCCCTGGGTTCTCTGAGGAACAGCTCTGGCAGCATCTGTGCAGAGACAGGAAGGATACCCAGAGATACCTGTCATTACCCTGGAACCCTGCACTCCACCTGGAAGACTGTTTTTTCAAACCAATCTTGCTCTTTCTTTAGAATGAGCTTAGGGATAACAGGAGTACTGAAGAGTGAGCAGCCTCAGGTCAGGGTATGGGGGGTGCTGGCCTTTCTGCAGAGACAAGCAACACACAAGATCTCATCCCCAGCAGCGCAGAGGAGCCAGCACCTCCGCAGTGAACCTGGCTGCACGTTCCCAAATGTGAGATAAGTGGTGGTCTAGGAATGTCACATTCTGCTGAGGGAGTAATTAGCTCTAATGGATTCCTGGAAGCCACATCATAGAGGACTGTGGTAACGGGGCTGTCATTTCTCATAGAAATGATGCTGTAATTGGGGGCCACGCTTCTGACCCCAAATTTTGCATCAGTTAAATAACAGATACGACCATTAGCACTTCTTATTAATTTACTGAGCAAACACTTGCTGAGCACGCCCTGAGTCCACATCAGCTCTCATGCCAGGTGATGGAGCTTGAGGTGGGAGTCCTGGGGCTGCAGGAATACAGCCAGGCAGGGATGGCAGGGTCCTTTTGGGGTAGGGGACTTCCTCCAGGGTTGGGAAGGGTATGATCTGGTCACCAGCAGGGTATGGACCTTGCGGGGGAGTTCAAGGGTGAGTGGATAAGCACAGAGTTGGGGCTAGGCCTGGGTCTGCCTCTGTGAGCCCTGATGGGTCACTTGGGGATGACAGTTGAGATGGTTTTAATACCCAGCTTAGCCCAGCACCTCCCGGGCAGGCAGTGGAATTTAGGGAAGAGGAGGAGCAGGAGGGCCACCTCACTGACGTGGAAACAGTGCACGTGTACTGGCCATCTGAAGCCTCAGATCTAAACCAGACTGGTCCTCTGCAGGGCACCTATGTGTGAGAAGAACTCAGCTGGCAGCAGTGGGGGGCGGGCGATAGACCACGTGGACCCCCTCTCTCCAAGGCCAACCCAGCCACTCTTCTTGCCCAACACCATGAAACACTCCTGACTGTGGCCCCCATGAGTCCTGGAGTGAGTCAAGCTGTCCCAATGCACCAGGAGCCCCTTCCATGCTGTCTAAACTGCTTCCCTACTGATGCCTCTCAGTGGACCTTGGGGACCCTGGACACCTCTTTGAGCCTCCCGTTCCTGACTTAGAGGTCATAGAAACTCAGGTTCTTATCTCACAAGGCAGCTGGAGGTGGGCACGGTGCCTCACAGTACACTCTCATGAGGATTCCGCCACTGCGACAGCCTCATCAGGACAGACACACATCTCCTGAGTGTGGGCCCTTCCCTCAGCTGAGGCCCCTGCTCATGCCCAGGGCTCCCCTTGCTTTGCAGGCATTTCAGGCTCAGGCTTCCTGGTTTCCTCTGTTCCTTGAGACAAACCATGGGAACCATACTGACTAATATTTAGTGGGCACCCAGGAGATGATGGACCTCAAATAATAACAAAATTTCTGTGTAGTGGCTTGGTTCCCTCGTCTCGTTTCTTGACTGGGCCCTGTCTGGCAGGAGTCAGGAAAGCCTGCAGGAGGCACCAACCACATGCCTCACTTCCGGGCTCAGACAGGAAGCTTCAGAGCGTGGGAAGCACCTGAGCTTGCCACCTCACTCCGTCCCAGCGTCCCTGACGCAGGCTGAGCCTTCGCTGCACATGGGCTCCACCCTACTAGGAGGTGGGTGGGTGCCCATCCTGGAATCTTTATAGAACAGGAAGGCTATAGAGGTCAGAAGGCCCAGCGTGGGACAGTGTGGTGCTAGCAGTGTGGTGCTGATGGACCAGCAAGTGAGGCAGGAGCTGCATCCTGCGTTTGTCCCTAGACCAAAGGCCTGCAGCTCTTAAGAGATGGGGGACAAGACACAGGGGTAGGCTGAAGAACCACAGACGGTTACAAAGTCAGGACTCTGACCCACTGAAGTTGATGAGAGGAAGCCAAACCCAGAGAAGAGCCTCATATTTGGGTATGAAAGATCAACTGCAGAGCAGGCAGTGGGGAAATGTGGTGCAAGGCCAGGAGCCCAGTCTTGTCCTCTGACCTAGTACCCAGCCTGGCCCCTGGTGCTTGCCTGGTGACCTTGGGTGCCTGTGTCACAACGGTGCCTGCACTCTTGCAGCCTAGAGTGCAGACAGGTGGGCAAAGCGGCATCCTGACACTCAAATCACAATCACTGAAAACAGAGCTGTCTGTTTGAGGCTGTAGCTCTGGAAACTGTGACTCGAGCACGCATATAGGAGGGATGAAGCCCCAGCATGCCTTCTGCTGGCCTCCAGGGCCTGGCCTCGCAGCCCTCTGACCTGTCCGTGCTCTGCTCACCCTGTAAAACATGACTGGCTGTGCCTCCTGCACTCATCTGGCCTTTGTGGGCTCCCCTGGATCCTCCTGCCCTGGATGGATGTGGCTCCGTTCTCCTTCCTGGCCTCTCCTGGCCTGTGTGGGGTTTTGGCCTCCACATTGTCCTGGTGCAGCCCACCTGTGGCTCCTGGGCCACTGGGGCAAAGCTGGATGCAGCTTTGGAGTCACGTGACCCTGCCCCACCGTAGTGCATCACCCCCTTGTCCTGCAGTGACTTCCCCCATCAGCCTGACAAACCCTGGATTCAGAGGAGCTGCCTCTGCCAACTATGACCCCATGGCCAGGGGGAGGGCTCTCCACTTCACACATGGGGCCCAAGGCCTCAACAGGGGCTGACTCTCCAGGGTGCAGCTGAGAGCCTGGCATTTTCCAACTGCCACAGCATCCTCTTCTGGCAAGAAGTCCTCCTTACCTTCACTTCTGTGGCTGCCAAGGCAGCCGTGGGGGAGGTGGGGGGGGGAGGTGGGGGAGGGAGGTGGAAACACTCCCACCATTCACTGCTGTGATGCCAGCCCAGGGCTCCAGTGCCCATCCCGCTCTCTCCAGGGCCTGCTTACCAGCAAGATGGCACCTTCTAGGAGGCTGGGGTTTGTCTGCACATTTATTTACATGAATAACACGGAGCAGACCGTTCCCATGAGAAGCTTGTGCAACAGTGGGAATCTCACTGCTTGGCATTGGGGAATGGTGAGGTGATTTGTAACAAGGCGTGTCAGCCACCAGGCAGCTGGATGCAGTCCCTGGGGTGGTGTGCAAGTCATTTCCTGGCCATTTGTGAGAAGAGAGCTCCTCCTCAGACAGGTCCAAATAGACTTACCATTGTGGAAGGGACTCTGCCCCAAGTGGTGGTTTTCTCACCACAGCAGGGGACCTGACAGCCCATCCCTAAGGGGCTTCCAGCTTGCTGGCCTGCCGGTCTGGGGTATTTACCCTGAACATGGCTGCCAGGCTGCTGGCCAGACCAGGTCCAGCACCTGGAAGTACATTCCCAGGCCAGTGGCCAGGGCAAGGTAGGGAGCGGAGAGGAGCCTGCGCCTGGTTAATTGGGAGGGCGAGGTCCCTCACTCTTGATTCTCCACCAAGATTCTCCTGGTGACACAAAGGGGCAGGTGTCCCTGGCCATGAACATGGGGTCTGGAGTTTACTCACTGCCAGTGCGTGCTGCACCTTGGACAAGTCATTTCTTTTCTCTGGACCTCAGTTTCCTCATCTGTACAATGCTGGGACTGTTGTGAGAAGGTACAAAGGTGCTGACACAGGAAGAACCCAGAGCTGCTGGGCCTTGCCCTGTGGCTACCACTGGCACCCCAGTGGGCCCTCTCCATGCCACACCCACTGTGCTTCGCCTTGGCACTGGGACGTCCTCTCACCTGCGAGGTCTCATTGGAAGACCCGCTTCCCTCTGTCCCAGCATGAGGCAGCTGAGGGAAGGCTACCCAAATGCAGGGCCAGCTCAGTGGGACAGAGCAGGAGAGGTCTTGACTTTGCAGATGGGGGTTCAGCCAGCAACGCCTCTTTGCGGGCCACAGGGCCCAGGTCAGCCTGGCTCTTTGGGGGGCTCCTGTGGCCTCTTAGCCTGGCGATGCAATGGCCAACGCGATGAATGCTGGATGCATTTCCATCCCACCTGCAGCCACCTGGACCTTACTTAAAACATACCATGTCGGCACCTCTGGCCCAGCCCCTCTCTCATTCCCCATCAGGCCAGTCTCCTTGCAGTCGGTCCCTCTGTTTGTGGGGCACAGAACAGCCCCAAGTACCAGGCTGAGCTCTTCCAGTTACCAACGTTCCTGGGTAACAGGTCTGGCCCTCGGTGCTGGGTCATGGGGGGGCTGCCTTTGGCTTCCTGCATCCCAGCTGGACAGGACCTGACATGCATACTGGAGTCTGGCTCCTGCACTTTGGAGCTGAGGCGCACAGGTCCCCCAGCAGGTGCGCGCATATTCCAGCATCAGCCTCCTGCTGGTCTGAAAGCTCATGGGCCTGCGGTGGGAGGGAACAGAGGCATCCTCCAGGCTTCCTCGTCTCAGCCAGGGCCCTGTCTCCCTCCCAGGTGCGGCATATTTGCATTTTAAGAGGCCTTTGGGCTGGGGGCCTGTTTTTGGAGCTAGCATCCCTTTGTAGAGCCTAAACACCTCCCCACACCCCACCCCTTCCCCATCAGGCACTCATGGCTTTCCAGCTAATGACATCCCAGGCAGCTGTGTGGGACAAGCGTCTGGGCTGGGGGTGGGGAGGTGAGAGGCTCATCCAGGGCCTCACACGTTCTGACCTCTCATCCATTACACCCTGCCTTGGCAGACATCCACAGTCCTGAGTACCGCAGCCCACCCTGTGGTGTGGTTGCAGCTCCCTGAGGAGGAGCCCAGAGTGGGGCGTCCTTCCTGTCCCTGCCACCACAGGTGTCCTGCTAAGACCAAGGCCCTGCATATGGTAGCTCAGTGACCACCTGGGGACCAGGGACTGGGCCAGGTGGGAGGGACACTGGCCTGCTCTGAAGCGCTCCTCCTCCTGCACTCCAAATGTCCTCAGGTGCCCTGCCCCAGACCCGTAGCCGTGTCGTACCCTCACTGTGCTTCTGGACCCCTCAGCCGGACAGGCCAGCCCTTCATGACCCAGGTGGTCTTTATCCCTCTGCACCTCCAGCCTCACCTCCAAGTTACTCCTGGTTCCCACAACTCACTGAACCCCTCACCTGGCAGCCTGTCGCCCTGTGCCCCTCAGTGAGGAGACAGGGGTCATGGCAGCTCCACAAAGCAAGGCTTACCCAGGCAAACGCACACACAGACGCGGTCCCGGGCACATGGTGAGCACATGACAGAGGCGGGCACATGTCTGACTGTTTTTCTTATTTGCTGTGGGATCCCAGAGGCCTTGGGGCCCCATCTGGCACATGTGCGGCACCTTCCAGGTGTGCTTGGCCTGGCCCAGGCCCTCAGCCAACCGCACTGACTTGTCATCTTCACACCGGGCCCAGGGGGCAGGGGATCAGGGTGATGATGACCACCACCCTCCCCCTGCATAGACGAAGGAATGAATAACTCTGCTGTGAAAACTTGAACAGAATTTCCTGAAGTGAGCAATCACGTACTGTGCTTCAAGTACACTGAGGTTTAGAAAAGAAACTGAAAAAGACCCAGTCAAAATGGCTGAAACATGAGCCCTGGCCCCCAACCTCAGGTGGGGCCCCTCCATTTTCGGGGGTGGCCAGCAGTGCTCAGGGCCTCATGCCTGCTTCATGTACCTTCTGCCTTAGAGGTCACTGAGGTGTGGCAGGCCGCCCTGCAGGGTCACCCCACCTTCCTGTTCTAGGAAGGGGTATGTTCTGGGCCTCCTCCTTGCTCCCCTCTGGGCAACCCAAGACTCCCTCCAGGAGGCCAGACGCACTCCCAGATTCCCATGTCAGCTCCCAGCAGGTAGGCAGTCCTCAGGGAAACTGGTCTAGTCCAATCCCTTCCCAAACCCCGACCCTTGCACACACCCCAGAGATGGTGGGACCATCACCTTCCTACTCTGGATCCACGCCGTCCCAAATCACACTGGTTTGGCGGCAGCCACATGCAAACACCTACTCAGGCTGAACACACACCATCAGCTCAGAGCATCGCCACATACCTCAGCCAGGTGAGGGCCCCCAGACTGTGCTGTGTTGGGGAATAGGTAGGTGGTGGCAGTGTGACATGGCCACATGGCTGGGGAAGGCTCCGTACTGACCCATCTGGTCTCCCTGTCCACTCACTCTCCACCAGGTCCCTTACGCCACAGGACCCCATGCAGTTTGCTGTGGCCACAGCACAGAGCAAGGCCAGCTGGCCCAACTCAAACCTCACATAAAATGCAGGTGACATTACAGTTTCAGCTCCTCCTGGAACCAGCATGATCCCTGAGACACAGATGACCTGGAACCCCCAGCCCTGCCAGCTTCTGAGATGCCTTCATGGCAGTCCCCACCGCCCTCTCCCCTTCCTCACCTCCCTGGGCAGAGGCTCTCCAGGTGCTCTCGTGTGAGGGATGGAGGCAAGCAGACAGCCTTGCTCTCAACAAGGTGGGTGGGAACAGGCAGGAGGAAATGCTGGAGCTGGTGTGGCAGCTGCAGAGTGACCAATGCAGGTCCAAACCCCTGCTCTGCCTGCTGCCAGCTGTTCTGAACCTGTCCTCCCTCCAAAAAAATAACCACACACACACAGAATATGTAAGCATACTTCCCTCGTGAGGAGGCTGAGGGCTGATGTGGGATATGCACGACAGTTTAGTCCCCACACCCAGGCACAAGTGACTGTATGCAGCTGGCACTGCTGCAGACAGTGCTGGCCAGCTGTGACCCTGACAGGTGACACACCACAGGAATGCAGGGGGCGAGGGGTGATACAGGAGCAGGACACTTCGACTGGGCCTCTGGGGGCTGAGGGGAAGGAAAGGCATTGCAGGAGGGGCAGAGGCATGGAGATGCAGCCGCATTGCTGGGAAGGGTGGGGCTGGGAACGGTCTGTCCCACCCTGGGCCTCAGTTTCCTCATCTGTAGAACAAGTCCTCAGTTCTGTCACAGGCTGAAAAACTCAAGTCAGCCCACTGTAGAAAAGCCGGGAGTGTTCATCTGAACCGTGAATTCAGCTTTTATGCTGGGAGCAGAGCTGTGGGGCTGGGAGCAAAGCTGTGGACATGAATGCGCTCCATTCACCATGCACAGGCCAGCCCTGCGGCCACCCAGCCTGCAGCTGAGCCACCAGGCCTGACCAGGGCCACCGAGTACCAGGCTCTGAGGGCAGCGCCCTGACTGAGGGGCTGAGGCAGAGGTTTCATACGGAGATGAGCTTCATGCTGTCACCCTTCACAAAGTACTGGCCAAGTCTCTGACCCCTCTAGGCCTTGCTTTGTGGTGGAAGCTTGGGGACACCTTGGTGGGGCTGCCTGTCTACTGGGCAGGGTGTGGCTGGAGGGACATGGGGCACTGCTGACACAGTGACCAACATGCCTCCATCGATAGCTGGTGCCTGCCCTCAGCTGGCACTGACTGCCCATCTCCATTTCCCAGAGCCCTGTGTGATAGGCCTGGTGGGCAGGAGCCTCTGCAACCGGTCCGGGCCATCCTGAGTGCTGCCGAGGGGGTCTGGGACACAGGCATTCCGAGACTGCTCTAGTGGGGAGAGGGTGAGTGGATCCTACCATCAGGTCATGCGCGAGGTCCTGGCAGGTGCACCGGGTAGAGGAACCTGTGGTGTCAGCCCCCTGTGCCCGGCGCCTGTGTTAGATGCATCTGCAGCTGTAGAACAGTGAAGACACCAGAGGAAATCCAAGGATGGTATCAGTCACAAAGGAAAATAGCTTATTCGCTTGCAGCCCCGTGCTTCCCCAGCCAGTCCTGGAATCCTCATCAGGAATTCCTGAGTTCACTTCTCTTTTGGGGAAGCTTGTAGGTACAAGCTCTTGGCCTACATCTACCCTCAGGCCAAAGGGGTATGGGCAGGAGGCTATCGGAGACAGTTTAAGGTGGTGGCAGCAGCTGGGAGTCAGTGTGTGAGGGGCTGACGGGACTGTGACACAGAGAGGCAGTGCTGGCCAGAGTGCTGGGGTGGGAGCCAGGGTAAGATCTGTGGGAGAGAAGGATGCTGGGACCAGCAGGGCCTTGTCTGGGCACAGGGCCAGGTGGCGCTGGGGCCCCAGCTGTTGTAAAGATGCAGTTTAGCCAACGTGAGAACACTCAGCTCTCTTCCCAGGGGAGCTGCAGCCACAGCAGGGTACCAAGTCCAGGCAGCTGTCTAACATGTGTCTTCCTGGCCAGGGTCAGCCACAGGGCCAGGGTGCTAGCCTGGAGGTGAGCCCTGTGAGGTCCCAGGCAGAGGGGGTGCTATGCCCAGAGCAGGACTCCTTCTTCTGGTAAAATGGGTTGTGTCAGACCTGAAAGCTGGATGTTCCTATCAAAACGCTCCCTGCTCCTGGTCTCTTGGCTGGTGTTCCATGGCACAGCGCAGCACGGGGTAGCTCTGCCCAGCTGGAGCAGTGAGGCCCCCAGACCAGGCCCTTGCCTTCCTGATGGGTCCACATCGGCCACTTTGCTCCCTGCAGTCAGGTCCCTATCCCCACAGAGGGTCTTCTGTGCTTCAGGATCTGGCCTTGGTGTCCGTCTCTGGACTCTCCTGGCCAGGCCCCCCATTGCAGCCAGTCTGCAGGTCGCAGTTGCACTGTGCTCACCTTGAGCACTTGAAGTTCCCACCCTGCTGGTGTTTGTCTGATGCTCCATTGCTCAGGATGTGGCCCTGTCCCTGCGGGGGAAGGGGGTCTCCCTGCCACAGTCCCACCCTGACTCCACCAGGAGCTCAGCCCAGCCTCCTGCTAAGTGTCCATCTCGTCCTCCTGCCCTGGCCGCAGACCTGCTGTGCCCAGGGCTGTTGTACCCCTGGTTGTGGTCATCTGGCCTCCTGGCTACACCCTGGCATGCTCCCTGCACCTCTTCAACCACGTACCTGGTGGAAGGCATTGCCAGTGACCAGGTCCCTGGACCTCCCAAGGGTCTTGGGAGGCAAAGAGCAAATGGCCTGATGAGCAATGGGCCCTAGAGCCTGCTGTGCTTGGGAGCGGGGCCGAAGGATCCCTCTTCTGCTTCCTCTAGAGACCCCCAGGCAGGGCCTGGGGCTGTGGCAGTTGGGGAAGCAGAAGGGTCCCTCAGAAACCAGAAATGCAGCTGGGAGCCTTTTTCTTGGTTCTGGGAGAGAAGTGAGGTCCAGGGGTCAGGCGGCCCTCCTTTGGGCTGCGGGGTGAAGACAGGAGGCTGAGGGTGCCTGTGTTCTGGCCCTCCTGCATGAATGCCAGGGGCATTGCCTGTCCTTTTCTGGTTACCCCAAAGGCTCCAGTCTTGCTATGGATGAGACTAAGGCTGCAAAGGAGAGAACTGGTCTAAGGATGGAAACCTGGGACCGGGCTCCCTGGCTTCTCAGAACATGCTCCTAGTGACATGCTCTGTGATCAGACGCCTCTGGTTTGGAAACAAGGAGCACCTTCGTTTCAGACACCCCACTGCCCACTGCCACTGGGATCTAAGGACTGTCAGGGACCAGGGCTGTCTCAAACAGGGTTAAGTCCAAAGGGGCTTCTGTTGGGCACCTGGGTGCCCTGTGGAGCCTGGCTGCGTGCCCATGGCCCTGCTGGCTCCCTGAGAAAAGGGCCTGGGAGGTACTGGCTGTCCTGTGTTCTGGAACCTAATTCTCCCACCAAACCGCAGTGAGACCCTGGGCATGTCACTTCTGCTCTGGGCCGCAGCTCCTGCCTCAGTAAAATAAGCTGTTTGTCCAAGATGGTCACTCGGTTCTACTAAAGTGACCTTGGGGAACCCCTGGAGTGCTTTGGTGTCTCTGGTGCAGCTGGCACTGGCATTAGCCTCACCTCACTGGCATCAACACTGACCTCAGAGAAGCCTGTCTTGATGTCTCTGTTTCCAGGCCCCAACACATCATATGCAGACGGGGCCCTGTCCCAAGCACTTGAGACTTTTCTGGGCCTCTCTTTGCCGCTAGGCGGAACTGAGTCCAGGGTGCTTGCCTCTCTCCCTTGACCTGGGCTTGGAGATTTGTGGCTGCACCCCTGCTCGGTGCACAGCCAGCCATGTCACAGGAGAGCCTCTTTGGCTCTGCCACTCTCCACCTTCCCTGTCCTCAGGAGCTTAGGATGCACGACAGGTAATGGGACTGGGAGACAGAGGGGCAGACAGACAAAAACCAGGCAGACAGTGAGGCCCCTCCCCGGCAGAGGCTCAGTGTGAGAGCAGGTGGTGGAGGAGGCATGAGTCATTCCTGCTCACGCTCACAGGGATGGCGCGCAGGCCTCCCCAGCGACTGATGATCGCCTGCTGGAATCCCAATGCGATCCTGCCCCCTCATTCCAAGTGGCTCTGAGGCAGCGCCCCTGTGCTTGGTTCACCCAGCACCTAGATGGAATCGTAGCTGACCCCAAGTGGACAAGAGGACAGACAAGGCCACGGTGCAGCTGCCCAAAGAAAGATGGTGGGCAGGGAGGCCTCAGTTGCCCTGTGTGCTCACCAGCCTCAGAGTGTGGTGGGTCCTTGGGTCCTTCCCAACACTGAGCTCTCAGGAGTCAATGACAACAGCTGCCTCCCAGGCCAGCTGCTTCCTCCCTCTGCTGAGCTTGGCATGAACTCTCTGCAGACGCACTGCTGTTTCCATGACAACCAGGGCAGACACTCTCACCCTCAGAGTCTCTCACCATAGCACAGACCAGTGGCGGGTGAAGCTGCTGACCCTTGAGCTGGGGCCGGTGTGCCCCCACAGGGGCCTGGCTTGCTGTGCCCTGAGAGACAGGGCAGTGGGCAGGGGAGAGGGGAGGACCTCTGGTGACCTGTTCCTTGCTGGAGCACCATGGCTGGGGTAGGCCTCCTGGTGGGAGGGGAGGCATCCTTGTTACTGAAGGGGCACTGGAGGGAGGGCCCCAGAACATGGCTCGCCCTTGTCACCCTGTGGCCTTGTCAGTCTAGACTTCCTCTTGTGTGGCGGCTGCCGTGATGCCCTCCAGTTCTGTTCACCTCCGAGAAGTGGCTGTGAGAGGCTCCTGGGCTCACGAGGCTTGAAACATTTTCATTCTAGGTGTGGAAAGTGGGGCTCAGAGGGGTTACCCGGCTTGCCTAAGCTCCTCTGCCTGGCCCACTACCCTTGCCCCAAGGAGAGCACCAGACAGCCCGAACCATCCCTCAGGCCTGTTCATCCTCCCACTGCTACTGGCCTCAGGAAATGGGGAGGTGTCTGGGGACAGAGCTGGATGACCAGGGTCACTTACAGTCCAATCTGGTTAGTGCTTCCCTCTTCCTCCCGCAAACCTCAATGCTACCTTGACAGATTGGAGAATTGGATTAATGAGGGTTAATGACTCAGTGAGCTCCTGCCTGTCCCTGGAGCCAGTCTGCGGGGACAGCACAGGGCACATGGTGCTGACGGCCAGCCTCAGGAAGTGGGAGGTGGGGGGGCTGGTGCCTGCTCAACTGCTGGGTCCTGTCTCCCAGCGGAAGGCCTGCCTGTGCTCTGAGCCTTCTCTCGCAGGGCAACCACCACTCCCACAGCTGCCAGGGCTGGAGCAGCTGTTTCCACTCCTCTAGCCTGGCCTTTAACACGGAACCCTGCTGCCCCTGTGGTTCTGTGAGCATCTGAAATGCTGGGGGCCACAGGCTCGGCCCTGCCTGCACGGAGGGCTGTGTTTCAGCTCGAACACCTCAGCTCCTGGCACCCATTCTCCGCCACTCCACGGCTCTCAAGTCCACACTGCTTCATCCTTGTGTCTCCTGGCCCAGCCACAGGCCTCCCAAGTGTAGGCCCTGGGTACCCGTGCTCTGGAGTCCCCTTGGTTTTGAGACCCTCGCTCGGCTCAGCACCCAACCCTCTTCTGACTCCCTTTCTCCCAGGCTCACTTCAGATTCAGGACTCCCAAAAAGACCTGAGAGGAGCAGCAGCTCATCCCTTAACAAGGCAGGGTGCAATCCTAAAGAGTGGGGGCAGAGCTCGGGGCCCTGGGATGGCAGGCCCACCCCGGCCTCTGGGTGCCAGCAGGCTCTGGTGGGGCTGCCCTTGGCTCTGCTGCCAGGCCCACTTGGGCTGCCTTGGTTTTCCTTGAAGTCTACCTTACCCTAGAGGCTCGGGTCCTGGTAGTGGTGAGACAGCAGTTATTCTGGGTGACAGTGAAGTGCATCACAAGAGAAACATGGTCAACAGGTCTTCCAAGGAGGCTGGAGCCCACTATCTCCCACCCAGGCACTGTCCAGGCCTCATGAAGACACTGCTCTTCCTAAGATGACACATCAGATATGGAGCTGAACTTCAGGCCCAGCCTCCCCTGGAAGCCTCCATGTCTTCCTAGCACCTTTCCTCTGGACCCCCACTGGTCACCCTCAGACAATTCCTAAGCTCCTGCAGCATGCACAGCACTCTCCTGCCTCAAAGGACAGAAAAGAGCATAGCAAAATCCTGACTTCAGAGTACGGAGTCCCCAGAGAGGGACCCCACCTCTCTAGCAGGCAGAGAATGCTAACACTTGGGGTGGCCAACACCAGGCTGTGCCAGCCAGGGAACAGGTGGAGATGACTCCCGCCTGGGAAGAAAGGTCCTAGGCCATGACACAGCCGACCAGGCAGGAAGCTGGGGCCCTACTCCATAGCATGCAGAGGGCCCGTTCTGGGCTATGGCTCTGCGTTCTGTCCCATGAGGGCACCTCTGGGCAATCTCCTTCCCATTCCACCACGGTCATGTCTCCTCAGGATCCACCTACCTGCTTCTGCTCTGGGGCTGCCCCCTGTACAAACCCTCCAGTACCTTCCATGGCAGGATGTGTAATCCAGGCCCCTCCCAGCTCATCTCCTGACTCCTGCTCCTGTCTCTGTCGCCTCAAGGCCTTTGCTGTGCTACCCTGCATGGGTTGCTCTTGGGTTTGTGTAGCTAGTCAGCTACCAGACTCCTTCACCTGAAGTAAGCCCTAGTCACAACCCCAACCCTTTTAATTTGCTGCACAGCTTTTAGCACCATTGGCCCCTGTTCTCATTGCCCATGGTCTGCCTATGAGCACAGTGCTCTCTGCTTGGGGACTGCTCTACCCAGCTCTGCCCAGCATGGGGCGGATGGCAGGCAGGGCCAGATGGCGCATGCTGCAGGTGTTTAGCGTGGCAGCTGTGCATGGGGGCAGGGGTTGGGATTGCCTGGTTGCTCCCCACCCGCGTGCCCCTGGCCCCACCCTTCTGCACAGATGCACCTGCTCCTGGCCCACAGATGGGCTGGGTCAGGGTAGCGGGCACAGGCCTCACACTCAGACCCGCCACTTCTGTGGATGCCTAGAGTGTGGCTGGGGTGAGTGATGGGCACCTGTAGGAGGCTCTGAAGGGGTTCAGGCTGGGCCTCCCTCCCCCGCAGCAGGCCCTGCCCTAGGCTGGCCCTCCAGCGACAGCTGGCCTGTGTCCTTCCTCACTGTGGCTTCATCAGTCAATGGGTCAATCTGGCAGAACAGATTGAAGAGGCATTTGATAAGTAGGTGCTCTTCTGGCTTTAAAATAAGCAGGAACTATCTGATCCTGTATTCTGGTGAATGAAGCTGTGGGTTTTATCTTCACACCCTGTGGCCAACCCCCTGGGGTTCTGTGTGCAGAGGCCCCAAGACCCAACTCCACTGTTGCGCTCCCTCGGTGGGTTCCGGTGCTTCTTGCTGGAACACTGTGCTTGGGACCCCTGCTCCTGCCCCAGCTTCTGCTCCCTACACCCCAGCTGCTGCCACCTGCAGACAGAGGCCCCCAGTTCACAGGACTGGCCTGGCTGAAGTGGAGACTCTCGAGTGGCACAGGAGGGACTGACAACCTGGGGTGGCCACAACTCCTGCCCTCAGACACTCTCAGGCCCTGGGTTTTCATGAGGCCCTCGACTTTTCCCTGGGGATGAGAAAAGCCACCGCACAGGGCTGCCCATCCGCACAGGGCTGCTCAGCTGCCCATGCAGGCAGCTCAGGAGGGCACGGGCAGCTTGGGAGGGGCTCATTTTACAGAGTACTCAGGCTTGTAGGTCCCAGGCCAGTGACAGATGGGGCTCCTCTGGGATGGGGGCCAGGGCAGGGGTGTGTTCCGGCCGAGTCCAGAAGTCAGAGCCTCTGCTTGCCGGTAGCCCCCTCCTCCCTGCAACTATGCCTGGTGACAATTGCAGTGCTCATAGTAACAGCACCAGCCAAGCCTGGCACTTCAAACAGCAAGGGCTGTTTAAACAAGATAACAGGCTGCCGCTAAAGCCCTAGCTCAGGCCCTAATGGCCTGAAAAGCCCTTGCTCTGAACCTGCCAGAAACAGCTGAGCATGCTGCTCCCTGCCTCCCGCAGCGGTTCGGCCTTGCCACCTTGCCTGGGCAGTCCTGTCTGCCCTTCCTGGTTTCCCTATGTGTGCAGTGTGGAGGGGGTGGGGTGACCCGCAGTAATGGCAAGGGTGGCTGCTTCCCAGCCCTGCCCATTCCCCTGGGCAGCGGCGGGACCTCCAGGTCAGAAGACCCCCCACTTTGCCGCAGGGACTTTTCCTGAAACCCGAGTTTCCTCATCTGTGTGGTGGGGACCCCCTTCGGGCTGGGAGGCTTAGAGGTTGTGCATGTGGGGCACCAGCACACCCTGTGCCAGGCTCTGCCAACTGCTCACATCTCCGGGCCTTCCATTTCCACTATTCTGTTGTCAGCCAGCACACATATGCTATCTTACAGCCTGAGCCTTCAGAGTACTTCCAG